>NC_079189.1:191204324-191546991 GCF_029499605.1 Hyla sarda
TATTTTAAATATTACAACATTTTCCCAATTATGGGTTGCCTTTATATATTAACTTTTTGCTACCAGTTGATTTAAAAAAATTCCACCGGAGTACCTCTAGAAAAACGTAGTGGCAGCTGGTAAATAAATGAATCTCGAAGCACATTTTTATCTGTGTGCGATAATTTAAGTACAGTTTAAGTACAGTTTTAGGTACTTTTATGAAGTTCGGTGATCTAGCAAGAAAAATAAGTGATTTTATAACAACACACTAGCACCTGGCCCTCTGACCCATAACCATCAAGTCTCATCCTCCCCGGCTCCCTCACAGAACAGAATGGTACTAAGTAGAGATGAGCGAATTTACAGTAAATTTGATTCGTCACGAACTTCTCGGCTCGGCAGTTGATGACTTTTCCTGCATAAATTAGTTCAGCTTTCAGTTTCTCCGGTGGGCAGGAAAAGGTGGATACAGTCCTAGGAGACTTTTTCCTAGGAATGTATCCACCTTTTCCAGCCCACGGGAGCACCTGAAAGCTGAACTCATTTACGCAGGATAAGTAATCAACTGCCGAGCCGAGAAGTTGGTGACAAATCGAATTTACTGTAAGTTCGCTCATCTCTAGTACTAAGCACAGGAGCCTTAGATTTACACTCAAGAATGGCTCCACAGAAGCAGACTGTTCTCTATTGAGCATCATTAGCACAATCTCTCTAGGATAGCCAGATTTAAGTATTGCCCTCAGCTGTCACATGTACTTCTTACTTCTTTTTTTTTTTTTTTTTTTATAAACAACAAAAGAAGCAGACAATCCCATAAACATCTGTGGTGTCCCGGCCCCATATTTAATACTGTGCCTTGGTAGGGGGGGTCCCCAAAGTCAGAGTCCCTAGGACTGTCGGGGTCCGCTTCCTTAGTTAGCCCCTAGTCACCCCTTAGTAAGTTAATATTTATAACAATTATAATTGTGAATACATATATTGCATTACTCACTTGTTTTGCGTCGCAGGACCTTAGGTCATGTGACCCGTTGCTCAGAACTCTATGGTATCTTGAAGGACCTTCGGTGGTTCTTGTGTCACATGTTCACCCACAATTCTGTGTAACGGTGAGTGACAGTTGTTATGGACCAATCCAAAACGGCCAGCTCCTGCCCATATAAGGGAGTGCGGCCATTATTTGCTCTCTTGGGTTGCTGTCACTGAACGAGCTAGGACCTCCGCAACTTTCAAGTATGCTTGCTAGGCCAAAGCCTTGCAGCCTCGGCCTATACCAAAGCAGTTATACTTCAACAATTCCCCGCTACTCTCGGCAAGATCACTGGACCTAACTGCACCCCTAAATCCAGTGGATCTATGCTAGGGAATCTTCTAAAAGCTAAATTGAGCTTATCGGATCCCAACCAACTGTCAATCGCTGATCAACTAGAAATAGACTATGTTATCTGGACTGTTATTGCTATTGCCTGCTTCAGAAAATCTTCAGTAAAAGTTCCTGCAAGTTTTCCGTTAAACAGTGGTTGTGGACAATCCATTTATTTCGCACTCACCTATCGCTCTTGGGAAGGTTGGCGATAGGCCCTAGCAACATTACAGTATTTAACCCTCACCCTGGCCCTGAGTGACAAGGGTTAACAGCGCCCTTTATTATCCAGAACAGCAACACCCCAACTACCCTACACCCCCACCAAGGCACCACACATCCACACCCAATGGAATGTTCACACATGGGCAGATACTAATAATATCAACAAAGGGGACTGTATACCCCTAAATATTATTCATACAGTTGCAAGAAGCAAATATTATGCCTATACATATTACCATGAACAAGAACCAGCAAAACCAACCAACATTATCATGATACATTAGACCTGGGGTCCTCAAACTTTTTAAACAGGGGGCCAGTTCACTGTTCCTCAGACTGTTGGAGGGCTGGACTATAGTTAAAAAAAATACTATGAACAAATTCCTATGCACACTGCATATATCATTTTGAAGTGAAGAAACAAGGGTTAACAGCGCCCTTTATTATCCAGAACAGCAAAACCCCAACTACCCTACACCCACACCAAGGCACCACAATGCCTTTTTGGCATCTCACGAACAGGATTCAGGTGTGTGCCTGCTGCTGTTGCCACTAGTGAAGTTGTACTTGCCCCCCCCCCAATATAACAGACATTATTTATGTGTCGCAAACCGCATTTCTGTGTACAAGAGCGGTGCTTGTGGTGTGCATTACAAGGGGACCACGCGAAAAGTAAGGGGGGGGGGCGAAGATTTATTTGCAGCAAGAATGTGTAAACTGCAAAATGAAAACATGCTACAATCCTCTGGTCCGGTCAGCACAGGAAGAGTTAACCTGCTGCCGGAGGAGCACGCGAAAAGTCCCGCGCTGCACCACGTCCCGCCCCTGGACCTGGCTATCAAGTTGCTGTATCACAACCGAAAGGGAACTTAGAGACAGAGAAGTTGTTTCTGGGAGGACAGGAAGTCGGGGCTGCACCGATGACATCTTTCCTGCCGGCCACCATTTTGGGGAAGCCCACTATAAAGGACACCCTGCACAGCGACCTCTTCAGTCCGCACAAGGAGCAGGAGAGTACAGACATGAAGGAAAGCAGCGTTCCACATGGTGAGAACATCAAAATGATGCCGGAGCAACGGAAAGTTGTGGCGGTCGCAGCCCAACTATTCCAGGATATTGTCATTGGACGAAGAGGGGGCCTGCAATCTTCCCCCACTGCCCGATGATGATGATGACTGGCCGGATACACCTTCAGGAGACTGCGCTGGGACACCTGGAGTAGCATCGCCGGTGAGATTGTCCTCTCACTACAGGACTTGGGGCTCGTGGGCCGAGATCCCATCGGAGGAGTCTGCAGTGAGTACCCCGCCAGAGGCGGCCTTCTCTTCCTCCTCCAGCCCTGAACCTGAAATACCCCTATCCAGCTTGCCGAGTGCACGACCATGCTCACCAGATTTGCCCCAGTGGATTTTTGGGGACGAGCCGGGACAGAGAACTGTACGCCCCTAAGCATGTGCATTTGCCTCCTGAGGAGAGAATTCGTTATCAGGAGAATACGAAAGAAATGGAAGCACTGTTCATTCGCAAGTGGGATCATCCCCGAGAAGGGGAGGAGCCTTTAGAACAACGAAGAGCAACTGTGGCCAAGTTCGACAAGGTCAGAGGTTATGGGACACTCCTATATTGCCATACAGGGCAAACCATCCTCGTAAACCGGGCCTGCGTGGAGAATGGGCTGCTGCGGTCACCAGACCAACAGCCCCAACACAGCTTCCCTTCAAATACTTTCCAGAGAAAGGAAGGAAGGCGCCTCATGTGCGGGATCAGTAGATCTTGCAGGTGGGGGTAGGGGAAGGTAATTCCCAAGCCGCTTACCAAAGTTGGTTGTGCGCCCACACACAACAAGGTTAGAAGCAGAAAAGATATGAAGGCAGGTCCACTGCAGCCCTCCTGGATAGGTATGAAATCAAAGGCGAATGACCAGGGAGTCAGGAGTTTGTCTGGCGCAGAGAGGAACCATCAGACAGCCAGGTAAAATCAATGGATTTATTAGATGCAACGCGTTTCGCTGCGCATGCGCAGCTTCATCAGGCATGACAAAGGGAGGCTGGTAACAGGTATATATACCTCCAGGAATTAACCATTAGAGTGCTTTTTGAAAAGAATTGTTACATAGAGTTACATATCTATATGACAATATATAAAAAAGATACATAAATACATATAAACAGAAATCACAAAAGTAATAATAAGACAGCAATATGAAAGCACAATGCAATCCTATAAATATATATATAAATATATATAACATGATTATAATTATCGCATGTGATGTGAATATGACACCAAAACGACTCAAGAAATCGCTCCGCTAAATCGCCGGTGCGACACTCAACAACACAAGTTGGATATTATTTCAAAAAATATATATGGTATAAAGAGTCATGTCAATTGATTCAAAAGATAGAAAAATTATTATTTAATTGTATATCGCTACCTTATTAAAAAATAATAATAAAATAATAAAAAATAAAAAATAAGTGACGGTGCGATAAACCAAACCGCAACTGATCAAAGGGAAATGTATGAACACTACTTAGAAAATAAGATAAACTCAATTAACTAATGCGGTATTGAGTACAGCAACCAGCGAAAACGCAGGGTGTGAATATTCGTACAAGAATCCGGATTAACAAACAATAAATGAATTAAAAATACAAAAATATTTATATGTAAAAAAGAAAGGGAAATCAACTAAACTTAGATAATAAAACATAAAAAATGAATGAATAAATACACCGTGGGGCGCTCCAGGGTGAACAGTACAGAAGGAGCAAGGCAAAATCAAGGCATGATGTTTTCAAAATTAATCCATATGGAACGATGGGAAATTTTTAAATCCCAAATTATCAAATTATTTAACTGTATCAATACATTCATTAAAACCTTGAGGGTGCAAAGTATGTAGTTTGTGAATCCAAAAGGATTCGCGATTATTAAGTCTTTGTATTCTATTAGGTAAATGAATGGGGATAGTTTCTAAAATAATTAATTTTAGAGTTTCAGTGTTTTTTTGATGATAGAGAGTGAAGTGACGGGAAAGACTATGCAACAAAAAACCATGTTTTATGTTCCATCTGTGTTTGTTCATCCTGGAGCGCACCGTTTGTGTGGTACGGCCAACATATTGGCGATCGCAACCACAGGTTAATAAATAAATCGCAAAAGTGGTGTCACAATTTAATGAATCCTTAATTTTGAATGTTTGTTGTGTAAAAAAGGAAGAAAAGGTATCAGTTTGAATAATCCATTCACAACAGAGGCAGCGACTTTTTTTACAAGGAAAACAATATGGTTTAATAGAACAAGAATTCTGTGGTGTACGATATTCGGAAAATCTGCTAGGGGCTAATAAATTGCTGAGATTTTTGGAACGTCTGTAGGTGACATTAGGGACTGGGGGAATTAGTTGGTTTAAAATTTTATCATTTTGAATAATGGGCCAATTTTTAGTTAATATTTTTCTAATATTAGATGCCTCAATATTGAAATTCGTGACAAAATTGTATCTAAAGGGGTTAAGAAGCTGATTAGAGCTGGATTTTTTAGAAGTAGGTGTAACCAAATCAGATTGTTTTTTATCTTTCACCTTCAGATATGCCTTAGTAAGAAGCGATTTGGGATAGCCCTTTTGTATAAAGCGTTGTTTTAAAACCTCAGCTTGAGAGATAAAATCTAAATCAGAGGTGCAATTTCTACGAATTCGTAAATATTGGCCGAAAGGCACCCCTCTTAGCCAGCTTGGATAATGTGCACTGTCGAACTGTAAAAAACTATTAATATCGACAGATTTGAAAAAAGTCTTCGTCGAAATAGTGCCATCGACTGTTTTATGGATGTCAAGGTCTAAAAATTGGATGGAATTTTCTGCATAATGCATAGTAAATTTAATACCCCATGTGTTAGTGTTCAACTCTTGGACAAAGAGATCAGCTTCATGTTTGGTACCTACCCAGATCAAAAAAAGGTCGTCTATATAACGACGAAAGAAAAAAACAGACTTAAAGAACAGGGACTGTGCCATGACAAGGGACTCGAATCGCCCCATGAACAAATTAGCGTAACTAGGGGCGAATCGAGTCCCCATGGCACAGCCCCTACTCTGCCGATAAATGGTATGATTGAATTCGAAAACATTATTAAGAAGAATAAATCTAATGGACTCCAGTAAAAATTCTGACTGGCTGGGGTTAAGTGAAGGGTCTTCTTGTAAAAAATGTTTAATTGCCGGAACACCTAAATCAGTGGAGATGTTAGAATAGAGGGAGCACACATCCAGGGTAAGAAAACTATAATAGGGGGGTAAGGATAGGGCATGTAATTCCGAAATAAGTTGAGCTGAATCTCTCAAATAAGATGGTAATTGTAAAACAAAAGGTTGAAGGAATAGATCTATAAAGTGAGAAAGGTTTGCAGTAATCGAACCAATACCTGAAATAATAGGTCTACCAGGGGGGTTGGTTAGACATTTATGTAATTTGGGTAAATAATAAAAAATAGGTAAATTATAATTTTTTATATTGAGAAATGTGTGCTCCCTTTTATCCAACAATTGTTTTTCTGTAGCTCCACCTATAAGCAAACAGTATTGTGAAAAAATATGAGGGGAAGGGTCATAAGGAAGCGGAGTATAATATTCAAGGTCTGATAAAATTCTAAGGGCTTCATTTTTATAATCAGCCCTATTCAAAACAGCAACCCCCCCACCTTTATCTGCAGGGCGAACAATAATAGATTTATTGTTCTGTATGGATTTAATTGCAATTCTCTCAGCAGAGGTTAAATTATCATTTTCCTTAAAAATAACAGATTTATCACATAAATTTGAAAAATCTTGCATGACCATATGATAAAAAGTCTCAAGATGGCTGCCACGATTGTGTAGAGGATAAAACGAAGATTTGGGTTTTACTGGTACATGACGAGCTGGAGTCATGTCAACTAGTGTGGTAACAGGAATTGAAATATTATCAATATTAGAATTACAAACTCCCGAATTCGAAATTTGGGGGGTATTAGTAGTTTGATGGTCCGATCTATTCTGGATAAAGAAATGACGGCTCAATGTTAATCTACGAATAAAATCGTTTAAATCTAAAAATAACTGAAAATCGTTCGGACGTGCAGCAGGACAAAAAGACAGTCCTTTCGCGAGTAAATTCGTTTCATTTTCGGAAAGTATATAGTTAGATAAATTAAAAATTTTTATAGTTTCTTTTTTTGTTATTAATTTTTCTGTCTTTGGGATAATTGTAGAGGTGGGTTGGCGTTTTCTCTGACCTCCTCTGCAACCTCTGGGTTTTCCTTTCTTTTTATAGACTGTGTTCGATTTGATGTCTTTATGAGGGGATAATACTGGGTGATCGTGCGTAAGCGTACATCCAAATTGGCATTGCACGCTAAAGTGGCATCTGTAGTGAGAGGGCAATTGTAAAAAGAAGATGAGGAGGTGGAAACAGGAGTAGAATTCCCTGGGGTGTCAAGCGTGGCATATTGTGAGCTATCAATGAGTGTGGAACTCATGTCAGACATAGAACCCTCGTGCACCGTGAGAAGGGAGGGATCAATGGAGCAGTCGAGAGAATTACAAGGCTGCCCAACAGAAAGACTCCCCACCGCCCTGGAACCCGAGTTCAACCCATGACAAGGATCCAAAAGGGTGAGAGGAGGAAGCAAAGGACAGACCATATTAGGTGCTGGTCTGTCTAGTGATGAAAAAGTATTAGTGGTAGTGTTATTAAACACATTAGTGTTAGAATTGGTAGAGGTAATACATGTGCTAGTAATAATTTTTTTATTACAACTGATATTGGTATTAGCAGTAGGCATAAAAGATTTATTCGCTGATGGTTTGGTTTCAGAAGTAATATGATTTTTCTTGTTGTTAGAATTTTTTGAATTAGAGTATTGGGAATTGTTACGAGCTGAATTTACTATAGTTCTACTATGTTCAAATTTTTTGTCAGTACCCAGGGGAGTGACAGACGATGTTTTAAGAACAGAATTAATTGGGTTTTCCTGTTTTTTAGAGGATAAAGTGTTATTAGACATTTGTTTCTGAGGATTATATCTTGGCCATTTATTTATTTGGCCACACATATAATCCTGTTTGTCACGATTAAACTTATGTACCTTTTTATTTATGGTTTCTATCTCCAATTTTTGTAATCTATTAGATAGAAGTCCTTCAAGTTTGTGATATTCAGAATAACCCGAAAAGGTTGCCAGAGCATTTTTAATGGACTTAGCTTTGTCCCGATAATGAAGGACTAATGTATTTCTTTTGTCCAGGAGACGAGTGACAAGGCCCCTAGAACAATTTTCCGTAAATTCATCCCACTCTTTAGTAAAAAGAGGATCATCAGGAAAGGAGGATTCAAAGGGTAATCTCAGACCCCTCGGGGTAAAACTATCATTAAGATATCTTTGTAAAAATAAAACATCTAAATTATGCTGCAATTCAGACTTGCAACAACTTTCGTAATCATTAAAAAGAGCCGTCAGTTTACTTAGATCGTCCTCTGTGAGGGCTCCCGGAACAAAACCACCAGGTGGTACAGGGTTAGTTTTTACCGCACCTAAGAGTTGGCTGATCAGGGAGTTCCTGACATGGTCACGATCAGGGAAATACTCCATGTCCAAGCAAGGAGAGCAGTAGAAAAAAATGTGTATATATGGAAATAATAATAATAATAATAAATGAAATAAATAAGATAACAGGATAAATTAAATTAAATAACCAAAAATAAATAAAAATAATAATAATAATAATAATAAAGAATAAAATATAAAATGAACTAAAACAAAAACAAAACCAAAAACAAAAACAAAAAAAGAGAGAAATAAATAATGCAATAAGAAAATACAAATCAAAAATAATAATAAGTCCTACTAAAAGAAAAGTCCAGAGCGATAGGTGATCCCAGTAAGGGGTCAGTATCCACAATGGTGTGAGGAGGATCCCGTGAGAGCAGCACTTCTAGGAATGATTCTTGTGGAATCCACACCGCGGTCAACCGATGTGAGTGAAATCTAGAGAAAGGAAGGAAGGCGCCTCATGTGCGGGATCAGTAGATCTTGCAGGTGGGGGTAGGGAAGGTAATTCCCAAGCCGCTTACCAAAGTTGGTTGTGCGCCCACACACAACAAGGTTAGAAGCAGAAAAGATATGAAGGCAGGTCCACTGCAGCCCTCCTGGATAGGTATGAAATCAAAGGCGAATGACCAGGGAGTCAGGAGTTTGTCTGGCGCAGAGAGGAACCATCAGACAGCCAGGTAAAATCAATGGATTTATTAGATGCAACGCGTTTCGCTGCGCATGCGCAGCTTCATCAGGCATGACAAAGGGAGGCTGGTAACAGGTATATATACCTCCAGGAATTAACCATTAGAGTGCTTTTTGAAAAGAATTGTTACATAGAGTTACATATCTATATGACAATATATAAAAAAGATACATAAATACATATAAACAGAAATCACAAAAGTAATAATAAGACAGCAATATGAAAGCACAATGCAATCCTATAAATATATATAAATATATATAACATGATTATAATTATCGCATGTGATGTGAATATGACACCAAAACGACTCAAGAAATCGCTCCGCTAAATCGCCGGTGCGACACTCAACAACACAAGTTGGATATTATTTCAAAAAATATATATGGTATAAAGAGTCATGTCAATTGATTCAAAAGATAGAAAAATTATTATTTAATTGTATATCGCTACCTTATTAAAAAATAATAATAAAATAATAAAAAATAAAAAATACTTTCCGTCTACAGATTGGGAATCGGATCCCTTCAACCTGAGGCCGAAATGGTCTGCTCCTGATGCCTCCACCACCGTACTCAAGGAGGAGGAGCCTCCCCAACGACAGTCATCTTCTTCGTACAGTAAAGTGCCATGGCCTGCTCAGGACCAAGAAAGTAGGCCCAAATTGCGGGCACCAAAGACCTTACCTAGACCCTCTCGGAGCAATGAGAGTTTGTCTGTTTCCAGGGTACCAAGTTATGTACCTAGGCCCTCTCGGAGCAATGAGAGTTTGCCTCCTGCAAGGATACCAACGAAAGTGCTTTGGCCCACTCCTGGCATGGAGATGGGACTAAAACCTTTTGCACCAACCTTGATCCCAACCAGTAAACCCCTGGTCACTTTGAATCCCACTGTTACCCATTCTACTCTCACCAATGTGGTGTGGGAGAGTTACATTAACTCCCAGCCAACCCCTGATGTTGGAAGGGCTAGGGGGTCTACAAGAGGAACAAGAAGAGTTCGGAAGAATGTCTTTTGAAGGACTATAAAGTAATAACTGTTGCTTTTCTATGCTAACCACTTTTGTTTTCCAGTAACCAAGTTCAAGAAATTGTGCCTAGCAGGACTATGCTAAGACTGTCCCAGTTCCAAGTTCAGCAACATAACCATTAAGCTTGTGCCTGACCATTAGGTCAAGAGACTCCTAGCCAGTAGGAGATTCGTAAGTTTTGTGCCCGGCTGATTGTGGTAAGGCCGTGTTTACCAATGACTCCTAGTGTAGGTGGACTGCAGATCCTTACACGTCCGTTTTGAGTACATATCTATTTATAAGACTTTCTTGCTAAAAAGGGCACTTATCAGGTGTATGCGCCTGAACCTTGTTGGTGAGTTAATAAATGTGCAAACTTGTATAATAAAAATGTATATGGTTCTTGCACACAGAAAAATAGCCTTATGTCTGTGTACATAAAAAGTAGGTAAAGGTTGCACACGGAAAATGCCCGCTAGATGCACGTGTACACTAAAAACAAAAAACGTAAATAATTCTTGTATACATGTACATACAAATGTATAAAAAAATACTAAAAAGGTGTTTTAGTAGTTGCTAAATAGGTGACTCTCCGGGCCCCTCCGAGAGTAGCATTCCAGTCGCCAATCGCTAGCACCTGTCTCAGAAAAAAGATAACAATAGTAAACTACCCTTAAGATATCAAGACTAACTTTTAAGCAGTACTTGCACACATAGTACCTCAAATAACTCACTTAAATGTACTTACCTCAGACTTTTCAGTACACCAAACAAAAACATGTCTCACACTCAAGAAACACTTTAGGAATTGTAGCCAAGGTATTTAGCCAATTCCTGCCACTGTTAGGTACACCAAATTCTCTCTTTTCTTTATTACGTGTGTGAGATGCTCTACCTGGCTCTTGCGAGCTAAAATTAAACACTTATTTCTAAAGGTAACCTAGGTAAGGTTATACTGTTGTGTTCTAGGGGTAAGAAGTGTGTGGCCAATAAACCCTAGTAGCTAAACTTATTGGTAGATAGCCTCAGGCAAGCCAATATACCCTTCTGTGTACTAACAGGTAAACTTATATGGCAAAAAGTAAAATATTTTATTGAGATATATGTGTCTAGACAGCTTGAGACTAAATTTATAGAGAGCTATGTATAAAAATCCAGGGAGCTAGAGACTAAATGTTAGATAGCTTCATAAATGTCTAGTAAGCTTCATAATTGTCTAATGAGCTTCATAATGTCTAGTAAGCTTCATAATGTCTACTCAGAATGCTAGTCAGAGTAAAAAGAAAATGTCAAGAGAATTTAAAGGAGTCTAATGTTTACTCAAATTTTGTCAGGATGTATAGAATGTTTAATAGTTCTGTCCTTGTCCTAGTCCCTCTGCCTTAGGGGACAGGCGTCGGGGTCAACTTGTTTTAAGTAAGGGGGTTTGTGGTGTCCCGGCAACATATTTCATACTGTGCCTTGGTAGGGGGGGGGGGTCCCCAAAGTCAGAGTCCCTAGGACTGTCGGGGTCAGCTTCCCTAGTTAGCCCCTAGTCACCCCTTAGTAAGTTAATATTTATAATTATCATTGTAAATATTTATATTGCATTACTCACTTGTTTTGCATATCAGGACCTTAGGTCCTGTGACCTGTTGCTCAGAACTCTATGGTATGTTTAAGGACCTTAGGTGGTTCTTGTGTCACATGTTCACCCACAATGCTGTGTAACAGTGAGTGACAGTTGTTATGGACCAACCCAAAACGGCCAGCTCCTGCCCATATAAGGGAGTGCGGCCATTATTCGCTCTCTTGGATTGCTGTCACTGAACGAGGTAGGACCTCCGCAACTTTCAAGTATGTTTACTAGGCCAAAGCCTTGCAGCCTCGGCCTATACCAAAGCGGTTATACTTCAACAATTCCCTGCTACTCTCCGCAAGATCACTGGACCTAAATGCACCCCTAAATCCAGTGGATCTATGCTACGGAATCTTCTAAAAGCTAAATTGAGCTTATCTGATCCCAACCAACTGTCAATTGCTGATCAACTAGAAATAGACTATGTTATCTGGACTGTTATTGCTATTGCCTGCTTCAGAAAATCTTCAGTAAAAGTTCCTGCAAGTTTTCCGTTAAACAGTGGTTGTGGACAATCCATTTATTTCGCACTCACCTATCGCTCTTGGGAAGGGTGGCGATAGGCCTTAGCAACATTACAGTATTTAACCCTCACCCTGGCGTCATGAGTGACAAGGGTTAACAGTGCCCTATATTATCCAGAACAGCAACACCCCAACTACCCTACACCCCCACCAAGGCACCACACATCCACACCCAATGGAATGTTCACACATGGGCAGATACTAATAATATCAACAAAGGGGACTGTATACCACTAAATATTATTCATACAGTTGCAAGAAGCAAATATTATGCCTATACATATTACCATGAACAAGAACCAGCAAAACCAACCAACATTATCATGATACATTAGACCTGGGGTCCTCAAACTTTTTAATCAGGGTGCCAGTTCACTGTCCCTCAGACTGTTGGAGGGCTGGACTATAGTTAAAAAAAATACTATGAACAAATTCCTATGCACACTGCATATATCATTTTGAAGTGAAGAAACAGTAATAGGGCCCCCTTTGTACCCCCACACAGTAGTTAAACCCCTCTGTGCATTCACATAGTATTAGTAACCCTTTATGTCTCTACAAAGTATTAGCCCTCCACTGTACACTCACCCTGTACTTAGCATCTATCTGTGCTCTCAAACAGTATTAGACCCCTCTGTGCCCCTACGTAGGATTACCCCCTCTGTACCAATGGACTAACTCATTTCCTTCTACTTCCATTACAAGCAGTTGTTCCTCTTCCTGCTTGACTCAGCTTTGTGCAGACAGAGAGATAATATCATTCTTCCTTCCCAAAAAAGTGACATCCTTAGCTCGTCTGAACACCTTGTAAACCTACAAAGAATGGGGCAGGGACCAGATGGGTTACTACTTGTCCATAAGCAAAAAGCATGTGCCCTGGATTATTGGGCGAGTGACACCACTTGGGCCCTTTGAGTGCTATAGGCACCAGATGACTTCCAAAGATGCCCCTTTTCTAACCCACCACTGCTGATAATTGAGGAATACCCAATACAAATAGGAAGAAGGCTGGCTTCACATGAACTATTTGCTAATTTTTCAGAGCTTATTTGCTTAAATTCTTACTAGCATCAAAGTGTGAATATCAGCTGTCCCTTAGATAACCATCCTGTGGCAACCGCATTCCCAAGCAAGTTCAAGCCATCTCTTCATTTTCACTTAAAAGTGCTTTTTTGTTATGCGTATAAATGACAAGAAGCCTATTTATTTCACATGTTGTAGCCTAGTATCCAATTGGATTTAGAGTTATATTTACATTACGTTTGAAAATATTAAGTAGCATGTTTACCCAGAGATCCTTGCTGTGGGCTGTCAGCAGGTATAGAATGTAGTAGTACGTATCTCAAAAGAAAATGTGGTTACCTGTATGTGTCAACTGCTGGAGGTGTCTGGTGTTGCTAAGCAACTCAGAGGTCACAAAATTAGTCATTAGGGAGTCTCAAGGACTCTATAATGAATAATTCTAAAGGGAAACTCCAGTTTTTGCTGGAGTTTCCCTTTATAAGATAATGAGTGAAATACCATGTATTTCCAATAATAAGGTGCAATATAAATGTATACATACTGTGGACAGAATGAAAAGATGGGATGCTAAAACATTAACTCAACATTAACTAAATAGAAATGCATTATTCCCTGTGCCAGCCTGGCTTTGGAGTACCCAGCGCATACTGTACACGCACTATATACACACTCCATTGATTTTGCTAGGTACCAGTAATTCTTTATTGTCTTTGGGGTGGTGCTGCTAGGCCTTGGAACACTATTTCTACTCTGTTGCTTCTCAGATTGCATGTGATCACTGGTGGTCGCAGCAAGAAAACAACTTGTAATAAATCTATTTTTGGTGGAACTATCCAATAGAAAGGGGTTGCTAACTAAATTATTCCTAATACATTCTGAGGATTATATCTTGGCCATTTATGTATTTGGCCACACATATAATCCTGTTTGTCACGATTAAACTTATGTACCTTTTTATTTATGGTTTCTATCTCCAATTTTTGTAATCTATTAGATAGAAGTCCTTCAAGTTTGTGATATTCAGAATAACCCGAAAAGGTTGCCAGAGCATTTTTAATGGACTTAGCTTTGTCCCGATAATGAAGGACTAATGTATTTCTTTTGTCCAGGAGACGAGTGACAAGGCCCCTAGAACAATTTTCCGTAAATTCATCCCACTCTTTAGTAAAAAGAGGATCATCAGGAAAGGAGGATTCAAAGGGTAATCTCAGACCCCTCGGGGTAAAACTATCATTAAGATATCACGGGAGGATCCCGTGAGAGCAGCACTTCTAGGAATGATTCTTGTGGAATCCACACCGCGGTCAACCGATGTGAGTGAAATCTAGAGAAAGGAAGGAAGGCGCCTCATGTGCGGGATCAGTAGATCTTGCAGGTGGGGGTAGGGGAAGGTAATTCCCAAGCCGCTTACCAAAGTTGGTTGTGCGCCCACACACAACAAGGTTAGAAGCAGAAAAGATATGAAGGCAGGTCCACTGCAGCCCTCCTGGATAGGTATGAAATCAAAGGCGAATGACCAGGGAGTCAGGAGTTTGTCTGGCGCAGAGAGGAACCATCAGACAGCCAGGTAAAATCAATGGATTTATTAGATGCAACGCGTTTCGCTGCGCATGCGCAGCTTCATCAGGCATGACAAAGGGAGGCTGGTAACAGGTATATATACCTCCAGGAATTAACCATTAGAGTGCTTTTTGAAAAGAATTGTTACATAGAGTTACATATCTATATGACAATATATAAAAAAGATACATAAATACATATAAACAGAAATCACAAAAGTAATAATAAGACAGCAATATGAAAGCACAATGCAATCCTATAAATATATATAAATATATATAACATGATTATAATTATCGCATGTGATGTGAATATGACACCAAAACGACTCAAGAAATCGCTCCGCTAAATCGCCGGTGCGACACTCAACAACACAAGTTGGATATTATTTCAAAAAATATATATGGTATAAAGAGTCATGTCAATTGATTCAAAAGATAGAAAAATTATTATTTAATTGTATATCGCTACCTTATTAAAAAATAATAATAAAATAATAAAAAATACTTTCCGTCTACAGATTGGGAATCGAATCCCTTCAACCTGAGGCCGAAATGGTCTGCTCCTGATGCCTCCACCACCGTACTCAAGGAGGAGGAGCCTCCCCAACGACAGTCATCTTCTTCGTACAGTAAAGTGCCATGGCCTGCTCAGGACCAAGAAAGTAGGCCCAAATTGCGGGCACCAAAGACCTTACCTAGACCCTCTCGGAGCAATGAGAGTTTGTCTGTTTCCAGGGTACCATGTTATGTACCTAGGCCCTCTCGGAGCAATGAGAGTTTGCCTCCTGCAAGGATACCAACGAAAGTGCTTTGGCCCACTCCTGGCATGGAGATGGGACTAAAACCTTTTGCACCAACCTTGATCCCAACCAGTAAACCCCTGGTCACTTTGAATCCCACTGTTACCCATTCTACTCTCACCAATGTGGTGTGGGAGAGTTACATTAACTCCCAGCCAACCCCTGATGTTGGAAGGGCTAGAGGGTCTACAAGAGGAACAAGAAGAGTTCGGAAGAATGTCTTTTGAAGGACTATAAAGTAATAACTGTTGCTTTTCTATGCTAACCACTTTTGTTTTCCAGTAACCAAGTTCAAGAAATTGTGCCTAGCAGGACTATGCTAAGACTGTCCCAGTTCCAAGTTCAGCAACATAACCATTAAGCTTGTGCCTGACCATTAGGTCAAGAGACTCCTAGCCAGTAGGAGATTCGTAAGTTTTGTGCCCGGCTGATTGTGGTAAGGCCTTGTTTACCAATGACTCTTAGTGTAGGTGGACTACAGATCCTTACACGTCCGTTTTGAGTACATATCTATTTATAAGACTTTCTTGCTAAAAAGGGCACTTATCAGGTGTATGCGCCTGAACCTTGTTGGTGAGTTAATAAATGTGCAAACTTGTATAATAAAAATGTATATGGTTCTTGCACACAGAAAAATAGCCTTATGTCTGTGTACATAAAAAGTAGGTAAAGGTTGCACACGGAAAATGCCCGCTAGATGCACGTGTACACTAAAAACAAAAAACGTAAATAATTCTTGTATACATGTACATACAAATGTATAAAAAAATACTAAAAAGGTGTTTTAGTAGTTGCTAAATAGGTGACTCTCCGGGCCCCTCCGAGAGTAGCATTCCAGTCGCCAATCGCTAGCACCTGTCTCAGAAAAAAGATAACAATAGTAAACTACCCTTAAGATATCAAGACTAACTTTTAAGCAGTACTTGCACACATAGTACCTCAAATAACTCACTTAAATGTACTTACCTCAGACTTTTCAGTACACCAAACAAAAACATGTCTCACACTCAAGAAACACTTTAGGAATTGTAGCCAAGGTATTTAGCCAATTCCTGCCACTGTTAGGTACACCAAATTCTCTCTTTTCTTTATTACGTGTGTGAGATGCTCTACCTGGCTCTTGCGAGCTAAAATTAAACACTTATTTCTAAAGGTAACCTAGGTAAGGTTATACTGTTGTGTTCTAGGGGTAAGAAGTGTGTGGCCAATAGACCCTTGTAGCTAAACTTATTGGTAGATAGCCTCAGGCAAGCCAATATACCCTTCTGTGTACTAACAGGTAAACTTATATGGCAAAAAGTAAAATATTTTATTGAGATATATGTGTCTAGACAGCTTGAGACTAAATTTATAGAGAGCTATGTATAAAAATCCAGGGAGCTAGAGACTAAATGTTAGATAGCTTCATAAATGTCTAGTAAGCTTCATAATTGTCTAATGAGCTTCATAATGTCTAGTAAGCTTCATAATGTCTACTCAGAATGCTAGTCAGAGTAAAAAGAAAATGTCAAGAGAATTTAAAGGAGTCTAATGTTTACTCAAATTTTGTCAGGATGTATAGAATGTTTAATAGTTCTGTCCTTGTCCTAGTCCCTCTGCCTTAGGGGACAGGCGTCGGGGTCAACTTGTTTTAAGTAAGGGGGTTTGTGGTGTCCCGGCACCATATTTCATACTGTGCCTTGGTAGGGGGGGGGGGTCCCCAAAGTCAGAGTCCCTAGGACTGTCGGGGTCAGCTTCCCTAGTTAGCCCCTAGTCACCCCTTAGTAAGTTAATATTTATAATTATCATTGTAAATATTTATATTGCATTACTCACTTGTTTTGCATATCAGGACCTTAGGTCCTGTGACCCGTTGCTCAGAACTCTATGGTATGTTGAAGGACCTTAGGTGGTTCTTGTGTCACATGTTCACCCACAATGCTGTGTAACAGTGAGTGACAGTTGTTATGGACCAACCCAAAACGGCCAGCTCCTGCCCATATAGGGGAGTGCGGCCATTATTCGCTCTCTTGGATTGCTGTCACTGAACGAGGTAGGACCTCCGCAACTTTCAAGTATGTTTACTAGGCCAAAGCCTTGCAGCCTCGGCCTATACCAAAGCGGTTATACTTCAACAATTCCCTGCTACTCTCCGCAAGATCACTGGACCTAAATGCACCCCTAAATCCAGTGGATCTATGCTACGGAATCTTCTAAAAGCTAAATTGAGCTTATCTGATCCCAACCAACTGTCAATTGCTGATCAACTAGAAATAGACTATGTTATCTGGACTGTTATTGCTATTGCCTGCTTCAGAAAATCTTCAGTAAAAGTTCCTGCAAGTTTTCCGTTAAACAGTGGTTGTGGACAATCCATTTATTTCGCACTCACCTATCGCTCTTGGGAAGGGTGGCGATAGGCCTTAGCAACATTACAGTATTTAACCCTCACCCTGGCGTCATGAGTGACAAGGGTTAACAGTGCCCTATATTATCCAGAACAGCAACACCCCAACTACCCTACACCCCCACCAAGGCACCACACATCCACACCCAATGGAATGTTCACACATGGGCAGATACTAATAATATCAACAAAGGGGACTGTATACCACTAAATATTATTCATACAGTTGCAAGAAGCAAATATTATGCCTATACATATTACCATGAACAAGAACCAGCAAAACCAACCAACATTATCATGATACATTAGACCTGGGGTCCTCAAACTTTTTAATCAGGGTGCCAGTTCACTGTCCCTCAGACTGTTGGAGGGCTGGACTATAGTTAAAAAAAATACTATGAACAAATTCCTATGCACACTGCATATATCATTTTGAAGTGAAGAAACAGTAATAGGGCCCCCTTTGTACCCCCACACAGTAGTTAAACCCCTCTGTGCATTCACATAGTATTAGTAACCCTTTATGTCTCTACAAAGTATTAGCCCTCCACTGTACACTCACCCTGTACTTAGCATCTATCTGTGCTCTCAAACAGTATTAGACCCCTCTGTGCCCCTACGTAGGATTACCCCCTCTGTACCAATGGACTAACTCATTTCCTTCTACTTCCATTACAAGCAGTTGTTCCTCTTCCTGCTTGACTCAGCTTTGTGCAGACAGAGAGATAATATCATTCTTCCTTCCCAAAAAAGTGACATCCTTAGCTCGTCTGAACACCTTGTAAACCTACAAAGAATGGGGCAGGGACCAGATGGGTTACTACTTGTCCATAAGCAAAAAGCATGTGCCCTGGATTATTGGGCGAGTGACACCACTTGGGCCCTTTGAGTGCTATAGGCACCAGATGACTTCCAAAGATGCCCCTTTTCTAACCCACCACTGCTGATAATTGAGGAATACCCAATACAAATAGGAAGAAGGCTGGCTTCACATGAACTATTTGCTAATTTTTCAGAGCTTATTTGCTTAAATTCTTACTAGCATCAAAGTGTGAATATCAGCTGTCCCTTAGATAACCATCCTGTGGCAACCGCATTCCCAAGCAAGTTCAAGCCATCTCTTCATTTTCACTTAAAAGTGCTTTTTTGTTATGCGTATAAATGACAAGAAGCCTATTTATTTCACATGTTGTAGCCTAGTATCCAATTGAATTTAGAGTTATATTTACATTACGTTTGAAAATATTAAGTAGCATGTTTACCCAGAGATCCTTGCTGTGGGCTGTCAGCAGGTATAGAATGTAGTAGTACGTATCTCAAAAGAAAATGTGGTTACCTGTATGTGTCAACTGCTGGAGGTGTCTGGTGTTGCTAAGCAACTCAGAGGTCACAAAATTAGTCATTAGGGAGTCTCAAGGACTCTATAATGAATAATTCTAAAGGGAAACTCCAGTTTTTGCTGGAGTTTCCCTTTATAAGATAATGAGTGAAATACCATGTATTTCCAATAATAAGGTGCAATATAAATGTATACATACTGTGGACAGAATGAAAAGATGGGATGCTAAAACATTAACTCAACATTAACTAAATAGAAATGCATTATTCCCTGTGCCAGCCTGGCTTTGGAGTACCCAGCGCATACTGTACACGCACTATATACACAATCCATTGATTTTGCTAGGTACCAGTAATTCTTTATTGTCTTTGGGGTGGTGCTGCTAGGCCTTGGAACACTATTTCTACTCTGTTGCTTCTCAGATTGCATGTGATCACTGGTGGTCGCAGCAAGAAAACAACTTGTAATAAATCTATTTTTGGTGGAACTATCCAATAGAAAGGGGTTGCTAACTAAATTATTCCTAATACATTTCTATAAAAATAAATGGGGTTTCACTATTTTGGCGATGATGAGTGATGAATGTGGCAGCTAGAGATGAGCAAACTTACAGTAAATTCGATTTGTCACGTACTTCTCGGCTCGGCAGTTAATGACTTATCCTGCATAAATTAGTTCAGCTTTCAGTTGCTCCGGTGGGCTGGAAAAGGTGGATACAGTCCAAGGAAAGAGTCTCCTAGGACTGCATCCACCTTTTCCAGCCCACGGGAGCACCTGAAAGCTGAACTAATTTATGCAGGATAAGTCAGCAACTGCCGAGCCGAGAAGTTCGTGACGAATCAAATTTAATGTAAGTTCGCTCATCTCTAGTGGCAGCCTATAAGTGAAGTATACGGTCTGCTGGTAATTGTAGTTCTTACCTTGGCAACAGGAATGTCACAGTTATGTCCCACATGGCTGGGTGATTACCTAGAACCCAAACGTACTTCTTAGAATTACTACAAAGGTGGAGGGTTGCACTTAGAAGGTGTTGGAGCGGGTTTCCCTGGGACACACCCTGGTACTGTTTCTGGCTGGTGGAAGCTAAAGTGCCTAAGATAGTGTAGATACAGAAATACTAGACACAGGGCAAGCAATAAAACATAGTTCTTTAACTTCCTCTTCTTATACCTTAAAAAGGGTTACTAGTATACAAGAAAGGTACTGCTGCTGAAGTGTCTCCAGTCCTTAAATTTTTCTGTGTGTTACTTGTTGATGTGATGTGTAGATGACCCTGGTTGGCTCATAGGGGTTATGCCTAACTCACTTTTCTTGACCCTACAGATTACGAGGTGTAGCTTGTTGCTAGTATAAGGGAGCGGCGGCCATCTTTTCTCTCTCTTGTTCCTGGGCTGTCAAGCGAGAAAGATCTGCTCAGCAACTATCGCAGTGAGTTAGGCCCGAGCCTTGCGGCAACGGCTGAGTAATTCAGAATATAGAGTGTATCAATTCCCAGACACTCTGCAGCATCACCGGACCTAATATAACCCCTAAATCCGGACGGATCTGCAAATATCTACCCTAAATTCAGAGATTTTCTAAATAGCTCAAGGTCCGCAACAACTCTCAGTCACTGAGCAATATAAGGACTGTTTGTATGAGACTGTTACTGTGCCTTGGATGTATCGCAAGCACTTAAGTAAAGTTGTTCAAGTTCAAGTTCAATCTCCTTGTGGACCTTCAGTCATTTCATGCACCTATCGTTACTGGGAAGGGCGGCGATAGGCCGGAGCATTGCCTCAGCATACCAGCCCTCAGCCTGGCATCACGAACTATAGGGTTAACATTAACCCCTTATATACCGATATCATACCACCACTACCATACACCCCCCAAGGGCTACCACAAAGCCTTTTTGGCATTGCACGAATTTACCAGTAGCTGATGCACCTCCCGCCCTAGGCTTATACTTGAGTCAATAAGTTTCCCCAGTTTTTTGTGGTAAAATTAGGTACCCCGGCTTATATTCGGGTCGGCTTATACTCGAGTATATACGGTATATAGGTTTGATTTTGTAGTACTTCTGGAAAAAATCATAACTACATGCAGGAAAATTTATACGATTAAAATTGTCACCTCCTGACCCCTATAATTTTTTTTATTTTTCTGCGTATGGGGTGGTTTGAGGGCTAATTTTTTTGTGCCGTGATCTCAAGTTTTTAGCGATACCATTTATGTATTGATCGGACTTTTTGATTACTTTTTATTCATTTTTTCATTATATAAAAAGTGACCAAAAACACGCTATTTTGGACTTTGGAATTTTTTTGCGTGTACGCCATTGACCGTGCAGTTTAATTATTGATATATTTTTATAATTTGGACATTTCCACACACGGCGATACCACATATGTTTATTTTTATTTACACAGTTTTTTTTTATTGGGAAAAGGGGGGGGGGGTGATTCAAACTTTTATTAGGGAAGGGGTTAAATGATCTTTATTCACTTTTTTTTCCACTTTTTTTTGCAATGTTATAGCTCCCATGGGGGGCTATAACACTGCACACACTGATCTTTTACATTGATCAATGGTTTCTCATAGGAAACCATTGATCAATGATTCTGCCACTTGACCGCTCATGCCTGGATCTCAGGCACTGAACAGTCATTCGGCGATCGGACAGCATGGAGGAAGGTAGGGACGCTCCTGCTTCCTTTACAGCTGTTTGAGATATTGCGATTTCAATTGCGATCCCGAACAGCCCCCTGAACTAACCGGCAGTGCTTTACTTTCACTTTAGATGTGGCGTTCACCTTTTAACGCTGCATCTAAAGGGTTAATATCGTGCGGCACCGTGCCTATCAGTGCCACGTGCTATTAGCCATGGGTCCCGGCTGTTGTTAGCAACGGCTGGGCCTGACCCACTATGACGCGGGGCCACGGTGTGGCCCGTGTTATAGAAAGGGAGTGGGCTGAGGGCGTATTGGTACGCCCTCCGTCTCCAAGGGGTTTAAGTAGTTTTTTTGCTATACGTTATAATTACTCATGGGGAGTGGTTACAGGGAGCCTTATATACCTTTTTGGTTGGGGGTAGAGGCTTTAGTTACTCAGGTTGTTTTTTATTAAAATGATCCTAAGGTCCTGCAAGCTCACAGGGGTTGAGTTACCCCATAATTGTGATGCTGTCAGACTTAGGGTAACAAGATTAACTACTTAAATCTTACACATATAGGCTAATTGACATATATCCTCTCTATGTTCTGGAATCTTCCATGTCATACTGAATTTTAGCAGTACAACAAAAATGTCAGTAGAAGTCAGTGTTGCCTAAGTTGTTCTGCTAAATTTAGTGTATGTAGGTGGTAACTATATGATAACATATTTAATGCCTGTCAGTAATACTGGTACAGATAGTAACAAGTTCATAACATTAGAAAATAATACATAATAATAGAAAATAACAAAAGCCCAGCCACAAAATAGTGCTCTTGGACATTACACAAGTCCTAAAGACCAACCTACATAAACAATATAGACCAAATAATATCATGTAGACCTTATACAATAACAGACCTTATACATGTAGACCTTATACAAATACAATGACTTTTATTTGTCTTAAATATGCTATATGTTCCCAGCAATGTGATTTAAAATTTTTTTTATTTCAGCAGTCTCGCTTTATGAGAAATGGCTCCCCCATTTTATTAGATTTGATTTTAATTGGAGGTATAAATTAAAGAAATCCAATTCATCAGCAGATTATAGAAATACACAGCGCTCATTATTTTATTGGAAGCGGTATGAGCGTATCTCTTATTTAGCAATAAATGAGTGTTGCAGCCGTATCGTCTGCATGGCCACTAATAGCAGCCTCTACCCCTTTGTAGCCATTAGTATGCGGCTTGTTTGCAGGACCTTCAAAAATGGTCCCCTAAATTGGGGCTGGTTTATGAATTCAAAAGTCATGGTAATTACGCAGCTGTTTGGAAAATGTGTTGGAGTGGTCTAACAGTAAGAGCCCCTCCTTCCGCTCCCCTTCTGCTCTCTCACATTCATTACTGTCTAAATGAAAGGACATGTATACAGTGATTATGAGGTTTCATATGAATCCCCCAAGCCATAAAGAAGAATTTCCTAATTGTCAGCTGGACTGTGCTTGTTTAAAATAATTAGGGTTCAGCCCTCCAGCACCATTTTTTTTTACCTCAGCTCAGGCTTTATTAGATTTTAGATATTGTCCGTTTCCTGCTCTTGCTTCTCTCCTTTTCCTTTTTTTTTTTTTTTGTGACCCTTCTATCCTGCCTGTATCAGAAACACAGAGAAAGGAGAGAAGCGCGGAAAAAGCATTACCTTTAATGTACACAAACAACCGTTCTGCTAGACTCATTGCAATCTTATGGACACGGGGAGAGTTTAACAAACCAATCGCTGAAGAATAAATAAAAAAAATGACTGCATGCCAATGCATTTTATTATTGTCTCTTTTTTTTTAAGAGAGATAGCTGAAATCTTTCTTAATTACCATTTATTTCAATGACAGAATTGTAATTTATCATTTAGTTGTAATTTGACATATGTTCACACCTTTGCCATTTCCAATTTCCTCCTCCATTCTAATTGTCTGCTTCACTCGCCTGTCATGCACTCCTCCTGGGATTAATTCAAGCTGTCTGTCTGCACCGAGCTACCAGCACACTCGGGGCTGCGGGGAGCGTGACAGTGTCAATGTGCACACAGTTTATCTGAGGCAATGCCCAGACACTGCTCTCCTGCATTCAGCCTTGCCCTATTGTTTGTTGTTTATTCCATCTCAAATGTGTGACTTGTATTATTAGTCTGTAATTATTTCTCTGGCTGACACCAAGAAGACGTAAATTAATTACTGTGTGGGGGCTGGACAATAACTGGACTAAAAAAAAGATCTATCTATAATCTATCTATCATCCATCTATCCATCTATCTATATATCCACTATGTAATCTCTTTCCCTATCTATCTATCAATCTATACATCCATGTATATGCATCAGATAATCTATCTATTAGCCTTTAATTAGTTCTCTGGCTGACGCACAGAAGAAGACGTAAATTAATTACTGTGTGGGGGCTGTGCAATATATGGACTAAAAAAAGATCTATCTATTTATCTCTCTATCTATCTATCTAATATCTATCTATCTATATATCTGTCTATCTAATATCTATCTATCTATCTATCTATCTAATATCTATCTATCATATCTATCATCTATCTATCTATGATCTATTTATCTATCTATATAATATCTATCTAGCATCTATCTATAATCTAGCTATCTATCTATTCATCTAGAATTAGAGATGGTAGCATTCCTTAATAAATTATGCACGGGTGCCTTCCGCTGTTGATTCTGGTGAGGGACCCAAAATATATACTTGAAGAAAAGTCGGTGGCACTCCAAATTGGTGAAAAAAAAGTAATTTTATTCACTCCCACATAGAGCTACTTTTCGGCAACCTCACGCAGCAGTTCTCAAGCAACAAGTGATTCACAATAGTAAGTATTTAAGGTCACACAGGACCGCCCCTTCAATTAAGATTATAAATGAAAACAAATATATACATATATGCATAAATAATAAGTATACAGTGATCAAAGACAAAGTCCTTGGTGCATAAGTATAGATCGCATCAATTCTCATGTTCCCATCGTGTTTCATATGTACACATAAATACATTAGTGCATTACAGTGACAAAGTGTACAGGTGTGTCTCATAGTGCATCCAGATATTGGGCGGGCAGACGGTGTCACTCACCAGGCACTCGGTAAGCAGCATCACAATGGAAAACAGTAGACGCCGGGTAAACTTCCGAAACTGTGAGTCACTTGCCAGAAGTGACGTCCTCGGGGCCGTCACATGATGATCATGTGTGCTGTAATTAGGAGACTGGAGACGCTGTTCCCAGCGCATGCGCAGGAGTCCGACTGAGGCTCAGTAAGTCATCTTGGAATAAGGCATCCTTCTTTAGTGCAGTACAGCAATCGCCCAACAGGTATATTCACACCATGTAAGCCGGGGGCACAGTGTAAACACCATGCTCCCAGTTCACATATATTGGGACAGTATGACACCGGCCAAACATGTCCACAAACACCAGCCGAACATGTCCCCAAAGGTAAAAGGGGTGGCAATCGCTTGGCCACCCTTAAACGCAAAGAACTATGGTGGATATACGAACTTAACTCACTAAAACCAGGTGGGTTAAACATGGATTTCACCGTTACACATGAGATTTGTAATGCAAAATAGTACTGTTATGATATATCTGCTATATCTTGTTTTGTTCATGAATGTTGATTTTAATGTTTTTTCTCTTTTTCTCTTCTTTCAGATGTGGGCTTGTGGATGGCAGAACACACTCCCCTATTGTAGTCCTGACGGCATGGCTCTCATCATCAACAGGCCAGTACTTCGCAAGATCCAGGTTTTCACTATAGACGGGCAACCTGACCATTCATTTGTCCGGTGTCATACTCTCCCAATATATGTGAACTGGGAGCATAGTGTTAACACTGTGCCCCCGGCTTACATGGTACGAACATACCTGTTGGGCAATTGCTGTACTGCACTAAAGAAGAATGCCTTACTCCAGGACGACTTACTGAGCCTTAGTCGGATCATTAGTGATCATCATGTGACGGCGCCTAGGACGTCTCTACCAGCAAGCGACTCACATTTCCGGAAGTTTACCCGGCATCTCTCGTTTTTCCATTGTGATGCTGCTTACTGACTGCCTGGTGAGTGACACCGACTGCCCGCCCACTATTTGGATGCACTATGAGACACACCTGTACACTTTATCAATGTAATGCACTGATGTATTTACGTGTACACATGAAACACGATCGGAACATGAGAATTGATGTTATCTATACTTATGCACCGAGGATTTTGTCTTTGATCACTGTATACTTATTATTTATGCACATGTATATCTTTGTTGTTTTAATTTATAATGTTAATTGAAGGGGCGGTTCTGTGCGACCTTAAATACTCACTATTGTTAATTACTTGTTGCTTGAGAACGGCAGCGTGAGGTTGCCAAAACGTAGTTCTATGTGGAGTGAATAAACATTACTTTTTTTTCACCAATTTGGAGTGCCACCAACTTTTCTTCAAGTATCTGTCCATCTATCTATAAGCCTTTAATAATTTCTCTGGCTGACAATAAAAATGACTTGTAAATGAACTACTGTTTGTGGGCTGGAAATATATGGACTAGAAAAATGTCTATATTTTATCTATCTATCTACAGTATCCATCTATCTTCTATCTATCTATTTATCTATCTATCTATCTATCTATCTATATCCATCTATATATCTATTCGTCCATTCATCCATTTCAGATCATACTATCTATCTCCTATCTATCTATTTATCTATCTATCATCCATCCATCCATCCATCTATGTATATGCAGCATACAATGTATCTTTTTATCTATCTGAACAGGAAGAGAAGAAGCAGCACTCTGGCTTGGAGCAGTAGTAGCATCCGGGTGCTGTAGGTGAGGGGTCCCAGTTCTAGGGCCTTTGGAATATACAACAAAGAAGAATAACCGCAGCATGCACAGATGGGGAGAATGGAGTTTAGCTTTATTCCAAAACTGACGACTTGTTGGCCAGCTTGTGTTGGAATAAAGCTACCTCATCTGTACGTGCTGGGTGATTATTCTTTTTTATCTATCTATCTATCTATCTATCTATCTATCTAGACAAAGAATAAGTCAGCCAGCACTTTAGTTGATACCAAACTATTATATGGACCTGGCCTACAGGTGCATTGTCACGATTCGGCTAGCTGGAGGTGGATCCTCTGTGCCAGAGAGGGATTGGCGTGGACAGTGTTGGTGGACAGGTTCTAAGTTGCTACTGGTATTCACCAGAGCCCGCCGCAAAGCGGGATGGTCTTGCAGCGGCGGTAGCAACCAGGTCGTATCCACCAGCAACGGCTCAACCTCTCTGACTGCTGAAGATAGGCGCGGTACAAGGGAGTAGACAAGAGCAAGGTCGGACGTAGCAGAAGGTCAGGGCAGGCAGCAAGGATCGTAGTCAGGGGCAACGGCAGGAGGTCTGGAACACAGGCTAGGAACACACAAGGGAACGCTTTCACTGGCACAATGGCAACAAGATCCGGCGAGGGAGTGCAGGGGAAGTGAGGTATAAGTAGGGAGTGCACAGGTGATAACACTGATTAGGCCTGCTGCGCCAATCAGTGGCGCAGTGGCCCTTTAAATTGCAGAGACGCCCTAAGGAGCGGGGCCGCGCGCACCGGGACAAGACAGACGGGGAACGGGTCAGGTACGGGAGCCGGGACGCGCATCGCGAGCGGGCGCCTCCCGCGTCGCGAATCGCATCCCGGCTGGGAGAGATATTGCAGCGCACCCGGTCAGCAGGTCTGACCGGGGCGCTGCGAATGAGAGGATGCTGCGAGCGCTCCGGGGAGGAGCGGGGACCCGGAGCGCTCGGCGTAACAGTACCCCCCCCTTGGGTCTCCCCCTCTTCTTAGAGCCTGAGACCCTGAGGATAAGACTTTTGTCTAGGATGTTGTCCTCAGGTTCCCAAGATCTCTCCTCTGGGCCACAGTTCTCCCAATCCACCCAAAATTTTTTTTTACCTCTGACAATCTTGGAGGCTAGGATCTCCTTCACAGAGAAGACGTCAGACCGGAAACAGGAGTAGGAGAAACAACTTTGGGAGAGAAGCGGTTAAGGATGAGTGGTTTAAGGAGAGAAACATGGAAGGCATTGGGAATACGGAGAGAAGGAGGAAGAAGGAGTTTGTAAGAGACAGGGTTAATCTGGCACAAAATTTTAAAAGGACCAAGATAGCGTGGTCCCAGTTTGTAACTGGGGACACGAAAGCGGACATACTTAACGGAGAGCCATACCTTATCTCCGGGAGAAAAAATGGGGGGAGTTCTTCTGTTTTTATCAGCAAATTTTTTCATCCGGGATGAAGCCTGTAAAAGAGAATTTTGGGTCTCTTTCCATATGGTGGAAAGATCACGAGTCACTTCATCCACAGCGGGCAAACCAGAGGGCAAGGGAGTAGGGAGGGGAGGAAGAGGGTGGCGGCCGTACACCACGAAAAATGGGGATTTAGCAGAAGATTCGGAGACTCTGAAGTTGTATGAGAATTCGGCCCATGGTAGAAGATCTGCCCAGTCATCCTGGCGGGAGGAAACAAAATGCCGTAAATAGTCACCCAGGACCTGATTAATTCTTTCTACTTGCCCATTGGATTGGGGATGATAAGAAGAAGAGAAGTTTAATTTGATCTTGAGCTGTTTACAGAGGGCCCTCCAGAATTTCGACACGAATTGGACGCCTCTATCCAAGACGATATGCGTGGGCAAACCGTGAAGGCGAAAAATGTGTATAAAAAATTGCTTTGCCAACTGAGGCGCTGAAGGAAGGCCAGGAAGAGGAATAAAATGTGCCATCTTGGAGAATCGATCAACGACCACCCAAACAACGGTGTTGCCACGGGATGAGGGCAAGTCCGTAATAAAGTCCATACCAATCTGTGACCAAGGCTGTTCAGGAACAGGCAGAGGATGAAGGAGACCAGCAGGCTTCTGGAGAGGAGTCTTATCCCGGACACAGACAGTACAGGCCCGCACAAAATCAACAACATCAGTCTCCAGAGTCGGCCACCAATAAAATCGAGAGATGAGTTGAAAGGATTTTTTGATGCCCGCATGGCCTGCGAGGTGGGAGCAGTGTCCCCACTTGAGAATCCCGAGACGTTGGCGTGGAGAAATGAAGGTATTCCCTGGAGGAGTTTGCCTGATGGAAGCTGGAGAAGTGGAGATCAGACAGTCCGGAGGAATGATGTGTTGCGGAGAGGCTTCTACTTCAGAGGCATCAGAAGAACGAGAGAAGGCATCGGCCCTAATGTTCTTGTCAGCAGGGCGAAAATGGATTTCAAAGTTAAAACGGGCAAAGAACAACGACCACCTAGCCTGGCGAGGGTTCAGTCGTTGGGCAGACTGGAGATAGGAGAGATTCTTGTGGTCAGTGTATATAGTAACTGGATATTTTGATCCCTCCAGCAGGTGCCTCCATTCCTCAAGCGCCAATTTAATGGCCAGTAGTTCTCGATCACCAATGGAATAGTTTTTCTCCGCCGGAGAGAAGGTCCTAGAAAAAAACCCACAAGTAACAGCATGCCCGGAAGAATTTTTTTGTAGAAGAACTGCTCCAGCTCCCACTGAGGAAGCATCTACCTCCAATAGGAAGGGTTTAGATGGGTCAGGTCTGGAGAGCATGGGAGCAGAAGAAAAGGCAGACTTGAGATGTTTAAATGCGTCTTCCGCTTGGGGAGACCAGGACTTAGGATTGGCATTTTTCTTGGTTAGAGCCAAGATAGGGGCCACAATAGTGGAGAAGTGTGGAATGAATTGTCTGTAATAATTGGCAAACCCCAAAAAACGTTGGATAGCACGGAGTCCGGAGGGGCGTGGCCAATCTAACACGGCAGATAGTTTATCTGGGTCCATTTGTAGTCCCTGGCCAGAGACCAAGTATCCTAGGAAAGGAAGGGATTGACATTCAAAAAGACATTTTTCCATTTTGGCATAAAGTTGATTGTCCCGAAGTCTCTGAAGAACCATGCGGACATGCTGGCGGTGTTCTTCTAAGTTGGCAGAAAAAATCAGAATATCGTCCAGGTAAACCACAACACAGGTATATAGGAGATCACGAAAAATGTCATTAACAAAGTCTTGGAAGACGGCAGGGGCGTTGCACAGGCCAAAGGGCATGACCAGATACTCAAAGTGTCCATCTCTGGTGTTAAATGCAGTCTTCCATTCGTCCCCCTCCCTGATGCGGATGAGATTATAAGCACCTCTTAAGTCCAGCTTTGTAAAGATGTGGGCGCCTTGTAGACGATCAAAGAGTTCCGAGATAAGGGGGTAAGGGGTAGCGTTTTTTTTACCATGATTTTATTAAGTCCGCGGTAATCAATGCAAGGGCGTAGGGAGCCATCTTTTTTGGACACAAAAAAAAATCCAGCTCCGGCAGGAGAGGAGGACTTGCGGATAAACCCCTTTTTTAAATTCTCCTGGATGTACTCCGACATGGCTTGGGTTTCTGGAGCAGACAGAGGATAGATTCTGCCCCGGGGTGGAGTAGTACCCGGGAGGAGGTCAATAGGATAGTCATAAGGCCTGTGAGGAGGCAAAGTTTCTGCTTGTTTTTTGCAAAAAACATCAGCATAGTCCAGATAGGCCTTAGGAAGACCAGATACCGGAGGAACCACAGGGTCACGACTGTGAGTACTGGGAACCGGTTTAAGACAGTCCTTGTGACAAGAAGTACCCCAGTTCTTGATTTCTCCTGTGGACCAATCAAGGGTTGGGGAATGGCGTTGAAGCCACGGTAATCCAAGAAGAATTTCTGAAGTGCAGTTAGAGAGGACCAAAAATTCTATTTTTTCGTGATGGGGTCCGATGCACATTAGGAGAGGTTCCGTGCGGTAACGCACGGTACAGTCCAATCTTTCATTGTTAACAGAATTGATGTAGAGGGGTCTGGTGAGACTGGTCACCGGGATGTTGAACCTGTTGATGAGAGAGGCCAAAATAAAATTTCCTGCAGATCCGGAATCCAAGAAGGCCATAGCAGAGAAGGTAGAAGAAGATATCCGCACAGGCACAGTAAGGCGTGGAGAAGCAGAGTTCACATCAAGAGCTGTCTCACCTTTGTGCGGAGTCTGCGTACGTCTTTCCTGGTGGGGAGGACGGATAGGACAATCCTTCAAGAAATGTTCGGTACCGGCACAGTACAGGCAAAGATTCTCCATGTGGCGTCGTGTCCTCTCTTGAGGTGTCAAGCGAGACCGGTCAACTTGCATAGCCTCCAAGGCGAGAGGCACAGGAACGGATTGCAGAGGACCAGAGGAGAGAGGAGCCGGGGAGAGAAACCGCCTCGTGCGAACAAAGTCCATATCCTGGCGGAGCTCCTGACGCCTTTCGGAAAAACGCATGTCAATGCGGGTGGCAAGATGAATAAGTTCATGCAGGTTAGCAGGAATTTCTCGTGCGGCCAGCACATCTTTGATGTTACTGGATAGGCCTTTTTTAAAGGTCGCGCAGAGGGCCTCATTATTCCAAGATAACTCGGAGGCAAGAGTACGGAATTGGATGGCGTACTCGCCAACAGAAGAATTACCCTGGACCAGGTTCAGCAGGGCAGTCTCAGCAGAAGAGGCTCGGGCAGGTTCCTCAAAGACACTTCGAATCTCCGTGAAGAAGGAGTGTACAGAGGCAGTGACAGGGTCATTGCGGTCCCAGAGCGGTGTGGCCCATGACAGAGCTTTCCCAGACAGAAGGCTGACTACGAAAGCCACCTTAGACCTTTCAGTAGGAAACTGGTCCAACATCATCTCCAAGTACAGGGAACATTGCGAAAGGAAACCACGGCAAAACTTAGAGTCCCCATCAAATTTATCCGGCAAGGATAATCGAAGGCTGGCAGTGGCCACTCGCTGCGGAGGAGGTGCAGGAGCTGGTGGAGGAGAAGCTTGCTGGAGCTGTGGTAATAGCTGCTGTAGCATCACGGTCAGTTGAGATAGCTGGTGGCCTTGTTGCGCTATCTGTTGCGACTGCTGGGCGACCACCGTGGTGAGGTTGGCGACAACTGGCAGCGGGACTTCAGCGGGATCCATGGCCGGATCTACTGTCACGATTCGGCTGGCTGGAGGTGGATCCTCTGTACCAGAGAGGGATTGGCGTGGACCGTGTTGGTGGACCGGTTCTAAGTTGCTACTGGTATTCACCAGAGCCCGCCGCAAAGCGGGATGGTCTTGCAGCGGCGGTAGCAACCAGGTCGTATCCACCAGCAACGGCTCAACCTCTCTGACTGCTGAAGATAGGCACGGTACAAGGGAGTAGACAAGAGCAAGGTCGGACGTAGCAGAAGGTCAGGGCAGGCAGCAAGGATCGTAGTCAGGGGCAACGGCAGGAGGTCTGGAACACAGGCTAGGAACACACAAGGGAACGCTTTCACTGGCACAATGGCAACAAGATCCGGCGAGGGAGTGCAGGGGAAGTGAGGTATAAGTAGGGAGTGCACAGGTGATAACACTGATTAGGCCTGCTGCGCCAATCTGTGGCGCAGTGGCCCTTTAAATTGCAGAGACCCGGCGCGCGCGCGCCCTAAGGAGCGGGGCCGCACGCGCCGGGACAAGACAGACGGGGAACGGGTCAGGTACGGGAGCCAGGACGCGCATTGCGAGCGGGCGCCTCCCGCGTCGCGAATCGCATCCCGGCTGGGAGAGATATTGCAGTGCACCCGGTCAGCAGGTCTGACCGGGGCGCTGCGAATGAGAGGATGCTGCGAGCGCTCCGGGGAGCAGCGGGGACCCGGAGCGCTCGGCGTAACATGCATGCTACTAGGCTAAATATACAGCAACAAAAGAATGCAGCAGCACACTGCCAGCACAAGGATATAGGTGAAACATGCAGATAAAACATGGAAAGCTATACAGCTATGGTGTAATAGATGCAAATGTGGAACTATGAGATAGTGAGGCACTTAGCTCGCAAATTTGTCTCCACCGGCGGTCAAATAGCTCGGTCCGTCCCACCGCGATAAGGTGGCCTCATTGGGATGGACCCTACACTGTGAATATGCCTCTGTGTGAACAGTTCAGTAAGCATGGCAGGATCTGGAACATCCAAGACACCTTATATGCACCTGATAGAGGTGGGTGGGGTGCAAGGCCAACATGGAGGTAGCTACTCCCCCGTATGTGTAATACAGACAAAGAATAAGTCAGCCAGCACTTTAGTTGATACCAAACTATTATATGGACCTGGCCTACAGGTGCACGCTACTAGCCTAAATATACAGCAACAAAAGAATGCAGCAGCGCACTGCCAGCACAAGGATATTTGGGAAACATGAACATGCAGATAAAACATAGAGAGCTAAACAGCTATGGTGTAATAGATGCAAATGTGGAACTATGAGATAGTGAGGCACTTAGCTCGCAAATTTGTCTCCGCCGGCGGTCAAATAGCTTGGACCGTCCCACCGCGAGAAGGTGGCCTCACCTTAGTGTGCTGCTGCATTCTTTTGTTGCTGTATATTTAGCCTAGTAGCATGTATCTGTAGGCCAGGTCCATATAATAGTTTGGTATCAACTAAAGTGCTGGCTGACTTATTCTTTGTCTGTATTACACATACGGGGGAGTGGCTACCTCCATGTTGGCCTTGCACCCCACCCACCTCTATCAGGTGCATATAAGGTGTCTTGGATGTTCCAGATCCTGCCATGCTTACTGAACTGTTCACACAGAGGCATATTCACAGTGTAGGGTCCGTCCCAATGAGGCCACCTTATCGCGGTGGGACGGTCCAAGCTATTTGACCGCCGGCGGAGACAAATTTGGGAGTTAAGTGCCTCACTATCTCATAGTTCCACATTTTCATCTATTACACCATAGCTGTATAGCTCTCCATGTTTTATCTGCATGTTCATGTTTCACCTATATCTTTGTGCTGGCAGTGTGCTGCTGCATTCTTTTGTTGCTGTATATTTAGCCTAGTAGCGTGCACCTGTAGGCCAGGTCCATATAATAGTTTGGTATCAATTAAAGTGCTGGCTGACTTATTATTTGTCTGTGTTACACATACGGGGGAGTGGCTACCTCCAGGTTGGTCTTGCACCCCTCGCACCTCTATCAGGTGCATATAAGGTGTCTTGGATGTTCCAGATCCTGCCATGCTTACTGAACTGTTCACACATAGGCATATTCACAGTGTAGGGTCTGTCCCAATGAGACCACCTTATCGCGGTGGGACGGTCCAAGCTATTTGACCGCCGGCGGAGACAAATTTGCGAGCTAAGTGCCTCACTATCTCATAGTTCCACATTTGCATCTATTACACCATAGCTGTATAGCTCTCCATGTTTTATCTGCATGTTCACGTTTCACCTATATCCTTGTGCTGGCAGTGTGCTGCTGCATTCTTATCTATCTATCTATCTATCTATCTATCTATCTACAAGCAGGAGAATACAGCAGCACACTGCTAGCACAAAGATACAGATAAAACATGAAATGCTATATTGCTAAAATGAAAAATTTCAAATTGAGGTGCTTCGCTCACCATTTGGCCAAATAGTTTGCATCATCCCACCACGATAAGGTGACCTCATTGGGACAGACCCTACACTATGAATATGCCTCTGTGCAGTCAGTTACCAGGCTTATAAGGTCTGCGACATCCAGCACCTTATAAGATGGATGGGGAGCAGGAACCAACATGGAGGCAGCCACTCTCCCCATATGTATAATAAAAAAAAAAAAAGGATAAGTTGGTAAGCACATACTGATACCAAACTATTGCATGGACCCAGCATACAGGTGCACGTAGCTAGGCTAAATATACACAACCAGGAGAATACAGCAGCACACTGCTAGCACAAACATACAGATACAACATGCAATGCTATATTGCTACAGTGAAAAATGAAAAATTGAGGTGCTTCGCTCACCATTTGGCCAAATAGTTTGGACCATCCCACCACTCCATATGGGGGGAGTGGCTACCTCCATGTTGGTTCCTGCACCCCACCCATCTTATAAGGTGCTGGATGTTTCAGACCTTACAAGCCTGGTAACTGACTGCACAGAGGCACATTCATAGTGTAGGGTCCATCCCACCTTATCGTGGTGGGATGGTCCAAACTATTTGCCAAATGGTGAGCAAAGCACCTCCATTTTTCATTGTAGCAATATAGCATTTCATGTTTTATCTGTTTCTTTGTGCTAGGAGTGTGCTGCTGTATTCTCCTGCTTGTGTATATTTACCTAGCAGCGTGCACCTGTATGCCGGGTCCATGCAATAGTTTGGTATCAGTATGTGCTGGCAAACTTATCCTATTTTATCTATTTATCTATCTAGAGAAAGGTAGAAGTTGGCCAGCACATACTGATACACAACTATTGCATGGACCCTGCATACAGGTGCACACTGCTGAGGCTAAACAAACACAAGAGAGAGAGGATTACAGTACACTGCTAGCACAAATAAATATATGAAACATGTGAAATATGATATGCTATATTGCTATAGTGAAAATGTAGGTTCTTAGCTTAACATTTGGCCAAATAGCTTGTACCATCCCACCATTATAAGGTGACCTCATTGGGATGGACCCTACACTATGAATATGCCACTGAGCATTCAGTTACCAGGCTTGCAAGGTCTGAGACATCCAGCATCTTATGAAATTGGTGGGGTGCATGAACCAACATGGGGTCACCTTATCGTGGTGGGATGGTACATGCTTTTGGCCAAATGGTAAGCTAAGAACCTCAATTTTTCACTATAGCAATATAGCATATGATATTTCAGATATTTCTTTGTGCTAGCAGTGTGCTGCTGTAATTCTCTCTCTTGTATCTATATATCTATCTATCTTTTAGCCTTCAATTATTTCTCTGGCTGACACCAAGAAGAAGACATACAGTAAATGAATTACTGTGTGGGGGCTGGGAAATAACTGAAGTAAAAAAATATCCATCTATAATGTATCAATCCCTCTATCTATCTATAGGTAGGGAAGCAGCACAATCCAAAGGTGAAGCAAAGCAATGGTGAACGCAGATGCAGTCTAGGGTCAGGGGTCCATGTAGTATACAGAAATATTTCATGAATCCACAGCACACATATTTCTCCAGAAAAAGTGCTGATTTATTCCATAATCAAATAAGTGTCAAAAAGCAACGTTTCTGCCAGCTCACCTGGCCTTTCTCAAGCTCAGTACAAACAGTGCCAAACCACATTTAAATAGGGATACCAATTTGGTATCAATAGTGTAACAAATCAATTAAGTGTAAACATTATACATAAAAACATCAAAAGCATATTTTGTGCCATATAGTAGTCACAAAACAATCATTGTGTACATAAGTATACAAAAAATCACTTAACCAATTTTTTACAGTGAGTACAGTGCTCCCATTTTTCTCCCACCTTAATAGGTCCCCCACCAGTGGTCCCTGGACATCACAATCACCCAGACCTCCATGTGCTATTCGCTTGTAAACAATGAAAATGCACATGCGTGCCGTTCATCACTGAAGACTAGCGCGCATATTCAATGCGCTTGCGCATCGCATATTAAACACTATACGCACGCACAGCCAAATCGTCAGATCCAGCCGAGGGTATGGGTGAATGTTGAGCGTGGTGGTAGTCATGTTAATCACTCGCGTCATTCCTGCGCACAAGCACAGAGAGCCCAAATTGCTCTCAGCCATCTTTACTAAGGGCAAAGTTATCCATCCTGGCAGAAACGAAATATGAGACTCTTGTGACATGCCTCCGTTGCATAGCAACGATCCACGCTGTGCCTCCATTGGCTGGATCCAGGCTGGTCTAGGAAATCCTGTACAACTGTGTACACACACAGCGTCAGGACACGGCCGCCATTACAGACATGCTGGTGAGTGTCCCACTGCCCCTCACCTGAGTGCCCTTCTGATTGATTTTAGACTTTACACCTGAACACCGATTAAGTTATTAACACTGTACACTTAAACCGGTCCTAATGTACACATTGAATAAAGTTGTTTTAATAACTGTCATGATTATGCTCTGTATAGCACCTATTGTGATAACTTATTTTTTACACTATTGCATCAATACCACTTTTATTGCACTTTCCTTTGTTATTGAACACTGAATTGTTTTCTTGAATGTAACCCATATAAATATGGGAGGAGTTTGTTACTGTGTATGCTTGAAAATGACCGTGATGACGGTTGAAACTTTGTATCCTACCATGAGGAAATAAACACCTTTATTCACTACTTTGGAGTGCTGTGGGATGCTTTTTTCCTGCTATTTGCATCAACACTGCTGCCAGTGACCCGGTCTGCGATTTGGCCTGCCTGCACCCGTACACCAAGGTGTGCTGCTCCTCCTTGCAACACAGGTACCTCTATCTATATGTATCCTTCAATCTATCTATATATCTATCTCTCTATCTATCCTCAGTATCCATCTATCTCCTATCTAATATCTATCTATCTAATCTATCTAATATCTATCTGTCTACCTCATTTTCACTACCTGGGAGTGCTGCTGACCTATGTATGCTCTATCTATCTATCTATCTATCTATCATTCTAATCTACTGTACATTCTATGATTGATCTTTCTTCTTTTTTTTCTATTTATTTTTTCCTTTTTTCTTTATTTTTTTCTTATTATTTTGTATTGTTTATTTGTTTTTTTATCTTTTATTTAATTTTTAATTTTTGTTTTTCATTTATTTTTTATTTTTTAATTTCTATTTTTTACTTTTCTTAATTTTTTGTTTATTTTTTATTTTATACAATTTTTTCTTTATTTTTTATTATTCATTTTTTGTTTATTATTTTTTATTTCATTTCTTTATTAATACTTACGGTACTTTTTTTTCATTTATCTTCCATCATCCTGTTCAGTGTTCATATGCAAGTTTGTTGGAATTTTGTGATTTTAATATATATTTTTTCTACATTCTATTGTCTTTTAGATCCATACTGGTCACGGGAAGCACTTATTGTGAAGGATCTTCATTATAGGCGAGATCGCAGCCATTGTAGACACTCTAAACATGCTTAAAAAATATTTTTTTTCCTCCATGCATATATGTCTCCTTTTCCAGTATATTAATAAAATTTTTATTTCTCATTGCTATTAAATGTCAATCATTCATGTCATGCACCCTAATTCTAATATAATACATCAGGGATAGTGCGCATGCGCGGCGGCCCGATGCGATCGCGATATGTCCAATTGAACAACGCAATCGCCGACCCTGTCCGTGCAGCCGCAGAAGCCTTAACATGCCGAATATGGGTGAGGGCATGACGCATGTTTGATTGACACACATTATGGTAAATGGTGAGAAGCGGAAGTGACATCCAGAGATGCCGGGATTTTTCCGGCACATGCGCAGACACTATGTTTACAAAGAGCACTATAGTGAATGGAGAGAAATGGAAGTGACGACTAGAGATGACGGAACTTCATGTAACAGGCATGTAATCTTGAATGGCTACAATCGGCATAATCCAGAGATGATCTGAGGTGATATACGGTTGGTACTGAAGGTACCTTTGTAATATTATACTGCACTATATTGCATAAATGTGTTTATTACAATGTATACACTGAGTTGCTATGCCAACCTGAGATCACTATTATTGACAGATGAGTGCACCAATGAGATTGTAATGTGGGTGGGATTAATTGCACATTTGTAACACCTGTATTGTATCAAATGAAATGAAATGGTTTTATGGTATGTATATATATATTGTTACGCCGAGCGCTCCGGGTCCCCGCTCCTCCCCGGAGCGCTCGCTACACTTCCCTCACTGCAGCGCCCCGGTCGGTTCCACGGACCCGGGGCGCTGCGTTACTACCTCCGGCCGGGATGCGATTCGCGATGCGGGTAGCGCCCGCTCGCGATGCGCACCCCGGCTCCCGTACCTTACTCGCTCCCCGTCAGTTCTGTCCCGGCGCGCGCGGCCCCGCTCCCTAGGGCGCGCGCGCGCCGGGTCTTTGCGATTTAAAGGGCCACTGCACCGCTGATTGGTGCAGTGGTTCCAATTAGTGTTTACACCTGTGCACTTCCCTATATCACCTCACTTCCCCTTCACTCCCTCGCCGGATCTTGTTGCCCTAGTGCCAGTGAAAGCGTTCCTTGTGTGTTCCTTGCCTGTGATTCCAGACCTTCTGCCGTTGCCCCTGACTACGATCCTTGCTGCCTGCCCCGACCTTCTGCTACGTCCGACCTTGCTTCTGTCTACTCCCTTGTACCGCGCCTATCTTCAGCAGCCAGAGAGGTTGAGCCGTTGCTAGGGGATACGACCTGGTCACTACCGCCGCAGCAAGACCATCCCGCTTTGCGGCGGGCTCTGGTGAAAACCAGTAGTGACTTAGAACCGATCCTCTAGCACGGTCCACGCCAATCCCTCTCTGGCACAGAGGATCCACTACCTGCCAGCCGGCATCGTGACAGTAGATCCGGCCATGGATCCCGCTGAAGTTCCTCTGCCAGTTGTCGCTGACCTCACCACGGTGGTCGCCCAGCAGTCACAACAGATTGCGCAACAAGGCCAACAGCTGTCTCAACTGACTGTTATGCTACAACAGTTACTACCACAGCTCCAGCAATCATCTCCTCCGCCAGCTCCTGTACCTCCTCCGCAGCGAGTGGCCGCTTCTGGAATACGACTATCCTTGCCGGATAAATTTGATGGGGACTCTAAGTTTTGCCGTGGCTTTCTTTCCCAATGTTCATTACACTTGGAGATGATGTCGGACCAGTTCCCCACTGAAAGGTCTAAGGTGGCTTTCGTAGTCAGCCTGCTGTCTGGAAAAGCCCTGGCTTGGGCCACACCGCTCTGGGACCGCAATGACCCCGTCACTGCCTCTGTACACTCCTTCTTCTCGGAAATTCGAAGTGTCTTTGAGGAACCTGCCCGAGCCTCTTCTGCTGAGACTGCCCTGTTGAACCTGGTCCAGGGTAATTCTTCCGTTGGCGAGTATGCCGTACAGTTCCGTACCCTTGCTTCAGAATTATCCTGGAATAATGAGGCACTCTGCGCGACCTTTAAAAAAGGCCTATCCAGCAACATTAAAGATGTTCTGGCCGCACGAGAAATCCCTGCTAACCTACATGAACTCATCCATCTTGCCACTCGCATTGACATGCGTTTTTCCGAACGGCGTCAGGAGCTCCGCCAGGATATGGACTCTGTTCGCACGAGGCGTTTCTTCTCCCCGGCTCCTCTCTCCTCTGGTCCCCTGCAATCTGTTCCTGTGCCTCCCGCCGTGGAGGCTATGCAGGTCGACCGGTCTCGCCTGACACCCCAAGAGAGGACACGACGCCGCATGGAGAATCTCTGCCTGTACTGTGCTAGTACCGAACACTTCCTGAAGGATTGTCCTATCCGTCCTCCCCGCCTGGAAAGACGTCCGCTGACTCCGCACAAAGGTGAGACAGTCCTTGATGTCTACTCTGCTTCTCCACGTCTTACTGTGCCTGTGCGGATGTCTGCCTCTGCCTTCTCCTTCTCTGCTGTGGCCTTCCTGGACTCTGGATCTGCAGGAAATTTCATCTTAGCCTCTCTCGTCAACAGGTTCAACATCCCGGTGACCAGTCTCGCCAGACCCCTCTACATCAATTGTGTAAACAATGAAAGATTGGACTGTACTATACGTTTCCGCACGGAGCCCCTTCTAATGTGCATCGGATCTCATCACGAGAGGATTGAACTGTTGGTCCTCCCCAATTGCACTTCTGAAATCCTTCTTGGACTTCCCTGGCTTCAACTCCATTCCCCAATCCTGGATTGGTCCACTGGGGAGATCAAGAGTTGGGGGCCCTCTTGTTCCAAGGACTGCTTAAAACCGGTTCCCAGTAAACCTTGCCGTGTCCCTGTGCTTCCTCATGTAACCGGTCTCCCTAAGGCCTATATGGACTTTGCGGACGTTTTTTGCAAAAAACAAGCTGAGACTCTACCTCCTCACAGGCCTTATGATTGTCCCATTGACCTCCTCCCGGGCACTACTCCACCCCGGGGCAGAATCTATCCTCTGTCCGTCCCAGAGACTCTTGCCATGTCTGAATACGTCCAAGAAAATTTAAAAAAGGGCTTTATCCGTAAATCCTCCTCTCCTGCCGGAGCCGGATTTTTCTTTGTGTCCAAAAAAGATGGCTCTCTACGTCCTTGCATTGACTACCGCGGTCTTAATAAAATCACGGTTAAGAACCGCTACCCCCTACCCCTCATCTCTGAACTCTTTGATCGTCTCCAAGGTGCCCATATTTTTACCAAACTGGACTTAAGAGGTGCTTATAATCTCATCCGCATCAGAGAGGGGGATGAATGGAAAACGGCATTTAACACCAGAGATGGACACTTTGAGTATCTGGTCATGCCCTTTGGTCTATGCAACGCCCCTGCCGTCTTCCAAGACTTTGTTAATGAAATTTTTCGTGATCTACTATACTCCTGTGTTGTTGTATATCTGGACGATATCCTGATTTTTTCTGCCAATCTTGAAGAACACCGCCAGCATGTCCGTATGGTTCTTCAGAGACTTCGTGATAATCAACTCTATGCCAAAATAGAGAAATGTCTGTTTGAATGCCAATCTCTTCCTTTTCTAGGATACTTGGTCTCTGGCCAGGGACTACAAATGGACCCAGATAAACTCTCTGCCGTCTTAGATTGGCCACGCCCCTCCGGACTCCGTGCCATCCAACGTTTTTTGGGGTTCGCCAATTATTACAGGCAATTTATTCCACATTTTTCTACCATTGTGGCTCCTATTGTGGCTTTAACAAAAAAAAATGCCGATCCCAAGTCTTGGCCTCCTCAAGCGGAAGACGCCTTTAAACGACTCAAGTCTGCCTTTTCTTCGGCTCCCGTGCTCTCCAGACCTGACCCATCTAAACCCTTCCTATTGGAGGTTGATGCCTCCTCAGTGGGAGCTGGAGCTGTCCTTCTACAAAAAAACTCTTCCGGGCATGCTGTTACTTGTGGTTTTTTTTCCAGGACCTTCTCTCCGGCGGAGAGGAACTACTCCATCGGGGATCGAGAGCTTCTAGCCATTAAATTAGCACTTGAGGAATGGAGGCATCTGCTGGAGGGATCAAGATTTCCAGTTATTATTTACACCGATCACAAGAACCTCTCCTACCTCCAGTCTGCCCAACGGCTGAATCCTCGTCAGGCCAGGTGGTCTCTGTTCTTTGCCCGATTTAATTTTGAAATTCACTTTCGGCCTGCTGATAAAAACATTAGGGCCGATGCTCTCTCTCGTTCCTCAGATGCCTCTGAAATTGAACTCTCTCCTCAACACATCATTCCTCCTGACTGCCTGATTTCCACTTCTCCAGCCTCCATCAGGCAAACTCCTCCAGGAAAGACCTTTGTTTCTCCACGCCAACGCCTTGGGATCCTCAAATGGGGTCACTCCTCCCATCTCGCAGGTCATGCGGGCATCAAGAAATCTGTGCAACTCATCTCTCGCTTCTATTGGTGGCCGACTCTAGAGACTGATGTGGTGGACTTTGTGCGAGCCTGCACTATCTGTGCCCGGGATAAGACTCCTCGCCAGAAGCCCGCTGGTTTTCTTCATCCTCTACCTGTCCCCGAACAACCTTGGTCTCTGATTGGTATGGATTTTATTACTGACTTACCCCCATCCCATGGCAACACTGTTATTTGGGTGGTCGTTGATCGATTCTCCAAAATGGCACATTTCATCCCTCTTCCTGGTCTTCCTTCAGCGCCTCAGTTGGCTAAACAATTTTTTGTACACATTTTTCGTCTTCACGGGTTGCCTACACAGATCGTCTCGGATAGAGGCGTCCAATTTGTGTCTAAATTCTGGAGGGCTCTCTGTAAACAACTCAAGATTAAATTAAATTTTTCTTCTGCATACCATCCTCAATCCAATGGACAAGTAGAGAGAATTAACCAGATCTTGGGTGACTATTTACGACATTTTGTTTCCTCCCGCCAGGATGACTGGGCAGATCTTCTACCTTGGGCCGAATTCTCGTATAATTTCAGAATCTCTGAATCTTCCTCCAAATCTCCGTTTTTCGTGGTGTACGGCCGTCACCCTCTTCCCCCCCTCCCTACCCCCTTGCCCTCTGGTCTGCCCGCTGTGGATGAAATTTCTCGTGATCTTTCCACCATATGGAAAGAGACCCAAAATTCTCTCTTACAGGCTTCTTCTCGCATGAAGAGATTCGCAGATAAGAAAAGAAGAGCTCCTCCCATTTTTTCCCCTGGAGACAAGGTATGGCTCTCCGCTAAATATGTCCGTTTCCGTGTCCCGAGCTATAAGTTGGGACCACGCTATCTTGGTCCTTTTAAAGTTTTGTGTCAAATTAATCCTGTCTCTTACAAACTTCTTCTTCCTCCTTCTCTTCGTATCCCTAATGCCTTTCACGTCTCTCTTCTTAAACCTCTCATCCTCAACCGTTTTTCTCCTAAATCTGTTCCTCCCACTCCTGTTTCCGGCTCCTCGGACATCTTCTCTGTCAAAGAGATTTTGGCCTCTAAAAAGGTCAGGGGAAGAACTTTTTTTTTAGTGGATTGGGAGGGTTGTGGTCCAGAAGAGAGGTCCTGGGAACCTGAGGACAATATCCTGGACAAAAGTCTGATCCTCAGGTTCTCAGGCCCCAAGAAGAGGGGGAGACCCAAGGGGGGGGGTACTGTTACGCCGAGCGCTCCGGGTCCCCGCTCCTCCCCGGAGCGCTCGCTACACTTCCCTCACTGCAGCGCCCCGGTCGGTTCCACGGACCCGGGGCGCTGCGTTACTACCTCCGGCCGGGATGCGATTCGCGATGCGGGTAGCGCCCGCTCGCGATGCGCACCCCGGCTCCCGTACCTTACTCGCTCCCCGTCAGTTCTGTCCCGGCGCGCGCGGCCCCGCTCCCTAGGGCGCGCGCGCGCCGGGTCTTTGCGATTTAAAGGGCCACTGCACCGCTGATTGGTGCAGTGGTTCCAATTAGTGTTTACACCTGTGCACTTCCCTATATCACCTCACTTCCCCTTCACTCCCTCGCCGGATCTTGTTGCCCTAGTGCCAGTGAAAGCGTTCCTTGTGTGTTCCTTGCCTGTGATTCCAGACCTTCTGCCGTTGCCCCTGACTACGATCCTTGCTGCCTGCCCCGACCTTCTGCTACGTCCGACCTTGCTTCTGTCTACTCCCTTGTACCGCGCCTATCTTCAGCAGCCAGAGAGGTTGAGCCGTTGCTAGGGGATACGACCTGGTCACTACCGCCGCAGCAAGACCATCCCGCTTTGCGGCGGGCTCTGGTGAAAACCAGTAGTGACTTAGAACCGATCCTCTAGCACGGTCCACGCCAATCCCTCTCTGGCACAGAGGATCCACTACCTGCCAGCCGGCATCGTGACATATATATATATATATATATATATATATTGTGACGATCCGTCTTGGGGATTAGCTCTGGGATCGTCCTGGTCACTTGCCACGGGACACGTTCCTCACAATAACACTACAGACCATGGTTCCGCATACAAGTCTGGCTCCTCGCCTGCTTTATTTCCACAGGTTGCAGGTAAAAAAAAAAAACATAAACAGGAACAAAAATAAAGCCCTAGACCGTCTGGTCACTGACTATACATGTAAGCATGCCCTGTCTGTCAACTGGTGAGCTTCCCTCCTCCAGTTAAAACCCATGCCACCTGCAACCTGTTTTACTACCAGTTCACACCCAAACTTGGACCACTCGCAGCGCCTTATGCGTGTTACCTAAACAGGGCCCGTGTGTCTCCCCCTCTAACAGCCAGCATACTGTTTCCAAGGGAGAACACAGATTAAACTGAGACTCCACCTTATGTACACCTCCCTTCCCTGCTGCCTCATTACTTAAGAAGCAGGTGAGAATCTTCAGGGTGAGCAAAGGAAATACACCCTTTCCTTGCCACCTTATCACAATATATATATATATATATATATATATATATATATATATATATATACACTATTTGTAATTTTGTTATGCTTGATAAAGGCTACTATCGCCGAAACATTGTTATTGTTGTGGCGAAAGTAAAGACAACCCAGCTTTTCTAAGATCCATGACCTGACTGGTGCTGTGTTTTTGGACTTCTTATACATATATATATATATATATATATATAGACAAAAGGAAAAATATAGCAGCGCTCAGCTTGATGCAAAAAGGTAAAGTGCAGGGTGCAAGTCACTGGTAAGAACCAAGTCCATCAATTCAATGAGAACTATAAAAAAATGCGATTCAGTGCAGCACTCCATGATACAAAAAAAGGTGAAGTTTATTCACTATCTGTTTTCACTGTCTTGATGGAATAAATTTCACCTTTTTTTGTATCATGGAGTGCTGCACTGAATCGCATTATATATATATATATATATATATATATATATATATACATATATATATATATATATATATATATATATATATATATATACCAAAGAACAAAGAGAGCGGCACTCCACTTTGTAGTGCCGCTCTCTTTGTTTTTTGGTGGATTTCCTTGGGGCCTGAGTCGGACCCTGGAGCTGAGCACCCGACGGAATCTGGAATCCTTGGCAACAGCCACGCATGGTGCTTCTTCATCTGGATTGTTTTATATATGTATATATATATATATATATATATATATATATATATATATTTCCAATGGCGCAGCACTCCAGTAAAAAAGGTGCATTTATTCACACATGTCTCAACACAGCCTGTGGATAAGAGAGAGAAAGTGGAGAGAGACCCTGGTACATATGAGACAAAAGCCAAGTGAAGACTGTAGTTAACACTAATTCCAACCCAAAGGTTTCTTCATCCTTCGTCAAGAGGGTCAAGATGGTCAAATAAGAGGACCTTATAGTCTAATCTAGAAAGGATAAGGAACAGGAACTTAAATACCTCATGGTCATGAAAATATCTGTTAAATATACAACCTAGTGAAGCATATCAAAAATGTACCATACATTAAGAGGATAGTAATGAAGCATTGTGAAAATAATCTGTCATATATAATAAAGTTAAGGCAATCATGATGTGTTCAGCCACCTATCCCACAGGTCTTAACATTGAAGAGTGGTACCTTTTAACCCCTTAAGAATGAAGCAATTTAAAATTTTTGCAATTTTATTTTTTCTTCCTCACTTTTAAGCAGCCATAACACTTAAAGGCATATTACGGCCTTAGACATCTTATCCCCTATACACACGATAGAGGATAAGATGTCTGACCGCAGGGGTCAAGCCACTGGGACCCTCCCAAACCCCATGCAACCCCCATGCATTCTGAGCCAGGGGCTGCTCCTCAGACTGAGATGTGACATCACGGCCACCCCTCGTGAAGTCAGGCCACACCCCTTTCATTCATGTCTATGGGAGGGGGCAATTTGATTATTTTTTAGGGACGGGACTTTGGATCTACCCTGTAAAATTCCACCTTACGTTATTACAGTCCTTTTCTGAAAATAAATTCTATTTTATCACACTGTTTGGACTGTCAAATGCCGGCAACCATTTGCAAAGGGTTCTGGGTGTTATGGGCAGCACCAATACGCAACTGAGTCTTGGCCAATAAAAACCTCTTTAAAGACCACCTCTCAAAAAAAAAAATCTACCCCCTTATCCAGACCAGATTCCATATGATGGATATTCAATTTCACTATTTATTTTGCATTCTTTCAGAAGACAAGCTCTCTAGTAGACCACTTTTTTGTGCAGTTTGAGGTGGTCATCTTAAAGAGGTTTTACTATGCTTAAAAATGTCTAAAGTAGAAAACTGAATCTTTGCTCCAAGTAAAAGAATACATACTTGCCATAATTCTTGGAAGCATCGATACAAACCATGGTCTTACAGTTTGAAAAAGAAAGTTTATTTCTATTCCATAAAGGGGTACTCCAGCCCTGATACATCTTATCGCCTATCCAAAGGATAGGGGATAATATGTCTCACCACTAGGGACCCCCCAATCTTGTATTGGTCACTCACCTGTTTGAGCTGCACGCTGCGGTGCCAGCTCACAAACAGCCGGGTGGCAACCACCGGGGCGGAGTATCGTGACGTCACGACTCCGCCCCATGTGAAATCAGCCCCGTGGTCGCCACCCAGCTGTTTGTGAGCTGGCACCATGGGGTGCAGCTCAGACAGGTGGGTGGCGAATACAAGATTGTGGGGGTCCCCAGCGGCGGGACCCCCGCGGTGTGACATCCTTTGGATAGGGGATAAGATGTCTCAGGGCCGGAGTACACCTTTAATGTAATATATCTCAAGAAATAATTGCGTGGAATACCTTATACAATCAGACATCTGATATTTGTATCTACATGTCTTGGTCAAACCGTGTGACACATACTAATAGGAATATAGCCACTCAATTCTTCTTTTTGACATGTGCCATGTTCAGAGAAGACTGTCCTCCTCCTGCTGGCAATATATTGATGATGGACAAAACTGTCAAAGTCTGTTGCGACAGCAAGCTTTCTTTGACAGACAAATTTCAATGCTGCATAGGGATGCTATCCGGTCACCTGAAGACATACAGAAAAATACAGACAATAGGATCAAGACACATAGGAGGACATGTAGAGATTGCACATACTTCTCAGTCACTAACAATATTATTTGTCCAATGTTGTATAAATCTATAAATTATAGTGTATGCAGTATGTGCATGTCATTTCTAAAGGGGGTTATTACATCTGTATAACACCTTTTGTATTGGATGGCCTACAGGAAATTAGCAGGGAGATTTATCATTAGAGATGTCCCGGATAGTTTGCCAGCGAATAGTTTCCGGCAAACATAGCTTGTTCGTGTTCGCTGCGGCGGGCGAACATATGCGATGTTCGGTCCGCCCCCTATTCGTCATAATTGACTAAACTTTGACCCTGTACCTCACAGTCATCAGACACATTCCAGCCAATCAGCCACAGACCCTCACACCTACTAGACAGCATCCATTTTAGATTCATTCGGAAGCTGCATTCTTAGTGAGAGGAGGGACAGTGTAGCTGCTGCTGATTAAATTGGGAAATCGATAGCTAGGTTAGTGTATTCAGTGTCCACTAGAGTCCTGAAGGACCCATCTGATCTCTGCTGTAAGGACAGCACACCAAAAAGCCCTTTTTAGGGCTAGAACATCAGTCTGCTTTTTTTTTCACCTATGTAATCTAATTGCAGTTGCCTGCCTTCCAGCATGTGTTTCAGGCTCACAGCGTATACTGTACCCACTTGCCCAGTGCCACCACTCATATCTGGTGTCACAATAGCTTGAAAAAAATAAATAAATAAACAACAACACTTTTTTGACTGTAATATAATAGCACTCAGTTCCCTTCACACATGTGCATTTCAGGGCCTGCCAGGGCACAGTGTCACACCAGTGCAACTCATATCTGGTGTAACAGTAGTGTACAAAACATTTTTTTAAATTTGACTGTGAAATAATAGCAGTTAGTTTCCTTCACATGTGTGCGTTTCAGGGCCTGCCAGGGGACAGTGTCACACCATTGCAACTCATATCTGGTGTAACAGTAGTGTACATTTAAAGAAAACAACACTTTTTTGACTGTGAAATAATAGCAGTCAGTTTCCTTCACACGTGTGCGTTTCAGGGCCTGCCAGGGGACAGTGTCACACCAGTGCAACTCATATCTGGTGTAACAGTAGTGTACATTTAAAGAAAACAACACTTTTTTGACTGTGAAATAATAGCAGTCAGTTTCCTTCACACGTGTGCGTTTCAGGGCCTGCCAGGGCACAGTGTCACACCAGTGCAACTCATATCTGGTGTAACAGTAGTGTACAAAACATTTTTTTAAATTTGACTGTGAAATAATAGCAGTCAGTTTCCTTCACATGTGTGCGTTTCAGGGCCTGCCAGGGGACAGTGTCACACCATTGCAACTCATATCTGGTGTAACAGTAGTGTACATTTAAAGAAAACAACACTTTTTTGACTGTGAAATAATAGCAGTCAGTTTCCTTCACACGTGTGCGTTTCAGGGCCTGCCAGGGGACAGTGTCACACCAGTGCAACTCATATCTGGTGTAACAGTAGTGTACATTTAAAGAAAACAACACTTTTTTGACTGTGAAATAATAGCAGTCAGTTTCCTTCACACGTGTGCGTTTCAGGGCCTGCCAGGGGACAGTGTCACACCAGTGCAACTCATATCTGGTGTAACAGTAGTGTACATTTAAAGAAAACAACACTTTTTTGACTGTGAAATTATAGCAGTCAGCTCCCTTCACACGTGTGCGTTTCAGGGCCTGCCAGGGCACAGTGTCACACCAGTACAACTCATATCTGGTGTAACAGTAGTGAAAATAAAAAAAAACAAAAGCAACACTTTTTTGACTGTGAAATAATAGCAGTCATTTCCCTTCACATGTGTGTGTTTCAGGGCCTGCCAGGGCACAGTGTCACACCAGTGCAACTCATATCTGGTGTAACAGTAGTGTTCATAAAAAAAAAAAACTTTTTTGACTGTGAAATAATAGCAGTCAGTTTCCTTCACACGTGTGCGTTTCAGGGCCTGCCAGGGCACAGTGTCACACCAGTGCAACTCATATCTGGTGTAACAGTAGTGTACATAAAAAAAAACTAGAAATTTGACAGTGAAATAATAGCAGTCAGTTCCCTTCACACGTGTGCATTTCAGGGCCTGCCAGGGCACAGTGTCACACCACTGCAACTCATATCTGGTGTAACAGTAGTGTACATTTAAAAAAAAAAAACACTTTTTTGACTGTAAATAATAGCAGTCAGTTTCCTTCACACGTGTGCGTTTCAGGGCCTGCCAGGGCACAGTGTTACACCAGTGCAACTCATATCTGGTGTAACAGTAGTGTACAAGAACAGGGGAAGAGGTGAAAGTAATCCTCCTCCTCTCATGACCACGCCGGCAAAGACAGGACGCTTTACAGACGTGTTGTTGATGGATGACATGAGGAGCTTTTTAAGTCCTATGTATCGCCACAGCCCTTCGGGTTCCACTCTCAGAGAATGACTCGACCGACAGGTAGCAGACTACCTCGCCTTAACTGCAGATATCGACACTCTGAGGAGTGATGAACCCCTTGACAATTGTGTGTGCAGGCTTGACCTGTGGCCTGAGCTATCCCAATTTGCGATAGAACTTCTGGCCTGTCCCGCTTCAAGTGTCCTGTCAGAAAGGACCTTCAGTGCAGTAGGAGGTATTGTCACTGAGAAGAGAAGTTGCCTAGGTCAAAAAAGTCTGGATTACCTCACCTTTATTAAGATGAATGAGGGATGGATCCCGAAGGGACTGACAGTGGGCGATTGAAGTCCCCTTGAAACAACTTTTCCATCACTATTGTGGCCAAAATTTTATGTTTGCGACATCTCTATTTATCATCATTGCTTTGGTAAGCGAGTTCTGTAGGCATTTTTTTCTTGCTTTTGGATTTGCTTATGTGTGAAAAATTTATTAAACTATCACAGGGGGTTGATAAAGTTGGCTTATATGAGAAAAAAAACAATAAATCACTTTTAAATACCATTTTTTTTAAATACCTAATGAGATGAGCTTGCCTTGGGTTAAAAATGGTCCACACGCTGCTGTATTTTATCTCTGAATGCCAGATGACTTGCGTGACTTATCCGCCACCAACTAGGGTTCAAGCCACAATGTTTTAGGGCACTTTCTGCCTGGGAAACAAACATCAATTTTTCTGGCCTCTGGTGCTGCACTGTGGCTTCAAAAACTAAACCAAAAAAAAGGCACATAATAGGGATTAAACTGATAGGAATAGAACTACTTAACACACCACTCCTATCTCGTGGCACATTAGATTGCACGCGCAGTGCCCCAAATTTGAAGTAGGAAGACCGACCAAGCATCTTTTTCCATCTCCCGGTTCCTAAAATAGATGCCATACACACGTCCCTTGATAGGGGATTTAACAGGGATAAAACTGAGAACAATAGTACTACTGAACACACCACTCCTATCTGGTGGCACATTAGATTGCACGCACAGTGCCCCAAATTTGAAGTAGGAGAACCGACCAAGCATCTTTTTCCATCTCCCGGTTCCTAAAATCGATGCCATATACACGTCCCCTAATATTGGATGTAACATGGATTAAACTGATAGGAATAGTACTACTTAACACACCTTATAATAACGCAGAGAGAGTCAACGCAGAGAGAGGAGTCTGAAGAAGAGGAGTCAGAGGAGGAAAGGGGCTTTGAGGATGTGGAAGACCAAACACAGCAGGCGTCCCAGGGGGCTTGTTGTCACCTTCTGGGGACCCTTGATGTTGTACGTGGCTGGGTGGAGGAAGAGACCTTCAATGACATCAGCGAGGATAAGGAACGGGACATGGCTAGCTTGTTATCTAACCTTGTGCAAATGGGAAGTTTGCGGTTGTGCAAATGGACTGTTTGCGGTGTGTTAAACGAGGAGTTTGGTCTGTCACTGCGAAGCGGGCATAACCCTTAAACTACCTGATCGATACAACATCATACCTGATGTTTTAAAGCACGTTATTCCAAACAATTTAGGAATGTTTGGTGATTTATGCCCTTTATGGATTAAAACCAGACTCTGCATCAACTATGTAATTTTCCATGATAGATTTGCCATGGATCCCCCTCCGGCATGCCACAGTCCAGGTGTTAGTCCCCTTGAAACAACTTTTCCATCACTATTGTGGCCAAAATTTTATGTTTGCGACATCTCTATTTATCATCATTGCTTTGGTAAGTGAGTTCTGTAGGCATTTTTTTCTTGCTTTTGGATTTGCTTATGTGTGACACATTTATTAAACTATCACAGGGGGTTGATAAAGTTGGCTTACATAAGAAAAAAAACAATAAATCACTTTTAAATACCATTTTTTTTAGCACACATAAGAACAAACCAATAATTGACTTCAGAACATCACTTTGTAACCCCACCTCTAGTCGTAGCTGTGGAAAAAAAAAAGTCAGATATATATACACATATATGCATATTTATTACACTTAATTCACCACTCCCCCCCAAATGGACTAACATATTTTTTGTTTGTTTGTTTTTTTCTTCTCCTTTTAGATCCGTATATCCTATGGACTACTTCAGATTTGGTGGAGTATGGTGTCCAGCTTTTATTTGTTTAATATTAATAAAATGGCTAACAAGGGCTTGTGGGGGGAGTGATTTTTGACCTAAAATTTTTTTGAACGTGTTTTTTTTTTTTTTTTTTCTTTTCAGGCTTAGTAGTGGAAGCTGTCTTATAGACGGAATCCATTACTAAGCCGGGGCTTAGCGTTAGCCCTAAAACCAGCTGGCGCTAACCTCCAATTATTACCCCGGTACCCACCGCCACAGGGCTGCTGGGAAGAGCCAGTATCAACAGGCCTGGGGTGTCAAAAATGGCAGGCCTAGGTGGTAACAGGCTGGCGTTATTTAGGCTGGGGAGGGCCAGTAACAATGGTCCAGCTGTTGGTAAACTACAACCCCCATCATTTCCAGACAGCCTTTGACTGTCTGAGAATGATGGGTGGTTTAATTTAGCAACAGTGAGCCTCCAGTTTAGCAACATCTGGAGTCTTTCCGTTCCTAAACTACAACTCCCATGATAGGAATTGTAGTTTAGGAACAGCGAGACTTCAGCTGTTGCTAAACAACAACTCCCATGATAGGAGTTGTTGTTTAGAAATAGCTGGAGGCACCCCGTTTCTAAACTACAACTTCTAGGATGGAAGTTGTAGTTTAGCAACAGCTGAAGGCACCCCGTTTGCAAACTACAACTTCCATGACAGAAGTTGTAGTTTAGAAACAGCTGGAGGCACCCTGGTATTAAAATGCCAGCCGCATCTACTACCAGCCCACTAGCCGTTGCAAGACTACAACTCCCAGAATGCCCTTACAGTGAGGACATGCTGGGAGTTGTAGTTGCAACTCTTGGGCGGGTGATTGATACAGGCCGGCTCCCAGAAATATGAAACTACACTGTAATTTCATATTTCCCGGGCGGCGCTGTGATTGGCTGGTTGGTCTCGGCCAATCACAGCACTGCCTGGGAAATATGAAATAACAGTGTAGTTTCATATTTCTGGGTGCCAGATCCGTTGCCCCGGCCCCACATCCTCCCTCAGCCGCCGCTCATTTCTCCCCCGCCGCCATTCATTTCCCTGTCACTCATCTCCCCCCAGCCGCCGCTTATCTCCTCCCAGCCGCCGCTCATCTCCTCCCAGCCGCCACTTATCTCCTCCCAGCCACAGCTTATCTCCTCCCAGCGGCCGCTTATCTCCTCCCAGCTGCTGCTTTTCTCCTCCCAGCCGCCGCTCATCTCTCCCCGTCGCCGCTTATCTCCTCCCAGCCACCGCTCATCTCTCACAGCCGCCGCTTATCTCCTCCCAGCCGCCGCTTATCTCTCCCTGTCGCCGCTTATCTCCTCCTAGCCGCCGCTCATCTCTCCCTGCCACCGCTTATCTCCCCCCAGCCGCCACTCATCTCTCCCCAGTGCAGCTTGTCTCCTTCCAGCTGCGGCTCATCTCCATCCAGCTGCCGTGGGGAGGAGATAAGCAGCGGCTGGGAGAGATAAGCGGAGGCTGGGAGGAGATAAGTGGCGGGGAGAGATGAGCGGAGGCTGGGAGGAGATAAGCAGCGGGGAGATATGAGCGGTGGCTGGGAGGAGATAAGCAGCGGGGAGAGATGAGCGGTGGCTGGGAGGAGATAAGCGGCGGCGGGGAGAGATGAGCGGAGGCTGGGAGGAGATAAGCAGCGGGGAGAGATGAGCGGTGGCTTAGAGGAGATAAGCAGCGGGGAGAGATGAGCGGAGGCTTCTCTCATCTCCAGTTGATATCATCTGTTGCTTCCTTCTTTCGGGCATAGGGGGTAAGGTTCTCTGTTCCCAAAAAAGGCGAGGAGGGTTGTGAGGAGGAGGAGTTGCCTGTTACCCATTCTGAGTTGTTAGATTGGTTCTTATTGGTGTCACCACGGTTGCGGCCCCCTCCTCTCTTTATTCTGTCCCTATAGTTGTTATGGCCTCTCCCTCTACCCCCCCCCCCCCACTTGGAGGTCTTTTCTTTCTCTCGATGGTTCCCTTTGCATGTGTTTCTTTAGCTGTAAATTCAGGATAATCCTTAAAGGGGTTGTCCGCTGCCTTGCCTTTCGGAGCTCCGCTGGCAGCGTCCGGAAGTTCATTACTCCGAACGCTGTGTGAGGGCTTCCGTGTTCGAGGCCGACCCCTCGTGACGTCATGCCCGTCCCCTCGTGATGTCACGCCCGCCCCCTCAACGTAAGTCTATGGGAAGGGGCCTCGACCGCTGTCATGCCCCATTCCCATAGATTTTTGTTGAGAGGGCGGGCGTGACGTCACGAGGGGGCGGGTGTGACGTCATGAGGGGGCGGCCTCGAACACGGAAGCCCGCACACAGCGTTCGAGTTATGAACTTACGGATGCTGCGAGCGGAGTTCCGGTAGGCAGGGCAGCTGACAACCCCTTTAAACCTAAGCACGATTTCTCTCTGTTCCTTAAACGGGCACTCCGGTGAATTTTTTTTTTAAAATAAACTGGTGCCAGAAAGTTAAACAGATGTGTAAATTACTTCTATTAAAACATCTTAATCCTCCCTGTACTTATTAGCTGCTGAATACTACAGCGGAAATTCTTTTCTTTTTGAAACACATAACTGTCTGCTGACATCACGAGCACAGTGCTCTCTGCTGACATCTCTGTCCATTTTAGGAACTGTCCGGAACAGCATAGGTTTGCTATGGGGATTTCCTTTTACCCTGGACAGTTCCTAAAATGGACAGAGATGTCAGCAGAGAGCACTGTGCTCATGATGTCAGCAGACAGTTCTGTGTTTCAAACGGAAAAGAATTTCCACTGTAGTATTCAGCAGCTAATAAGTACAGGAAGGATTAAGATTTTTTTTTATAGAAGTCATATACAAATCTGTTTAACTTTCTGGCACCAGTTAATAAAAAAAAAAAAAAAAGTTTTTCACCGGAGTACCCCTTTAACCCCTTAAGGACCAAGGGCGTACAGGTACGCCTTTGCTCCCTGGTACTTAAGGACCAAGGGCGTACCTGTACGCCCGTGGGAATTTCGGTCCCTGCCGCGCGCCGGGCGGGGACCGGACCGGGGTAACTGCTGATATCGATCAGCAGGCACCCCGCGCCAATGCCCAGGGGGGTCATCAGACAACCCCATGTAGGCGATCGCCGAAAATCGCAAGTGAATTCACACTTGCGATTTTCAGCGATTCCGGTGATGCGGGTCACGTGTGACCCGCTGACCGGGAGATACAAGGTGATCGGGGGTGTAGGATACACCCCCTATCACCCTCTGTATCTATGGGGAGGTGGCAATGTCGTCACCCCCCCAGGATTGCTGCTATTGGCCGGACGATCGTCCGGCCAATAGCAGCCGGCAGGGGAGGGGTTAACGGCCCCTTCTCGCGGCTCTGCTTGCTCCCTGAGTTCATTCAGCGGCCAGAGCTGCGAGAAGGAGCCAGGGACCCCCCCTCTGTGAAGATCGGAGCCCCTCACAGAGGAAGACCCCCCTTAGAGCAGGGAGAGAGTACAGCCCCAGGGACAGGTAGGGTTAACCAGTAAAAAAAGTAAAAAGTAAAGTAAAAAAAAAGTGTCAAAAAAAAGTTAAAATTTTTTCCCCCCCCTGACCCCCTAATAGGACCTAAAGGGTCCGCAACAATTTTTTTTAGTGTGACCCGGGCCCTATTAGGGATTCAGGGCGCTGCATTTGCCCATTTTTTTTTTTTTGGCTGCAGCGCTTTTTCCCCCCCCATACAGTTAGTTACACCAATCACACACACTACATACTCACCCCCCCCCACACACACACCCGCCACCCCCGCCACCAACCCCCCCCCCCACCACCGTAGAAAAAAGGCGATGGCTCGCCAGGCATTTTCGGCAGCGGAGGCATATGCTTTTCTTGCCTCCGACTCCGAATCTGTCAGTGAGGACGATGAAGATCCAACATTCCTGTGTTCTTCATCGTCCTCCTCATCATCTAGTACTGATGATGAGTCACCTATACGGCGGGGGAGACGCCGCCAGGCGAGGCCACGCACCCCCCATGATAGTGGCCCAGTGGCCGGCACTAGTGCGAGTGGTGATGCTGCTCGTACTAGGAGTCCGACCCCCCAGACAAGTTTACCAGAGCCCCCTTCCGGTGAACCTGTCTGGAGACCCCCAGAGGCTTATCAGCCACAGGTTCCGGAGTTTGTTGGCGACTCCGGAATCCGGATTGACAATTCTGGATTCACTGAAATTGACTATTTCAGTTATTTTTTCAGTGACAGTTTTGTCAATCTAATGGTGGAGCAGACGAATCTGTACGCCAGGCAGTTCATCGCCCACCACCCTGATTCTGTTTTGGCCAGGCCCAATGAATGGTACGCCATTGATGCAGCAGAGATGAGGACATTTTGGGGCCTCTTGCTGCATATGGGCCTGGTCAAAAAAACAAGTGTCAGACAGTACTGGAGCGGGGACATCTTCTACCAGACCCCGCTTTACAGTATGGTCATGGCACGGAGGCGGTACGAGGCGATTCGGAAATGCCTGCATTATGCAGATAATGCGGCATGTCCGCCCCGAGGTGATCCCGCCCATGACCGGCTTTACAAAGTGAGGCCGGTCATCGATCACTTTGGGCCAAATTTTTGGAGGCCTATGTACCGCTCAGGGACCTCTCTGTTGATGAGTCTCTTATCAGTTTTAAGGGGAGACTCATCTTCCGCCAGTATATTCCCTCGAAGCGGGAGCGGTATGGCGTGAAGCTCTATAAACTTTGTGAGAGTACCTCCGGGTACACTCTCAAGTTTAGAGTGTATGAGGGACGAGATTCCCGTATTGAACCCCCAGATTGTTCCCCCACTCTGGGTGTTAGCGGGAAAATCATTTGGGAGCTTGTGCACCCTTTGCTGGATAAGGGTTACCACGTGTACGTGGACAACTTTTATACCAGCATCCCTCTCTTCACATCCCTCGCCGCCAGATCCACGTCCGCTTGTGGGACCGTGCGGAAGAACCAGAGAGGCCTCCCTATAAATTTTCTGCAGACACCTATGCCCAAGGGTGAGTCCCGTGCCCTTACCCATGAAAACCTGTTGTTGGTCAGGTATAAGGATAAGAGGGATGTCCTTATGCTGACCACTATTCATGGTAATGGCAGCTCACCTGTCCCTGTGCGAGGTACCACAACACCGGTCCTCAAGCCCGATTGCATTCTGGACTACAATCGGTATATGGGGGAGTTGATCTTTCTGATCAAGTCCTCAAGCCATACATGGTCATGCGGAAAACACGGGTATGGTACAAAAAAGTTGCGGTCTACATGGTACAGGTTTCCATGTACAACTCTTTTGTACTGTCCCAGTACGCTGGCAACACAGGGACATTCCTCCAGTTCCAAGAAGAAGTCCTAAAGGTCCTGATCTTTGGCGACCGGGAAAGAGCAGGCCGGACTTCCCAAGGAACTGGAGTTATAGGTGCCAGGATCGTCCCAGGCCAACACTTTCCAGGTGAAGTCCCCCATACTAGAAAGAAGGGACGATCCCAGAAAAAATGCAGAGTGTGTAACAGGAGGGGGATTCGGAAGGACACCACCACTCAGTGTGACACTTGCCCCGATCATCCGGGCCTCTGCATTAAAAACTGCTTCAGGGAGTATCACACTTCCATGGAGTACTAAATTTTCCCTTTTCATTTTAATTTTCCATAATTTGACCCCAATGTACCAAGTCCAGAGTACATTCCAAATTTTAACACCATAAAACCACTAAATTGCCCAAAAAAACTCATCTAAAAAAAAACTAAAAACTGATGAGACCTCTGGGGGTATATTTTTCTCTGGGTCATGGGTTACTGAGTCACTATCATCGGGGACTTTTTTGTTGCCTCAAATGCGCAGCGCTCTCTCTCCACTTGAGCGGGGTGCGCATTTGAGGCAACAGGTTAGGGACGGCCACACACGTCACATTCCCAGAATGATGATTCAGAGCATAGGGTTTGGGGTGGGCATATTTTTTAGTTTTGGCTATGCTCTGGGTCATCATTCTGGGACCATAACCTGTTTTATAATTTTATGTCCCACTGTACCCCAGTTTAGTTATTTATTATTTACCCCATGTAATGCCCCTTGAGGGGGGGTCCCACTGTTCTGGCTCCTTAGGCCGCAACGCAGAAGCTCAAGGCCCCTGAATGCGACCTGCTCCTCTCAGACCAGTGTGCAAGCTGTTTACGCCCAGACTTGAGGTATGTCCTTACTCCAAAGAAATGTATTTACAAACTTACGGTGACAATTTCTCCTTTTACCACTTGTGAAAATGAAAAATTTGGTGTAACCCCAGCATTTTAGTGTAAAAAAATAAAATTTTTCATTTTCACATCCCACTTCATGAATATTTATCAAACACCTGTGGGGTGTGAAGACTCACTGTACCCCTTGTTATGTTTCTTGAGGGATGTAGTTTCCGAAATAGTATGCCATGTGTTTTTTTTTTTTTGCTGTCCTGGCACCATAGGGGCTTCCTAAATGTGACATGCCCCCCGAGCAAAATTTGCTCTCAAAAAGCCAAATATGACTCCTTCTCTTCTGAGCATTGTAGTTCGCCCGTAGTGCACTTCAGGTCAACTTATGGGGTACCTCCATACTCAGAAGAGATGGGGTTACAAATTTTGTGGGGTATTTTCTGCTATTAACCCTTGCAAAAATGTGAAATTTGGGGGGAAACACACATTTTAGTGAAAAAATAAAAAAAATTTTTTACATATGCAAAAGTTGTGAAACCCCTGTGGGGTATTAAGGCTCACTTTATTCCTTGTTACGTTCCTCAAGGGGTCTAGTTTCCAAAATGGTATGCCATGTGTTTTTTTTTTGCTGTTCTGCCACCATAGGGGCTTCCTAAATGCGACATGCCCCCCGAGCAAAATTTGCTCTCAAAAAGCCAAATATGACTCCTTCTCTTCTGAGCATTGTAGTTCGCCCGTAGTGCACTTCAGGTCAACTTATGGGGGTACCTTCATACTCAGAAGAGATGGGGTTACAAATTTTGGGGGGTATTTTCTGCTATTAACCCTTGCAAAAATGTGAAATTTGGGGGGAAACACACATTTTAGTGAAAAAATTATATCTTTTTTTTACATATGCAAAAGTTGTGAAACCCCTGTGGGGTATTAAGGCTCACTTTATTCCTTGTTACTTTCCTCAAGGGGTCTAGTTTCCAAAATGGTATGCCATGTGTTTTTTTTGTTGTTCTGGCACCATAGGGGCTTCCTAAATGCAACATGCCCCCCAAAAACCATTTCAGAAAAACGTACTCTCCAAAATCCCCTTGTCGCTCCTTCCCTTCTGAGCCCTCTACTGCGCCCGTCATAAAAATTTACATAGACATATGAGGTATGTGCTTACTCGAGAGAAATTGGGCTACAAATATAAGTATACATTTTCTCCTTTTACCCCTTGTAAAAATTCAAAAATTGGGTCTACAAGAGCATGCAAGTGTAAAAAATGAAGATTGTGAATTTTCTCCTTCACTTTGCTGCTATTACTGTGAAACACCTAAAGGGTTAACACACTTACTGAATGTCAGTTTGAATACTTTGGGGGGTATAGTTTTTATAATGGGGTCATTTATGGGTATTTCTAATATGAAGACCCTTCAAATCCACTTCAAACCTGAACTGGTCCCCGAAAAATAGTGAGTTTGAAAATTTTGTGAAAAATTTAAAAATTGCTGCTGAACTTTGAAGCCCTCTGGTGTCTTCCAAAAGTAAAAACTCGTCAATTTTATGATGCAAACATAAAGTAGACATATTGGAAATGTGAAAAAAAAGTTAGAAAAAAGCTACATTTTCAATTTTTTCATCAAATTTTGGGATTTTTCACCAAGAAAGGATGCAAGTTACCACAAACATTTACCACCATGTTAAAGTAGAATATGTCACGAAAAAACTATCTCAGAATCAGAATGATAACTAAAAGCATTCCAGAGTTATTAATGTTTAAAGGGACAGTGGTCAGATGTGCAAAAAGTGCTCTGGTCCTAAGGTGTAAAATGGCCTGGTCCTTAAGGGGTTAAGCTTGGTTTCTCCTAAGGATAAATTAGATTTTTCTTCTTCTAGTAATATTTGTAAGAATCTTAGAGAGGTGCTTGTAGCACCTTTTCCCCACCTTTTGAGCACTGCTGGAGTGCGTAGCCTGGGAGTAGGAAGTGTGGGTATCCTCAGTCCCCTCGGGACTATGTTATGTTTAATAAAATATTAAAATGCCTGGATTTCCCAGAAGGATAATAGTATATTGTTTATGAAAGGTGACTCATAATGCTACTTTTAATGAAGGAGTATACCTAGGTTGTAAGAAAGCCCTTTCTGAAAACACTTCCTTAGCTTCTGAAAGCCAATCAGCTAGATTAGGTGAGCCAATGATGAAACTGGCCATCACTGTATGATTAAATACTGTAAAGAGTAGGTGCTGTTTAATAAGGGTCCAGCAGGAAGACCTAAACAATAGTGTGTAAACTCCCAAATAATACAACAAAGAAAAATACCTAATCAAAAATAGTGACTAAGGTGGGGGGAGATACTATTAAAACATAACCTTTACTGCGTATTAGGTAAAATCTTGTGAGAACGCCTCTAGTGTTAAACATGAACCATGTTTCAACAATTGCATGTGGGCCCAGATTGGGTGACGTGCACCTATGTATTCAGAAGGTGCACAACACCTGTTCAGCCTACACGGGTCTCCAACTGCGCAAAATGCCTCGAACGGTAATATATCTATATATATTTATATTAAAAATCCAATTATCTCTATAAGTTTTGCGCAGTTGGAGACCGGTGTAGGCTGAAGTGGCATTGTGCACCTTCTGAATATATAGGTGCACGTCACCCGATCCCTGACCGCGCAATGATTATTCTTGTGTATATCAACAAATTACCTAATATATACCTATGAACTTAATTATTGCTCTCCACATATAATTACAATCAGCTAGAGTGTCCTTGAGACCATTGAGCTATCTTTTTGATAGCCCCTGAGAGATTCGTGATGTTTTGCTCTGCATCAGTGCCGAGAATATCGCCCTTTTGTTTATCCGTCCAGCTGATAGAATGTGCGGCATCTAAATACCTTAGCCGATCCCTTTACTGACGTCAGACGGGGCGCGGCCTTTCTGACGTAGCACATTGGCTGGCGGATATAACATCAGACGCCACAGACGTGTTGTCAGCGCAGTGAAGCCGGCGGTCACGGCTCCTTGCCACTGCAGGTTTGCGCTGCACCCTATTTTAATGCCGGGCATCTCAACTGTGAGTACACCGCTAAGCGGCACCCCCCGAGCCTCTTTTTTCTCCCCACAGAGAATATCATAATTGGAGATGGGGTTACATTACATGTATTTTTTTTTTATGCATCTTTTATAGGTTGTACAATTCCTCCAATGGACAACTGTGAGTAGGATACCTAAGGCATGGGTGGCCACAATCTTTTTATCTCCAGGCACACAATACAATATTGGTATACACATTGCATGTATTTTTCTTTACAGGTTCCTGGAGATGGATGGTGAAGCGTCATTAATAAGAGGGGTTTATTATATTGCAGTTCTGCTATCAAAGGCTGCTACCCCTGATACGCCGCTGTTTCTATACTTTCTCTGATGCATAACTTTGACTTGGTTGCATAATTCTCTTGTAATTTCTTAGCAAGCATCCAAATTATATCTACATATTATATAGTGCTTCAGTTACCCCTGAGGACGCCGCGCAATTGCGGCAGAAACGCATTGGGTACTTGTTTCTATGTATGGATACCAGCACCGTGTTGCTAGTGGATTATTCCACTTGGTTGCTTGTATATATGTAACCTCTATCTTTACTCATTATATGGATGAGTGGGAGGGGACATATTAGAGAGGATGTTTTTCTAACCTCCCGGTTGTTTCACCCTGCCCATACATTTGTTTTCAAATTTCAGGTGGATTATTTGTCTGACATCCATTATACGCAGCAGAATTTTTTGCAAATATGGGCCTGTCTGGGCACACATGCAATTGTTGAAACATGGTTTATGTTTGACATTAGAGGTGTTCTCACAAGATTTTACCTAATATGCATTAAAGGTTATGTTTTAATAATATCTCCCCCCCACCTTAGTCACTATTTTTGATTAGGTATTTTTCTTTGTTGTATTATTTGGGAGTTATACACACTATTGTTTAGGTCTTCCTGCTTGACTATAATTAACAGCAGCTACTCTTTTCAATATGGGGGCTTTGTAAGCACACATTGCCTTCAATTCCGGACAATTTTTCTCTTCAAAAGCCCCATGGCGCTCCATCTCTTCTGAGCATTGTAGTGCGTCCACAGAGCACTTTACATCCACATATGGGGTATGTTCTTACTCAGAAGAAATGGGGTTACAATTTTTTTTTTCATTTTCCCATCCAACTTTAATGAAAATTCTTCAAACACCTGTGGGGTGTTAACGCTCACTATACCCCTTGTTACATTTCGTGAGGGGTGTAGTTTCCAATATGGGGTCACATGTAGGTATTTATTTTTTTGCATTTATGTCAGAACTGCTGTAAAATAAGCCACCCCTGTGTAAATGACCAATTTAGGCCTCAAATGTCCATAGTGTGTTCTCACTCCTGAGCCTTGTTGTGAGTCCGCAGAGCATGTTACGCCCACATATGGGGTATTTCGTACTCAGGAGAAATTGTGTTACAAATTTTGGTGGTCTTTTTTTCCTTGTGAAAATAAAAAGTATGGGGCAACACCAGCATGTTAGTGTAAATTTTTTTATTTTGTTTACACTACCAGGCTGGTGCACATTTGAGGATTCAACTAGGGATAGCATAGAGGTGGACATAGGGATATTCTACACCAGTGATTCCCAAACAGGGTGCCTCAAGCTGTTGCTAAACTCCCAGCATGCCTGGACAGTCAGTGGCTGTCCGGAAATGCTGGGAGTTGTTGTTTTGCAACAGCTGGAGGCTCTATTTTGGAAACACTGCCATACGAAATGTCATTTTTATTGGGGGGAGGGGACAGTGTAAGGGGGTGTATATGTAGTTTTTTTACCCTTTATTATGTGTTAGTGTAGTGTAGTGTTTTTAGGGTACATTTGTACAGGCAGGGTTTATGGAGAGTTTCCCACTAGCTCAAACGAAGCAGGAAACTCACTGTAAATCCGCCCATGTGAATGTACCTTGTACATTCACATGGTTGGCGGGGCAAACCTCCAGCTGTTGCAAAACTACAACTCCCAGCATGCACCAACAGACCGTGCATGCTGGGAGTTGTACTTTTGCAACAGCTGGAGATCCACTGGTTGGAAAACCTTCAGTTAGGTTCTGTTACCTAACTCAGTATTTTCCAACCAGTGTGCCTCCAGCTGTTGCAAACTACAACTCCCAGCATGTACAGTTCGCCGAATGGCATGCTGGGAGATGCAGTTATGCAACAGCTAGAGGTACGCAACTACAACTCCCAGCATGCCGAGACAGCTGTTTGCTGTTTGGGCATGCTGGGATTTGCAGTTTTGCAACATCTGGAGGGCTACAGTTTAGAGACCACTGCACAGTGATCTCCAAATTGTAGCCCTCCAACTGTTGCAAATCTGCAAAACCCAGCTTGCCCACACAGCAAACAGCTGTCTGGGCATGCTGGGAGTTGTAGTTTCGCAACATCTGGAGGGCTACAGTTTGGAGATGTTGCTAAGCAACTCACCGGCTTCCGTAGGATCCAGTGAGCCACATTGCCGTCCTCTGCTGCCGCTGATCGCCGCCCTCTGCCGCCGCCGATGGTAAGTTGACCTTCACCGTCAGTTCCTCCGTTCTGTCCAGACTACAGTGGGTGGGCAGAGCGGGGGATCCGAATGTTAACCCCCTCGCCCCTGAGCTGCTATTGGTCGTCGCTTCTGAACGACCAATAGCAGGGATAGGAGGGGTGGCACCCCTGCCACCTCATTCCTATCCCTTCAGGGGGATTGTGGGTGTCTTATTTTCTGGGTCACTGGGTCACCGGAGACCAGTATGAATCGCCAAAAATCGCCTGTGTGAATTCATTTGCACTGGGTGCCTGCTGATAGATATCAGTAGTCACCCCAGTTCGCTCCCCGCCCGGCGCACAGCGAGGACCGAAATTCCCACGGGTGTACCAGGGAGCAAAGGCATACTTGTACGCCCTGGGTCCCTAAGTGGTTAAAGGGTTTCACCAAGGTTACTTTTTTTTATGACATGTCAGAAAATAACATTGAAGAGGTTAAGGAGATTGGAGACTCACATAAGCTTTGAACACATGGGTCATGGCTCTTGGTAAATGTCAGGGTCATTTGTCCCTGTTTGATCTCTGACTTGGATATTTCTGAAAATAACAAAGCTAGAAAAAGCATTAAGGTAATTATTTGCTGCTGTAATTGTTAATATTGATACGATGTCATCAAGAATCTTTGTTAATAAAATTATCACTGTATTGTTTCTAAATGTTTATACTTTTTTCTTAAAATACCATGATATAACCTTACCACTATCCAATGGTAGCATCATGCACATCATATTTATAGGAAAGGGTACCTCAGTGATCAATTGGAAATTTCAGATAATAGTATACAAACAGTTAGCTTAACCCCTTAAGGACCCGGGGTTTTTCCATTTTTGCATTTTCGTTTTTTCCTCCGTACATTTAAAAAATCTTAACTCTTTCAATTTTGCACCTAAAAATCCATATGATGGCTTATTTTTTGCGCCACCAATTCTACTTTTTAATGACACCAGTCATTTTACCCAAAAATCTACGGCAAAATGGAAAAAAAATAATTGTGAGACAAAATTGAAAAGAAAAACACAATTTTGTAACTTTTGGGGGCTTCCGTTTCTACACAGTAAATTTATCGGTAAAAATGACACCTTATCTTATTCTGTAGGTCCATACGATTAAAATGATACCCTACTTATGTAGGTTTTATTTTGTCGTACTTCTGGAAAAAATCACAACTACATGTAGGAAAATGTATACGTTTATAAAATTGTCATCTTCTGACCCCTATAACTTTTTTATTTTTCCGCCTTTGCGCCGTGATCTGAAGTTTTTAGCGGTACCATTTTTTTTTTGTATTGATCGGACTTTTTGATCGCTTTTTATTCATTTTTTCATGATATAAATAGTGACCAAAAATACACTATTTTGGATTTTGGAATTTTTTTGCACGTACGTCATTGACCGTGCGGTTTAATTAATTATATATTTTTATATTTTGGACATTTCCGCATGCGGCAATACCTCATATGTTTATTTTTATTTACACATTTTTTTTTCTATGGGAAAAGGTGGGTGATTCAAACTTTTATTAGGGAAGGGGTTAAATGATCTTTATTCACTTTTTTTCACTTTTTTTTTTTTGCAGTGTTATAGCTCCCATAGGGGAGCACACACTGATCTTTTACATCATTCAATGGTTTCTCATAGGAAACCATTGATCGATGATTCTGCCGCTTGACTGCTCATGCCTGGATCTCAGGCACTGAGCAGTCATTCGGCGATCGGACAGCAAGGAGGTCGGTAGGGACCCTCCAGCTGTCCTGTAAGCTGTTCAGGATGCCGCGATTTCGCCATGGTGATCCCGAACAGCTCCCTGAACCGGCAACATTTTAGTTTCACATTGGACACAGCGATCAACTTTGAACGCCGCGTCTAACGGTTTAATAGTGCGCAGCACCGCGAGCTATTAGCCACGAGTCACGGCCATTGTTAGAGGCCGGGCCCGACCCGCTATGATGCGGGGCCACACCGTGGCCCCGTGTTATAGAATGGGAGCGGACTAATGATGTACCGGTACGTCATGGGTCCTTAACAGGTTAAAGGGGTACTCCGCCGCTAGACATGTTTTCCCCTAACCAAAGCATAAGGGAGAACATGTCTGATCACCGGGTCCGGCCACTGGGGACCCCGCGATCTCCGCCGTGGCATCCCAGATATCTGGTGCAGAGAATGTACTCCACTCCGTGCCGGATGACTGGCGATCACAGCCTCCATCAATATCTATGGGAGGAGGTGTGATGGCTACTAGCTGTCACGCTCCCTCACAAAGACATGAAAGGAAGGGGTGTGGTGTGACATCACGGTCACGGAAGCCCCAGGCTTCCGTGACTATAACGCTGCAGCGCCGGCATGGAGATCACAGGGGGTCCCAGTGGCCGGGCCCCACGTGATCAGACATGTACACCTTGTTGGCCGGAAGAAGCGTCAAGTCTGTGACGCAAAACTAGTTGCCGCTGGTGGTGTGCCCCCGCATCTTGAGAGCGGCTGCTCTCACTCCCCGCGTGTGTGACCGCATTTTACCTTTCCACTCTGCCGGTGTGAATAAAGGACAATACTTTTTATACTGCTTCCAGTGGTGAGTGCGACTTCTTTCTTCTTCGTCTAACTTATAGATTTGTAAATTACTTCTATTAAAAAATCGTAATCCTTTCAGTACTTATGAGCTTCTGAAGTTAAGGTTGTTCTTTTCTGTCTAAGTTCTCTCTGATGACACGTGTCTCGGGAAATGCCCAGTTTAGAAGAGGTTTTTTAGAAGAGATGGGGATTTGCTTCTTATAACAACCTTAACTTCAAAAGATCATCCACTGAAAGGATTAAGATTTTTTAATAGAAGTAATTTACAAATCTGTTTAACTTTCCGGAGCCAGTTGATATATAAGTTTTTTTTCCTGGATAACCCCTTTAAATTCTTCGTAGACACAAAAGCAAGCCTGTATTTGAATCTAATGGTATAATTGATGCCTACTACTCATTGGCAAAATATGAACATCATAATGACCCACAAGCCATGTGGAATAATGATTATTTGACGCATAAGTTAAAGGGAATCTGTCTGCTAAGAGTTGCAGACATTGTTATATAGCTGTTGTTACGCCGAGCGCTCCGGGTCCCCCTCCTCCTCCGGAGCGCTCGCGGCTTCTTCTGCCCTTCAGCGCTCCGGTCAGCAGCGCTGACCGGAGACGCTGTTCTGTTGTGCCCGGCGGGGATGGGATCCGCCTAGCGGGACGTGCCCGTCCGCGGATCGCACCCCTTCCCACTCACCTGTCCCGATCTCCTGCTGGGTCCCGGTGCGCGCGGCCCCGCTCTCTAGGGCATTCGCTTGTGCTCTCAGATTTAAAGGGCCAGTGCACCGCTAATTGGTGCCTGGCCCAATCAGTCTAATCAGCTTCCATCTGTTCCTTGTCCATAAAAGTCTGCTTCCCCTTCCGTTCCAGCCGGATCTTGTTGCCTTGTGCCCTGAGAAAGCGTTATTGTGTGTTCCCAAGCCTGTTTACCCAGACCTTCTGCTGTTGCCCCTGACTACGAACCTCGCTGCCTGCCCTGACCTTCTGCTATGTCTGACCTCGCCTCTGTCTAGTCATTGTGTACCGCGCCTGTTTCAGCTGTCAGTGAGGTTGAGTCGCTATCGGGTGGAACGACCTGGGGGTTACCTGCCGCTGCAAGTCCATCCCGCTTTGTGGCGGGCTCTGGTGAAAACCAGTAACCCCTTAGATTCCGTTCCCCTGGTACGGCCCACGCCATCACCTCACTGACACAGAGGATCCACCACCAGTGTCCTCTCCGCATACCAGTCCGGATTCTGACAGCTGTTTAGGTATAAACATACAGAGCTCTGTACATTAGTCAAGAAGGAGCTGGCACGTGAGCAGCAGACTCCACCTCATTGACAGTTGAGAAATATAGGTTTGGCACTTAAATATGGAAAACGATTTTGCAATGTAATATGTTGTCTAGTCTTTTAGTCATAACTTGCGGCATAGATGAAGCCAGTATTAGTATCCAAAAGAAGTTTTAGATTTAGAAATGTTGTCAGTAATTTAGAAGTTTTGTCAGTTGGCATCCCCTTAATGGTGGACTCACCCTTTGGATGCATAGAGTTGTAATGTTAAGCAGCTACCAAAATGATATTCCACACAGTGGCTGGACACAGCTGACACATGTCTGGAGCTAAAATGAAATAAGTCAGAAAGATGTTTGCAAAGTCTAGTATTTAATGTATTCATAGGGTATCCAACATATTGGACCCTATAAGAAGAGCATGAATTCAAATACACAACAAAACTAAATTAATGTACTATAAAAAATGTTGGAGAGGCTCTTGTTAGACTAGCATCCTGTGGACCCGAGCTACCCAAATGGCACCTATACCCACGGTGTTGAACAATAGGCAGATTCAAAGAAAAAAATGGGGCACAGAGTTATAAATATTGAACCAAATAGTATTTATTAATGTTTAAAAAATAATATATTAATCACCATTATGGGCTGTGACTCACAGGGCCCTTGTGAGTCAACAGGGACACAAGATAGCAATATAAAATAAAAATATATATAAAATATATAATGGCAAAAAAGGGCTAATAAAATAAAATAATAAAATGTGGCCACACGCTATAATGAATACAACCTGGATAAAATACTGCGCTGTATATTGTGCTTTTTGTTCTGTTTTAGAGTGCACACTCTTATCATGCGACTCAGTTCAGTAAGCCAGTAATGTCCAGGTATGGTGACAAGTTTACTGTACGACTCCCTGATTCGGGTGTGTGGAAAGTGTGTAAAATCTCTGAGCAATGTTATTAGTTGTACTGCAATATTAGGTAACAGTTGTGCAGGTAGGTGGATGGTACCTTGAGATGCGTGTCAGTTCTAGTCCACATTTTGTCTCCTTGATTCGCAGCGCGAGCGGCAGTGGGCTCCGGTCTATATCTCAATTTTGTCAGTAGTGGTGGTCACTGGGGTAATAAGTAGCTGGACGCGTTTCAGAACCTCGTAAGGTCCTTTCTTCAGCAGCTAGGAGGTCCTTAAATGCATACAGCTACTTATTACCACAGTGACCACCACTACCTACAATATTGAGATATAGCACTAGTCTCAAACATATTTGTCCATCTTACCGGCATCATTAGACCTGCCAATCAACCCGTGACAAGGCTCGATACCTCAAACACGAGGACACCACTGGGATCTGCTACTGCTGCATCCAGGAAAAGTGCTGCAGTCCACACAACCAGAGCCCACTGCCGCTCGCAATGCAAATCAAGGAGACGGCCGAGTCTCTAGCAGCGTGCTCCCTGCCAGGAGACTCCAGAACGTGGACTACAACTGAAACGCATCTCAAGGTACCATCCACCTACCTGCACAACTGTTACATAATATTGCAGTACAACTAATAACATTGCACAGAGACTTTGCATCTTTCCACACTCCTGAATCAGGGAGTCATAGACTTGTCACCATACCTGGACATTACTTACTGGCTTACTGAACTGAGTCACATGATAAGAGAGAGCACTCTAAAACAGAACACAAAAACCACAATATACTGTGCAGTTTTTTTATCCAGGTTGTATTTATTATAGTGTGTGGCCACATTTTATTATTTTATTAGCACTTTTTTGCCATTATATATGTTATATATATTTTTATTTTATATTGCTATCTTGTGTCCCTGTTGACTCACAAAGGCCCTGAGCCCCAATTTCTTCTTTGAAATTAATGTACTGCTTAATATGGAAAGATTTTTGCGTGACATACAAAGAGAATGAAGTAGACATTTGCATAATGCTGCAACTGATACAGCGACAATGTCCACACCTGTAGGATACAAGATGTTAAAGCAAAGCAGTGGTAATTTTAGATTGACCAACAAAAAGACAGAAAGGCTTGACATGCAGAAAGAGTAAGTCTACCATTAAGGGGAGACAACAATCAACAACTTCTACTTCTACCACAAGGTTTTTTGGGATAATCATACTTGCTACATGTATGTCACAAAGTTTGAATAGAAGACAAGACATCATACTACTTTTCTACGTTGTGTTTAAGTGCCGGACGGACCTATGGTAGTATCACCTTCTTAGGGATGCAGGGAGTAAATGCTCCAGCTGTATCAACCATGGTAAATGGAGGAGATGAGTGTGCATCATACTGGTGGGCCACAATCAGCTGCCGAGACCCATGGCTAATGCCAAATATCACTGCCCGGCATTAAATCTTTGGACGCTGCAGTAAAAGTTTGTTGAAGATTCTAAAAGTGCTAACATTCAGTTGCTGGTTGTGTCTAGGGGCTGATCAGGACCACCACAGTGACATCATGGAGTCATGATCAGCTGACATTATGGGCAGAGGGTCCCTATCTGCCTCTGTGCCGTTTGATTGGCACTGTACAGGAATACAAGTGGAGCGCTGATACCAATGATCAATGTGCTATGGACAAAAAAAATTAGATTTTTTTTTTATTACAATAAATGTGATTAAGTACCTTCTCTTATAAATGTTTAAATCACCTTTTTCAATTTTTCAAATAAAATACTGTACGCAGAAATATCTGAACTATTAAAATATAATATCGCAAGGGATTTCACAAGCCTAAGAAAATATCAACATTTAGAATTGCTGATTTTTAGTTACTTAATTGATCAGAAATAAATGAATAAAAAGTAATCAAAAATCCCCATCAAAACAATATTGGTACCAATAAAAACTACAAATCACATTGCAAAAAAACATTCCTCATACATCCCTGTATACGGAAAAATAAAAATGTTATAGGGGTCAAAAGAAGATCATTTAAACCATACTATTTTTTTTCCCAAAAAGTTATCATTTTTTTTTAAACTAGTAAATTAAAATAAAACCTATATACCTTAAGTATCACCGTAATTTTATTGACTGACAGAATAAAGATAATGTGTCATTTAAAAAAAAAAAAAAAGTGCACTGCGTATAAATAATAATAAAAAGAAAAAAAGTTTAAAGCATTGCATTTGTTTTTTTATATTTGCCCCAGAAATCATTTTTGTTTTGCATTAGATTTTTTGGGAAATTAAAGGTGTCTTTACAAAGTAAAATTGGTGGCACAAAAAACAAGCTCTCATATGGCTCTGTAGGTGAAAAATGTAAAGCTTTATAACTATTAGGAGGCTAGGAGTAACCTTAAGAAAATTCAACCAACTCGACATTGAATTGTGAAATGTTAAAAAAGAGCGTGGTTTCACAACCCATCCTATTTACTATGGAATTCACAGAAAATCCTGTGAATAAATGGCTGGAAATTTCCACCTAGAAAACGCTGGTCAGCAAATTTTCCCGACTTGTAAATCTGTGAATCCCCTTAGTAAATAGAGAGATATCCTACAAGTCTGAAACAACATTTCACACTAGTAAAAACCCAACACTGAGGCCCATTATTTTACCTTTTAATAAATTAGCAAAGATTTCTAACATTCTGTTTCCAAAATATAGGGTATCAAGTGCAGAATGATGGGAGAAATCTAGATTAAAAAAACAAAACAAAAACAAAAACAAAACTACTGGTGCCAGAAAGTTATACAGATTTGTAAATACAACTCTTCCAGTAGTTATCATTTGGTGTCGGTGGTGTCTGTTCAAAAAGCAAGATATGCAGCCAGTGCTCTGGCACCCTTTACTGCAAGGAAGAGGTCTCTTTAGATCAAACCATAGGGTCAGATGTCCAAGCATTCTTTATTCTTCATAGAATACCAGTCTAACTGGCCTTTTTGGAGCTAAGTTTTACTCTCTATGGAAAAACTTTTTCAGCTAAGAAATTATGAAAACAGACATTTTAGAAGTCAAAAGAGAGGAGAATGGTAATGCACAGAGAGGCTGTTCTCCCAAAGATCAGTTGGTCAGTGCCACCAACAGAATGCCAGTAGGGGTTTGTGAGAAAGGAAAGTATAATGTGGTTGGTAAGTGCCAAAGAGGACATAGTAGAGTTTTCTCCTCTATCAACTCCATGGTGGTCTTCTGATACCAATGGGGGGTTAATATGGAAGCCATTCATTACACATTCCAGTCTGGATAGAAGACAACCTGTTTCACCTCCCAGTCTGGGTAGAAGGCAACCTGTTCAACCTCCCAGTCTGGATAGAAGGCAACCTGTTTCACCTCCCAGTCTGGATAGAAGACAACCTGTTTCACCTCCCAGTCTGGATAGAAGGCAACCTGTTTCACCTCCCAGTCTGGATAGAAGGAAACCTGTTTCACCTCCCAGTCCGGATAGAAGGCAACCTGTTTGCCCTTTTCTACTGCATTTCATCTGTTTACCAAAGTGGATGTTGCATTATCACTGGCCTAAGGTATTACAATTTTTCCTTACCTGGAAGAAAGGATGGTAAGGCCGGTTTAGTGAATACAGTGATCCCTCAACATATGACGGTAATTGGTTCCAGGACCATCATTTGTTGAAACCATTGTATGTTGAGGGATTCGTACCATGAATGTGCAATCATACTCACATGTCCCCACTGCTCCGGCCCATCAGTTCGCCACTCCTCTGATGCCGTATCACTATGTCACCGGTGTCCTGCACCGTCGCTCTCCGTCGCCGTCATCACATCGCCGCTCAAGCCGCCCCTATTGGATGATGGGGCGGCATGAGCGGCGACATGATGATGGTGACAGAGAGCAACAGAACAGGGTAGTGGCAGCAAAGAAGTGGCAAAATGACAGGCCGGAGCAGAGGCGACATGTAAGTATTATTCAGCGGGGCACAAGGGGGAAAATTAAACTGCTATCCGGCGGCAGCTGAAGCAGTCAGCGCTGCCGCATAGCCATTTTTCCGATGGCCCCGACACACAGAAGCCCTGTATGTTGATGCTGCCTTCAACATATGATGGCATCTGAAAGACCGTCGTATGTTGAAATGATTGTATGTTGGGGCCATCATATGTCGAGGGACCACTGTAAATTAACAGCAAATTTTCACAACATCATTTCTTACAACCAGTCTCCGGGGTGGACAGTCAAACAAGGAGAATCTAATCCTTGTCCAGCTCAAATGATGCAGTTCATGGGCTTTCTGTTAGACCCCAGGACTATGCCCGTGTCTCATCCACCAGTAAAACAGAAAATCTCCTACACTGTCAGAGGTAAGAAAACCCAAGCTACGGTCTCTCTGTCAAATGATGAAGATGGCTGATCTTCTAGCTTTGACCAGCAATGCAGCTGAGTGGGCAAGATGGCACATGTGGGCAATATGTAGGTATGCCGTTAGTCATTGAGATAGAGACTTTGTCTCGAAACACGTTTAGCATAAGAAATGTACAGATCCTTAATATCGTACACGGATCTATAGCACTTTTTCACGTGTGGTTGGTGCCAAAATATTCCAGACCTTTTCAAGCTTCTTCATGGACCATATTATTTTAGTAGCAGCAATGCAAGGTGCAACAGGATTGTAGCAACAAAGACATAGCTATGTCCAGTACTTATCAATATATACAAATTATTTGAATACAACAGAGAAAAACAGGCATCCTGCACTCACCGTCCAGATACTAAGATTTCGGCTCCCATCTCGGGCTGCTCAATCCGGCAAGGAAGACAAGAGTGGCGTGGGGCGCTCAGAGGCGACTGCCGGCAGTTTCACGCATACAGGAGGCCGGAAGAAGCGCACCTGTATGCGTGAAACCGCCGGCAGTCGCCTCTGAGCGCCCCACGCCACGTGTTGTAATTGATGTCAAATCCTGGCTGGGTTTTTCTTGTTACTTCCTTCTCACAGCAGGCGGCACCACCAGAGGCAGCTCATTCAACTGACCTAATGGCAGAAAAGCCCCTGCTCACAACTGCAGACCCTTTGCAAATGCCACAATAGAGTATATATATATATATATATATATATATATATATATATATATATATGCAATTAAGGGGGATTTCCTTCTCTTAATACCCAGAGTGGAGAACGACTAACAAAGAGAACATTTTTCCCAAGCCAGATGCTGCTTTTCTTAGCAGTTACACTATTTACCAGAGATTGATGACACCCAACCCACATTGAAAATCTCATCTCTAGGCCAACTTCAATTAAAAAAGGGATTATCTTTATAAGACATTGTTTTAAATGAAATGTGTAGTTTTTCAAATGGATCATTTGGGAGTTGGGTAACAATGTTTCTCCAATAAATTCAGGCATTATATAAAAACTACATTATAGATTTACTCAGGTGATCTTTGTGAATTTGATTGTGATCTATATTCAATCATATGGGACATCTGGAATCTTTTTTATTACAACGTGCTTATGTTGTACATCATTTCTTTTCGCCAGTACTTTGCAGTCACTTCAGGGGTTTATTAGCGAAATGATTTGCTCGCTGCTCCTTATTCTTTTTCATCCCTCCAATAAAATATGTATATTATTGGGGGTCAGCAGCCATCCATTTTCAGGACCTGTTATAATTTGCCTTTTATTTCCATACAGGTTTACTATGTTCTAGATGATCATTTTCCTAAGCCATAGATTCCACATGTTTTCCATTGTTTGTATGTTACTATATATTACATAAATCGCACAGTTATTTCCTTCACGTTAATACACATAGGATTTATAACTGAAAATAATCGATTCAAAATCCGAATGTGAATTCCTGATCTGAAATAATACTGCCATCATTTTCAATTAGGAATACGGAGTAAATCCTATCAGACAACATGACAATATGCCATGCGAGCCCTGCCACAGAGACCAGAAGTCAGTGTATTCCCTTCCCCCTTCCCTGACCTCTCTTCTCTCTGGAAACTAGTGCAGACCAACCACTTCCCAAGCCTCTCCATGACAACAGTGCTTTCTCCATTCTATGTGTGTTCTCATTTAACTCTTACAACAAGAACTCTGGCTGTGCCCTTGAGGGAGCTCTGTATGAAGCAGCTGTAATGCTAACAGGGTGGGTGGACTGAGCATAGACATTGAATGTATGTGTCTGTATTTGTATATATGGGTGAGGATACATATACACATTTCATTCTGATATATATCCCCTTCTCAATATCATTTTACAGAGAAATAGTATTATCCATGCTTGCTGTCTTTTAGAACAATTTCACAAGATACAGCCATTCTCTAGAGGTGTATGTTCCAACATCTGATAGATGTATAATGCACATCAAGACATTTCTTTATATTAATGGAGACTCTGATACCGTAAAGAAACAAATATCTATTGCTTGAAACTGATGATATATACATCACAATTCCCAAAATATTGAACGTTTTAATAATGAAATTTAAAACATTACTGCAACCATACAACTATTGTTTAGTGTAATTTTGTTGAACACCATTTCAATTCAGGTTATAGGTATATAGCCATGGGGGTGCTAGGAGAAATACCTTATCACTTTGTGACGCCAGGGCACCGCTGTCCTATACACGGTCCGAGGTTGGAGACAGCATCTCCTGGGCCAGTCATGGGGAGTAAATGAACACACCAATGCCAGGTTACAGATAACTGTCTTTACTGAGCTGGGTGCAGATGGTATTACACAAACAGTTGATTTTGAGTAAGAGGATGCAGGGTAACCCCTTGGGATCCCTGTTGCCTTGCTGAGACTTGTGGTGCTTTCACCAAACAGATTAATATTGACTTGTAAGTTGGGTAGATGAATCCTGGTAGGTAGGGTTCTGTCAAGGTATTGAAGCCTTCTCCACCAGCGCATGAACTTACACCATACGGGAGATCCTTGCAGAATGACCAGCTTGAATAAATTACCTTACCTTGAGGCTTCTACACACAACACACTTGAACCACACTGTTGCTCAGACTTAGCACTAGGCTCAACTGGCCTGAACTTGGGCAACCCCTCCCCCACTACACTATAAGGGTGATAATCCAGGGGTTCCCATTGGCAGGCAGGGTCACATGGGGTTTACACAGCTCCTCTCTTAAGGGTACAGTAACACATGAACAACATATATACAGATAACAACAGAATTAATTAGAAAAATATACTACTTTTCAATAAAGTGCAAACATAATTGGTATAACAGTAAGTCTCTGGTGGGCCCAACACCTTGTGCTGCAAAGCTGCCCAAAGCCGTCCAAAGCCACAGGACAGCCATTGGTGCTGGGACACCACATAGCTACATATGACAATATGGTGTTCCGGTGTGGAACACCCTTGTCTACCTGCCCTGTCACTATATGGTGTCTGCTCTGGCCAAAGCTCCAGGTTAACATGTAGTGTATTTTGTTATTTGTCCTATGTTTATGTTCACATCCTAATGTAATTGCATTTTCATGTCTTGTCAGGAGTTAATGTTATCTCTGTGGGAAAATGAGTAAGAAACCACATGAGCAGTTCAGCCAATCAGGGCCACCTGCCCTTTTCCACCCAGGCATGACCAGACAGGAAGGAGTCTAGTCTAGTCAGTGTAGTGAGAGACAGGAGAGAGGCAAGACCTCTCCTGTGTGACTTGTCCCTTACCTCATGGAGACAGGCCCAAGACCCAAATACTGAATTAGTGGATTAAGAGTGGCTACATATTTTTCACAAGGATCCTGCCGACCAGGTTGTCAGTCCAGCCCAAAGGATAAAGTTGTGAAGTTCCTCAGGCCATATCTGATAAAGTTTACCCTGGCAGTAAGCACTAGTTTAAATCCAGTCTAGTCAAGTCAAGGTTATTCGAGTCAAGTCTAGTCAAGTCCATGCAAGTCCTGTCTAATCAAGTCCTAGTCAAATCAGAGTCGGTCTAGACTATAAGTCCCTGCAAGCACTATAATGCAACTCCGGTTTTTTACTGTATCCTTCACTACAAAAGAATATCTGCTGGACTGTCTGTACTACCTCTACTGCAATTGTAAAGTAAAGTTCTTACCTTCACCTGGCATTGGAGGTATTCTTTACCTGGCGCCTGGCACCGGCAACAGCTTTACCTTGGAGTGTGGAAGGTTAACACTCCTGGTGTCATAAACATTCTCCTTAGTCACATCACCCAATAGTCTACATACCTGTGCCATTACGCCAGTCTATCACAATGATAATCTACTATGTTCGGAATAGCATATACCATGACATGCCCATCTCGGGTCCATTGCATTAAATGGACTGAACATAGTCTACTAGTAACTATGTTTGATCCCTTTCCAAGCATATTCTGTTATTGTGCGAAACAGTTAAACAGTGCTGGTGCTACACGGTTAATACAACTCCCAACAAAATCAATGGGAGTTAGTGTAAAACTGCTGTATCAGCTGTTTTTGGCTTTCCGATCACCTCTGTGGGCAGACCAGGGAGCTGGGGAGATCTCTTACAGAGATGGGAAGTCCCCTTTTACATTATATCCATATATCATAACCTAGGTTTTACAAGAAAAAACTAAAAGTTACAATATTTTTTTTTTAGATGGTCACCTGTTCCACGCCTCCTTTTTAATCAATAGGTAGGTCAGGTCCGAATCTTTAGGGAATAGTTCCACTTCTTCTTGTGCCAAAATTGTATTGTCTTTTTTTTTTATTGAAAAACATGTACAGGAGGCAGATCTCATAAATATGATTCACTATGTCAGGAAGCTTGCGTTAATATTCTTGGTAGGTAGCAAGGTTGGTAGGATTTGTAGGTAGGTTGGTAGCTATGTAGTTAAGTAGCCAAGTCAGTAGGTAGGCAGCTAGGTAGGTAATAGTTAACTATGTAGGTAATTAGGTAAATATATAGGTAGGTAGCCAAGTAAGTAGGTAGGTAGACAGGTAGGTAGCTAGGTAGGTAACAGGTAGCTATTAAGTTAGGTAGTCAGGTATGTAGATAGCTAGGTAACCAGGTAGGCTGGTATGTATGCTTGTAGGTAGCTAGGTTGGTAGCTAAATAGATAGCTATGTAAGTAGGTATGTTGCTAGGTAGGTAGGAGTTGTCTTACAGCCAGACACAGAAGGACCATTGTAAGAAGGAGGAGGAAAAACAAGACTAACCTACTACCTTATTTTAAATGAAACAAAATATATGGAAAAAAGTATAATTAATTGCTTGGGTTTTTAGTGTGTTTTAGGTCCGTTGTTTATTTAAAGGGGTATACCAATATCTTTAAAAAAAAAACACTATTTTGCTGAAATTGCAGTTTAAATGAAAAGTAAATGATACTCACCTACCCCAGTCCCCCTGCAGCCCCCATTTCGGAGTCCCCTAGTCCCCTCCTTATAACTGCGTATTGCTATTTTCTAATGAGTCTTCTCAGCAGGGCTAGCTTTCACAGCCACTCACATGCCACATCAATTTCCCACCTCAGTCAATGATTGGCTGAGTTGACAGGTCCTGTTGAAAAATCTTGTCTTGGAAGTAGCAACAAAAAAGATGATGAGCAGTGAACATAAAGCTGAGGGAATCAGGTAAGGTGAGTATCATTTATTTTTTTACTTTTACTGCCCCCTCGGCAAAATAAAAACATTTAGGACCCATAATACTGGTTTACACCTTAATTACCATATTTGTTTTATTTCTATTTTATGTGTAATAATTCCAGAGCCATAGCTTTTTATTTCTCCATTCATGCTCCTGTATGATGGGTTGTTTTTTGCAAGAAGTTGCAACTATAAGTGGCACCACCTTGGGGGTACATATAATGAACTTTATTTATAAAAGTTTATTACTATATCTTTAGGAGCGTGAAAAAAACCAAACAGAAATACTACAATTTTTTTTTTTTTTTGGCATTCTTAAAGGGGTATTTTTTATATATCAACTGCCTCCGGAAAGTTAAACAGATTTGTAAATTACTTCTATTAAAAAATCTTAATCCTTCCAATAGTTATTAGCTTCTGAAGTTTTCTGTCTAACTGCTCAATGATGATGTCACGGGAGCTGTGCATGATGGGAGAATATCCCTTGCATGATGGGAGAATATCCCCATAGGAACAGGACAGCTCCCGGGACGTGAGTCATCAGAAAGCAGTTAGACAGAAAACAGCAATTCAACTTCAGAAGCTAATAACTATTGGAAGGATTAAGATTTTTTAATAGAAGTAATTTACAAATCTGTTTAACTTTCCGGAGCCAGTTGATATATATAAAAAAAGTTTTTGCCTGGAATACCCCTTTAAGTGTTTACTTTGCAGTATTTATGGATTTACTTTACTTTAAGGAAAGGAGGGATAGAGAGCTTCTTAAATTAAACTTTATTAAACCGTACTTGCTGTTCCCTTAGAAAGCTTGAAGCAACTATTTGGTCATTTCTATAAATTCATAGTATTTCAAAGCATTATTGCTTGTCAGTGTAAGGACAAGTGCACATTACATACATTATGTTGCTCAGTTCAAACATTGGGTTACAAGTTACATAGTGGAACCTAAGAAGGAGAATTTTATTCCAATGTTCTCAAAAAAAAAAAAAAAAGTACAGGACTCGGCACCGCACACGTCAGCAGCACACAGGTGGACAGGTAATCAAGCAATTACAATAGACACGGCATAAGAGCTTCCAAGTAATCCTGGTGGTGCTCACTAATACAAATTAGCAGTCCCACGTAACAGTAGTGCAATAGTAGAATTGATAGAATAGTAGGGTGTAAATACCCCCTTACTGTGCTGGAAGAGATATCACGGACACGTGGAAGAGATGGGGGTAAAGCTTTGGGCTATGGTGCTGTTTCACGCTGCATAGCGCTTCTGCTGGTCCATGAGAATTGATTCCACTGTTGGAACACACTTATTCATTCTTCTGGCGGAATCCGCCCCGGAAAGCCCATTAGTCAAAATATAGCGACCTGTAGTTGCTATTGATCATGGTATCTAAGGAGTTTAATGACCAGAGACGAACTTTGCCAATGTTATTGGTAACAGCCTGAGCATTGGGACTGTACGGCACATGGCAATGCAATGCTCTTCTAAAGCACCACTGTTAAAAGGTGACATATATAAGAACTTCCTTTAAGTGCCATCGTAAAAAGAGATTACCTTTCCTTTGTTTGTTATTCTTTCATTAATTTCTAGGTTTAGCATTATCTGTCTCCACTCTTAGATTTATACCTAAGATGGTGAATATTCATCATGTTAGAACACCCTGGCATATTGCTGTTAGATGAATTACTCAATTTGATTGTCTGAACTAAAAAACCTAGAACGACTCCCCAAAATACACAAAGATAGCATTTCTAATATTGGCTTTTATATATAATTTCTGACAAGTACATTGGTATAGAGAAGAGCTCAATTTAAATTAGCACTGATACAAAGGAAAACAAGGTTATAGTGGGTGTGGATCATGGAGTGTGGATAATTGGATGAAAGTGAAATTTGATGCATCACCAATTTGAATTGGCCAAAGACAAGATGCTGGAGATATTGTTTACTGCCATTCCCAATGTAATATATAAAAATCCCTTTCCCCCATTTATTCCATTAATAGGTTTGGTGATGATCCAGTAATTTTTCCAGATGATAATGCATCTTGCCACTGAGGAAAGAATATTAAAATTAAAGGGGTAGTCCAGGAAAAAACTTTTATATATATATATATATATATATATATATATATATATATATATATATATATATATATCAACCGGCTCCAGAAAGTTGAACAGATTTGTAAATTACTTCTATTAAAAAATCTTAATCCTTTGAGTACATATGAGCTTCTGAAGTTAAGGTTGTTCTTTTCTGTCTAAATTCTCTCTGATGACACCTGTCTCGGGGAATGCCCAGTTTAGAAGAGGTTTGCTATGGGGATTTGCTTCTAAACTGGGCGTTTCCTGAGACACGTGTAATCACAGAGGATTTAGACAGAAAAGAACAACCTTAACTTCAGAAGCTCATAAGTGCTGAAAGGATTAATATTTTTTAATGGAAGTAATTTACAAATCTGTTTAACTTTCTGGAGCCAGTTGATATATATAAAAAAAGTATTTTCCTGGAATACCCTTTAAACCTTTTCTTCAAGAAATGAGAGAAGATCAGCAAATAGTTTGACTTTTGAGAACTTTAGAAGTAGCCTGATATAGAATATGGTTTATCATCAGTGAAGCCCATGTCTCACAAGTTCAGGTTGTCATCAATGAGGAAAACAACCTCCTATCAAATAAGTGCACCAGACGTGAAAATATAAATAAAATAACAAGCTTTATTAAACATATACAATAATTGAATAAAAAACATAAATAATGAGAATCAGCAATAGCCAGAAAAATGTGCAATGATCTAATAAAGACTATTCTCTTAAAGGTTTGCCATTACCAGTTAAACACATACTGCAGAGAAGCACTGCCACATTGAGCACACATAGAAATGGCAAACAAAATGAATGATAATAAGAGAAGAGAGACAACGTATACAGGTGATCTGTTGGTGCAATGTGGGAGCCTGAGAAAACTAGAGACAAAAGTGTATTGGTATGAGACCTGAAGAAATTAACAAGTGCATCCATAGCAACATCACTGCACTAGAGAAGTACACCAGCCCACGGAAGGGAAGAGAGGGTAAACACGCTGCCACAGTGCATCCGGAGCCACCACGTTATACTCACATAAGTGATCACACACAACCCCTACGCCGTTTCGTTACCCGCTTCGTCACTCCCTGGCGAAGCGGGTAGCGAAACGGCGTAGGGGTTGTGTGTGATCTCTTATGTGAGTATAACGTGGTGACTCCGGATGCACTGTGGCAGCGTGTTTACCCTGCTGGTCTGGTGTACTTCTCTAGTGCAGTGATGTTGCTATGGATGCACCTGTCGATTCCTTCAGGTCTCATACCAATACACTTTTGTCTCTAGTTTTCTCAGGCTCCCACATTGCACCAACAGATCACCTGTATACGTTGTCTCTCTTCTCTTATTATCATTCATTTTGTGTTTGCCATTTCTATGTGTGCTCAATGTGGCAGTGCTTCTCTGCAGTATGTGTTTAACTGGTAATGGCAAACCTTTAAGAGAATAGTCTTCATTAGATCATGGCCCATTTTTCTGGCTATTGCTGATTCTCATTATTTATGTTTTTTATTCAATTATTGTATATGTTTAATAAAGCTTGTTATTTTATTTATATTTTCACGTCTGGTGCACTTATTTGATAGGAGGTTGTACTAAAGTGTCAAGCACCAAACACAATTTACTTTTCGAGCTGAAAAGCAACTTTGGTCGCATATCTTTGGTTATCAATGAGGAAAAGCAATAAAGTATTAAAGGGGTACAGTACTCCGGTGGAAAACTTATTTATTTTTTTTTTTTATCAATTGATGCAAGAAAGTTAAACAGATTTGTAAATTACTTCTATTAAAAAAAATTCTTAATCCTTCCAGTACTTATTAGCGGCTGAATACTACAGAGGAAATTATTTTCTTTTTGGAACACAAAGCTCTCTGCTGACATCATGAACACAGTGCTCTCTGCTGACACCTCTGTCCATTTTAAGAACTGTCCAGAGTAGAAAAAATCCCCAGAGAAAACATATGCTGCTCTGGACCGTTCCTAAAATGGACAGAGATGTCAGCAGAGAGCACTGTGGTCATGATGTCAGCAGAGAGCACTGTGTTCCAAAAAGAAAATAATTTCCTCTGTAGTATTCAGCAGCTAATAAGTACAGGAAGGATTAAGATTTTTTAATAAAGTAATCTGTTTAACTTTCTGGCACCAGTTGATTTAAAAAAAAAGTTTTCCACCGGAGTACCCCTTTAACTGTGATTTTTTAAATTGATTCCATACTTTTTTTCTCAGCTTGATCTGGATAAAACATATGCCATTAAGAAACATAATTTCCATTCATTTATTCGAGATAAGTTTTGTAAAGCCAGGATATTCAGCTGCCAATGTTTTTTGTCACATATATGATTTTGTACTTGCTATGCAGTAAAAAGCCTGGTACACATAGTGTGGTGATTCCATAATTCTTCCAGGAGGGGTACAATGTTTTATTTGCCAGATTTAATAACTAAAATTCTGGGTTTAAGATCAGTGGATGGAAAAAGATATGTGTGATGAAGTAATGTTGGTAGTAGCTTCAGTTGACCAATGGCTAAGGGTAGATATGCCACCTTCTCTTTTACATGACAAAGATGGCTGGAAGATGAAATATAAGAAAAAAATGCAGCAGCACTCTGTGAGAGATGAAAAAAGTTGGGCTTTATTCATTAAGTGCAGTACAAGACGTTTCGACCATCTCACACGGTATTTGTCAAGCAAATAACATGTGCTCAAGTGGTTTCTTAAATAGGTGGTGCCTCCATGACATCATCACATCTCATTATGCATAAATAATTACAATTGTTTTACAGAATATTCAAATATAATGCAATAGTACGTGATCACAAACATATATATAAAACAGTATCATCATACAGAGTGCATATAGGATGCCTTATGGGCGAGTATTATAAGAATTGCATTAAAACATCCTCAAGAGCTATTAATAAGTGCTTATGGGCATGAATAATTACTGTATGTGCGTCACTCACCGGGATATTATGGTGCATGTATATTTGTCCATCTGCCATGCCGTTGCTGGCGTTCGGCTTCCGGATGCTAACTCAACTTCCGTTGTGGTATCCAGAACAGGATGTCTGGGATCATGTGACTGCCTTAGGATCACATGATCACGCGCACACGCGCAGACAAACGCGCATAAAGCACACGGAACTCCCGTTGGCCATATTAGTTAAGGGCATAATGCTAAAATTGCCCATATCATGTAAAGGAGGTCCTGTAGATCATACATAACCTTCGGACACAAGTATACAGGGTACAGATGTATCCCTCATCCCTAGCACAGGCCATTGCTGCCCCATTCCAGGAACTGGTTATGGGACAGTTTAGGCACCCTCTGTGTCCGCAACCACCAGCCACAAAGGGGTCGGTGTCCCAACCCACAGGTGCATAATTGGGATCAGACTATATAGTCCTCCGAGGCATGTACCTTCACATACTTATAAAATCCCACGGATTAGGGCCTCCTCTTGTGTAGCCATAGTGCATTGCCAGAGAAACGGGAGTTCTGCATCGGTATTTTTAGTATTTTAGTCGTCCTGTTCATAGTGGCGTAGTGTATAGGTATTTTCATCCAGTTGGTGAGTGATATACTTCACATAATGTGTAACTCCCCATGGGAAAAAAGTGAAAATAATAAAAGAATTTAAATAATATATAGAAACCAACATACAAGGACACATGCTGGAGAGATCTCCCTAATTAGCATTATAGATATCATGTGACTTTTTGGTCTCAATGTTTGCAATTCAAATATCCACTTTAGCTCAAGGCATTTTAGCTTACTGATTCTTTCTGCTCCACGTTTGGGGATGAGGACATGGTCTCTAAGTATAAACCGTAAGTCACTCTCAGCATGATTCGCTTCTATCAATTGTTTAGATACAGGTAGATCCTGTCGTCTCTTTCTTATGCTGTATCTATGCTGGTTACTGAATTCACATGTCGTTTCCCCATGTACATTAGATTGCATGGGCACTTTAGCACATATATTACATTGTCAGATTTACAGTTTAAGTAAAACTTTAGCTTGTAATCTTTGTTAGTGTAAGGATGTGTAAATACACTGCCTCTTAGCATGGAATTACAATTAATACAAGTACGGCAGGGATATGACCCTTTGTTGGATACATTAATATATTTCTGTGTCTCACCCTTTAGAGAAACGTCATTATTGACCAATTTGTCTTGCAGGTTTCGTGCTCTTCTGTAAGACATTAAAGGCAAGTTTTTGAATTCTGTGATGTTATCATGTGCTCTGCCTTGTATCGGCCAGTATTTTTGCATGATATTCACAATCTGTCCCGACCTTTCGGAGTAAGTCGAGACAAAGGGAATTCTATGGAATTCTCCCTTTTGGTTTTGTGTGTATTTAGTAGTGAGGTTCTTGCACCCAAGTAAGAATATGGAAACTACTTCAACTACCTTAGCCACAATGGTGGCTTGATCATCAAGTGTATTCTTATACACGGACCGTGATGCAGACAGAATCTTGAGTAACCTGGACAACGACACCACCTTTCTACATATTCCATCAATTATTGACCTACAAAGAAGATATGAACATGAATCTAAAAGACATTTATCTTTAAAACTGCATTTAAGTACATTGGGCGAATACTATAAGGAACATTGCATCCCACGTGGCATGCGCTCACAACCTATGCTTACTATAATGACATAGACTATAGAACACAATATGAAAAGATCTCTAATTAGTATGCCCTAGACCTGATCCTGTTAAAAATAGAATTTCTACACAAAGATCTGGAAGACACATATGAGAACCTACAACAACTAGAAACGTCACTGAAAACCAATATGCCTGCTTCTGAATGTGAATTTTTTTCTAAACAATCTGTTTTTTCACAGAAAAACAAATGTGAAGAAGAGGACAATAAATGCCAGAAATGGAGCAGAGATGAGGCAGATGGAAAAGTATATATCTGGGGAATACAGTCATCATCAGCAGCATCAAGGAAATCCCATAAAGGCAAGGATCCTAAGAGCCCCGATTCTGCTTCTAAAGAGGCCATTAGACAAGAGGGAGGTTTTTAGGAAAACTAACTGCACCCGATGCAAACCGACAAGGAGAGGAGGCCGGAGACACTATCGTCACCGCAAAAACCAGAGCCCAGCGGAATCAAATAGCAACATCAACACTGCAACAAAAAACGATCAACAAGAAGCGTTAAATATGGTAAATATTTCCTCCACTATTTTGTCCACTGCCCAATTGGAACATTTAGCCAAGGGACTGAACTTTTGTCCCAGTCACCAAGGAGACTGGTTCCAATTACAATTGACCGTATACAATTCTTCAGGAAACTACGGCTAAAACCTTTTTTCTAGCAAGCCAGAGACTGACAACAGTAATGCTAATACAGTATCTAATGATGATAAGGTGGGGTTCAAGTTCTCTGACTTTGATTTAAAACGAGTCAGTGACTTCAACCCCTGTATACATTCTTCCACTATTGACACCTATATCACATTAGTTAAAAAGGATATAGTAGCAGTAAGACGAAAAAATCAGAAACTAAAACCTCCGAATCTTACTAGTGCACAGATTTCTGTCATGAAGGATCTGATCCATAGCCACAGTGTCATAATTAAACCCGCTGACAAGGGGGGTGGGATTGTGGTTATGGACAGATCCAAGTACTTGGCTGAGGCAGAAAGACAACTGCAAGATGCACAGACATACAAAAAACTAAAGGGTTACCCAAAATGGTAAATTGTGAGATACATAAGGAACATCTTACAGGAGGCATTAGACAGGGGGATAATTGATCAACCATTCTTTGATTTCCTCGTAGTTCAACATCCAACCACTCCATTGTTGTACCTTCTCCCAAAAATACATAAATCTGTGACCGATCCTCCTGGCAGACCAATAGTATCTGGCCAGGAGTCGGTCACTAGTCACATTTCTATATTTTTGGACCAAGTACTAAGAACTTATGCCATCAACAGTAGATCGTACATTCGTGATACATCAGATTTTCTGAACAAGATAGTACATCTTAATATACCGGAGGAGACTATACTTGCGTCATTGGACATGGCCTGCCTGTATACCTCCATCCAGCATGATGAGGGTATATAGGCTGTCCTGTCCATGATACAACACCAATTAACTGAAGAACAATGTCAATTTATTATTTCTCTTCTCACTACAGTATTAACCAAAAATTACCTTGCATTTAATGAACAGTTTTACTTACAGTTAAACGGTACTGCAATGGGGACGAATGTGGCGCCCACGTTTGCGAACACATTCGTCGCCCATCTGGAAGAGACACAAATATATGTATCCCACCACTCCAGCCATGTGCTGGGTTGGTGGTGAAACATTGATGATGTTTTCTTGGTCTGGTCAGGAGGCGAACAACAACTCCATGAGTTTCACGCCTTTCTGAACCAGGTGAACCGCAACATCAAATTAACATTGACATATTCACACCAATCAGTACAATTCCTGGATATTCTAGTGAGTATACAGGATAATCACTTGTGCACTTCATTGTATTCAAAACCTACAGACTGTAACTCGATATTGCGCTTTGATAGTGGGCACCCAAGGCAGATGAATAAATCACTTCCTTTGAGTTAGATGACTTGTGCAAGGAGCATTATCAGTACACCCAATGAGTTGGAACCCGCACTTGACAAGATGGTGAGCAACTTTGTCAATCGGGGATATCCTCTCAAATTGACACAAGAGAAAAAAAACTACAAATTCTTACCAAAGATAGGACCTCACTACTAAATACACACAAAACCAAAAGGGAGATGCATAGAATTCCACTTGTCTCGACTTACTCCGAATGGTCGGGACAGATTGAGAATTTCTTGTGAAAATACTGGCCTATACTAAGCAGAGCACATGATAACATCACAGAATAAAAAAACTTGCCTTTAATGTCTTACAGAAGAGCACGAAACCTGCAAGACAAATTGGTCAATAATGACTTTCTCTAAAGGGTGAGACACAGAAATATATTACTGTAACCAACAAAGGGTCATATCCCTGCCGTACTTGTATTAATTGTAATTCCATGCTAAGAGTTAGTGTATTTACACATCCTTACACTAACAAAGATTGCAAGCTAAAGTTTTACTTAAATTGTAAATCTGACCATGTAATATATGTGCTCATGCAATCTAATGTATGTGGGGGAAATGACATGTGAATTCAGGACCAGGTATAACCAGCACTGATACAGCATAAGAAAGAAACAACAGGATCTACCTGTGTCTAAACACTGGATAGAAGCTAATCATGCTGAAAGTGACTTAAAGTTTATACTTATAGACCATGTCCCCATCCCCAAACGGGGAGGAGATAGAATCAGGAAGCTAAAACGCCTTCAGCTAAAGTGGATATTTGAATTGCAAACTTTGAGACCAAAAGGTCTAAATGTAGATTTTAAGGTGACACATGATATCTACAATGCTAATTAGGGAGATCTGTCCGCCATGTGTCCTTGTATGTTGGTAACTATATATTAGTTAATTCTTTTATTGTTTTCACTTTTTTCCCAGGGGGAGTTACACATTATGTGAAGTATATCACTCACCAACTGGATGAAAATACCTATACACTACACCACTATCAAGAGGACAACTGAAAATACTGATGCAGAACTCCCATTTCTCTGGCAATGCACTATGGCTACACAAGAGGAGGCCCTAATCCGTGTGATTTTGTATGTATGTGAAGGTACATGCCTCGCAGGACTATATAGTCTGATCCCAATTATGCACCTGTGGGTTGCGACACCGACCCCTTTAGGGCTGGTGGTTGCGGACACAGAGGTTGCCTAAACTGTCCCATAACCAGTTCCTGGAATGGGGCAGCAAGGGCCTGTGCTAGGGATCAGGGATACATCTGTACCCCGTATACTTGTGTCCAAAGGTTATGCGTGATCTACAGGACATCCTTTACATGATATGGGCAATTTTGGCATTATGCCCTTAAAGGCTACCTTTCATCCAAAAAACTTTTGATATATTATAGATTAATGTATGCAGAATAACTTTCCAATAGCATGTTATTAAAAAAAATATGCTTCTTTCTATTTAATTTTCAACTTTGAAAAAAATGACCACTAGGGGTCTCCCTACCAGTCCTTTTATGTAGATTGCAGACTCATGCTCGAGTCCTAAATCTCAGATTGCAGCTGGTACACAGACATACTCACCACTGCTCATTGCCAGGGAGCAGTGTTGAGCTTGTCTGTGTCCCGGCTGCAGTCTGAGATTTAGGACTCCAGCATGAGTCTGAAATCTATAAAAAAAGGACTGGTAGGGAGACCCCTAGTGGTCATTTTTTCAAAGTGGAAAATTAAATAGAAAGAAGCATATTTTTTAATAACATGCTATTGGAAAGTTATTCTGCATACATTAATCTATAATATAGCAAAAGTTTTTTTGATGAAAGGTACCCTTTAACTAATATGGCTGGCGGGAGTTCTGTGCGCTTTATGCCCATTCGCATGCGCGCATGCCCGTGATCATGTGCTCCTAAGGCAGTCACATGATCCCAGCTGTTCTGTTCTGGATATCACAACGGAAGTTGAGTTAGCATCCGGAAGCCGAACGCCGGCAATGGCATGGCAGATGGACACATATACATGCACCATAATATTCCGGTGAGTGACGCACATACAGTGATTATTCATGCCCACAAGCACTTATTAATAACTCTTGAGGATGTTTTAATGCAATTCTCGCCCATAAGGCATCCTATATGCACTCTGTATGATGATGCTGTTTTATATATATGTTTGTGATCATGTACTATTGCATTATATTTGAATATTCTGTAAAACAATTGTAATTATTTATGCATAATGAGATGTGATGATGTCATGGAGGCACCACCTATTTAAGAAAGCACTTGAGCACATGTTATGTGCTTGTCAAAGACCCTGTGAGGTCGAAATGTTGTGTACTGCACTTGATGAATAAAGCCTAACTCCACTTTTTTCATCTATCACGGAGTGCTGCTGCATTTTTTGTTATATTTTGGGTACCCTGCTCAGGTTGGACCAGCCTGCACCCGAAACTAGCACAGGAGTGTGGTTCTCCTACAAGAATCTGCAAGATGAAATAGATTGTTCACTCAATGCCACCGATCTTCTTAAGTGGTTGGGAGTGGAACTAATAAAGGCATAACAAATTAACCAGAATAGATTAATAAACCTACAACCATCATATTGAAATAATGGAATATATATTTGGACAAAAGCAGAAATATTGTTAGAATAGTTAAATAGTGTAGCATAGCATAATATAGTATGGGATAATCTTGACAAGTTTTGCCATCCTCTTGAAGATTAAACTCAGTATGCACTATGTATAGAATTTATCAATGGAAAAAGTAACATAACTAAGAAACTTTGCATAATCATTGATTCACGATTATGCTAACTGCAGATGTAATCTTGTGACAAGCTTTGTGGCAGACATACCTTTAGCCCCTTAGGGATCAAGCCCATTTTGACCTTAAGGCCAATTGTTAGACTCACCGCAGTCGACTGGAAGCCGCAAGGTAGTAGATCCGTTGGACCGCAGTAGTCTGGAACATGAGAGGTAGTAGATCCGCAGGACCTGTGTGGCATATGACGTGGGCCGTGCAGGTCTAAGGTGCCGTTGGTTTTCACTAGAGCCCGCCGCAAAGCCGTATGGTCTTGCTGTGGCAGGCGGCACTCAGGTCACTACCCCTGGCACGACTCAACTACACAGGCAGCTGAGGTGAAGCGAGGCACAGAAGGGATTAGACAGGATGTAGTCAGGATAGCAGGAGGTCAGGGCAGGCGGCACAGGAGCGTAGACAGGAACATAGCAGTAGGTCAATAGGAAGACGGCAATGAACATGGTCAGGTCATGGAATGCAAAGGTCAGGAACACGAGAACACAACACAGGAATCGCTTTCTCTTAGGCACAGTGACAAACAAAGATCCGGCAGAAGTATGTGGGAGGTGCAGAAACTTATAACAATGGGACAGGTGAAACTCATGATTATGGGCATACTGGCCCTTTAATTTTCAGAGCTCCAGCGTGCGTGCGCCCCAAGAGACGGGGGCACGCGCACCAGAGCTGAGAGACAGAGGGAGAAGGCGAAGGTGAGTGACAGGCTGGTTCTCGCATGCGGGCACATCCCACGATGCGAATCCCAGCCCCACCGGCAGGAGAAATGAGAGGGGAGATGCGCTCATAGTCGGCGTGTCTGGACGCAGCACATTGTGTGACAGTACCCCCCCCCCCCCCTTTGATCTCCCCCTCTTCCTGTTGGTCAAAAATTTCTTGAGGAGATTACGGTCCAATATATTTTCTTCAGGCTCCCAGGATCTCTCCTCAGGACCAAATCCCCTTCAGTCAACCAGGAAGAACGTTTTCCCTCGCATGGTTTTGGAGGCAAGGATCTCCTTGACTTGGTAGACATCAGAGGAACCTGAGACAGGCATAGGAACAGTGTTCTTTAATGCGTAATGGTTGAAAACCAGAAGCTTGAGGAGTGACACATGAAAAGAGTTAGGAATACGGAGAGAAGGGGTAACCGAAGTTTGTATGAGACTGGATTGATTTTTTGTAAAACTTCTAATGGGCCGAGGAATCGAGGACCTAACTTGTAGCTTGGAATTTTGAAATGAATGTATTTAGAAGATAACCAAACTTTATCACCAGGAGAGAAGGATGGGGGAGGTCTTCATTTCTTATCAGCCTGGGTTTTCATGCGAGAGGAGGCCAGGAACAAAGAATGCCGAGTCTGTTGCCAAATGGAAGAGAAGTCATTAACAAGTTCATCTACAGCTGGGACACCAGAAGAAAGTTGAACTGGAGATGATGACCATAAACAATAAAAAATGGAGAGGTCCTCGTGGACTCGGAATCCTTATGATTATAGGAAATTTCGGCCCAGTGAAGAAGATCAACCCAGCCGTCCTAACGAGCAGAAACAAAATCGCGAACATAAGTCTCCAGAATCCGATTTACCCTCTCACTTGACTGTTCGACTGAGGGTGGTAGGAAGAGGAGAAGTCCAGATGGATATCAAGATGTGTACAGAGAGCTCGCCAGAACTTGGACACAAACTGAACTCTGCAAACTGAGACGATATGTTCAGGTAGATGGAAAATATGTTGTATGAAATACTTTGCCTACTGTGGAGCAAATGGAAGACCAGGAAGTGGGATGAAATTAGCCATTTTGGAAACCCATCAACTATGACCCAGATGACCGTGTTATTATGAGACGGTGGAAGATCAGTAATAAAATACATTGCGATGTGAGTCCATGGAGTCTCCGGAATGGGCAATGGCTGTGAGAGTCCCGCAGGTTTTTGTCGAGGAGTTTTGTTATGTGGACAGGTGACACAGGAACGGACAAATTGGGTGATATCGCGTTCCAGATGCGGCCACCAATAGTGGTGTAAGATTAGAAGCAAAGTCTTACCTACTCCTGGATGACCTGCCAATAAAGAATAATGACCCCATTTCAGGACTTTGCTTCTCAATCTGGCTGGTACAAAGGATTTACCAGGAGGTACTTGCAGAAGATCGGCAGGAGCCTAGGCGCAGAGTTCAAAACCAACCCACAATGTCACAGGACCTGGAAAAAGGTGTCAGCTCTGATATTCTTGTTAGCAGGACGGAAGTGACTACAGAAATTAAATCTGGAAAAGAACAATGACCACCTTGCCTGGCGAGGATTCAAATGCTGAGCAGACTGTAGGTATAGGAGATTCTTGTGGTCTGAATACATACTGACCGGATGAGGAGACCCTTCCAACAAATGTCGCCACTCCTCTAAGGCTAGTTTTATAGCAAGAAGTTCTCAATCTCCGATGGAGTAATTCCTCTCTGCTGGCAAGAAGGTTTTAGAAAAGAAACCACAGTTTACAGTCTTACCCTTGTAGTTTTTCTGTGTAAGAATGGCACCAGCTCCTACAGACGAAGCGTCAACCTCCAAAGCAAAAGGTCTTTCCGGATAAGTCTTAAAAGCACGGGAGCTGAAGCAAATGAAGACTTTAGGCGAGAGAAAGCCTCTTAAGCCTCAGGAGGCCATGACTGAGGGTTTGAGTTCTTTCTGGTGAGAGCTACAATAGGAGCAACAAAGGAAGAGAAGTATGTGATGAAATGACTAGAGATGAGTGAACTTTTGAAAAATTTGATTCGGCCGATTCGGCAAATTTTTCTAAAAGATTTGGTTCGATCCAAATTTATTTGCGGCAAATCTATATTAAAAATGGCTATTTCTGGCCTACAGAGAGCATCAATAGGGGTGTAGAAGACTTTGCTGTGTTCTAACACGCACATGAAGTGTGCTGGGGTAGTGAAATAATACTGTTATTCAGTATGACATGCAGATTACAGGCATCGGCACAATGACAGTGCCTGGAGGTAGCATCAGTATGAGGAGACCATACAGTGACTGAATGACACAGCGTAGAGGTGTTGGCAGCATGAGGAGACCATATATTGACTGAATGACAGCTTGGATTAGGCTGAAGCATGAGGAGACCATATAATGGCTGAATGACACAGCGTGGAGATGTTGGCAGCATGAGGAGACCATATAGTGACTGAATGACACAGCCCGGAGCTGGCAGCAGCATTAGTAGACACTAGGGCTTCACAATCCCTAAGATTAAAAGATGATTTTTGAAATTTAAATAGAAGATTTATGGTAGCTAGTGCTACCATAACAAAAATTTGACGCCCAGACCCATGCCCAGCAGCATCAGTGAACCATATATTGGCTGAATGGCATAGCCAGGAGTTGGCAGCAGCATGAGTAGACAGTAGGACTTCACAATCCCTAAGATTAAAAGATGAATTCTAAAATTGAAATTGAAGATTTTGGGTAGCTAGTGCTACCATAACAAAATTTTTATTCCCAGACCCAAGGCAGAGTAGCATCAGTAAACCATAAATTGCCTTAATGGCACAGCCATGAGTTTGCAGCAGCATGAGTAGACACTAGGGCTTCACAATCCCTACGATTAAAAGATGAATTCTGAAATTTAAACAGATGATTTTGGGTAACTAGTGCTACTATAACAAAAATTGTATTCCCAGACCCAGGCCCAGCAGCATCAATAAACCATATATTGCCTGAATGGCACAGCCAGGAGTTGGCAACAGCATGAGTAGACACTAGGGCTTTACAATCCCTAAGATTAAAAGATGAATTCTAAAATTTAAACAGAAGATTTTGGGTAGCTAGTGCTACCATAACAACATTTTTATTCCCAGACCAAGGCCCAGCAGCATCAGTGAACCGTATGTTGCCTTAATGACAAAGCCTGGAGTTGGCTGAAGCATGAGGAGACCATATAATGTCTGAATGGCACAGCCAGGAGTTTGCAGCAGCATGAGTGGACACTAGGGCTTCACAATCCCTAAGATTAAAAGCTGAATTCTGAAATTTAAATTAAAGATTTTGGGTAGCTAGTGCTACCATAGCAAAATGTTTATTCCCAGACCCAGCAGCATCAATAAACCATATATATTGGCTGAATGACACAGCCTGGAGTTGGCTGAAGCATGAGGAGACCATATAGTGTCTGAATGGCACAGCCTGGAGTTGGCAGAAGCATGAGGAGACCATTGAAATTTATGATTTTGAAATTTAAATTTAAGATTTTTTGAAATTTAAATTAAGGATTTTGAAATTTAACTTTTAACTCCCAGGTTTTAGTGTCCCAGGCCCCGGCGGGTGGGTACAAAGGACCAAATCTAACAAGGAGTCACATGTCACATGGCGGAACAATGACAGAGCCTGACAGAAATGGCATGTGTAGGATGAGACCATATAGTGACTAAATGGCATAGCCTGGAGTTTGTGACAGCATGAATGGCACAGCCTGGAGGTGGTTATTGCATGAGGAGACCATATAGTGTCTGAATGGCACAGCCTGCAGTTGGCAGAATCATGAGGAGACCATTGAAATTTAACAATTTTAAATAGAAATGTAAGATTTTGAAATTGAGTATTTTGAAATTGAACTTTTAACTCCCAAGTTTTAGTGTCCCGGGCCCTGGCGTGTGGGTACAAAGGACCAACTCTAACAAGGAGTCACATGGCAGCACATTGACAGAGCCAGGAGACCATATAGTGGCTTAATGGCACAGCCTGGAATTGGCTGAAGCATGAGAAGAGACCATATAGTGGCTGAATGAGACAGCCAGGAGGTGGCATCAGTATGAGGAGACCATATAGTGGGCTTAATGACTGCCTGGAGTTTGTGTCAGTATGGGGAGACCATATAGTGTCTGAATGGCACAGCCTGAAGTTGGCGGCAGATGAGGAGACAATAGGGCCTCACAATCTCTAAGAATAAAAGATGAATTTAGAAATTTCCATTGAAGATGTCTGGTACCTAGTGCTACCATAAACATATATAGGTAATGTCATAGGCCCAGCAGCATAATTAAACCATGTAGTTGCTGAATGACACAGACTGGAGCTGGCTGAAGCATCATTAAACCATAGATTGGATGAATGGCACAGCATGGAGGTGGCTGAAGCATGAGGAGACCGTATAGTGGCTGAATGACACAGCCTGGAGCTAAAGGAGAAAAGGAGAGCGCTTCATAGCTTTAAACCGCATTCAGGTAATCTAGAATAATAACTAGGAACTCTTACCATCGGTGGTTGCGTGACCCCACACGCAACAATGGTAAGCGTGGAGGGGTAATGATGTCCGGTCTGCAGCCTTCCCAATCACAGAGCTAAAATGGAGAAATTACTTCCAAGAGATGCATGGCTTTGAACGGCGCTGACCAGGAGCAGGAGCATGAGGTAAAAAAAGCAAGTTTATTTGGATTTCCCACAATGCAACGCGTTTCACTGCACCTGGGCGGCTTCATCAGGCATGACAAGTATAGGTAGGGGGGGGGATTGCTTATATATCGAATGGAGTTAACCATTTCATGACATTTTGCACTATTCATACTATAAAACTATTTGTGCTTTAGGGAGTGCAGAGGCCGTGAGTAGATCAGTATTCACACTCGCAGCAGCTGCAGTCCAACAATACACTTGCTTTCATATATATATATATATATAAAATAAAATAGACATATACAATAGACATATGCACATATGCATAATCTACAGTAGACACATACACATATGCATGATCAAGCAGGCATCTGTCAAGACCCAAACGTGAATATTTCTGGATATATTAATAAGTGTATTAAAATTTTTATGATGCATATATATTATCATTAAATGTTATACTGTTTTGTATTGTTAATGTTGGATATTTATTATAGAACTTATTGATATCCTTTTTACAATCTTAATATTAATGAATTATTTGTATTAGTATTCCAGACTGCTTGCTTATTCTATCTATATGTTCTTATTGTAATGCAAACGTGGGTATTGCCCGCATGTCTGCCGAAGATGTCACACATGTATCTATACATCCACATATAAATACATCAAAAATTACAAATAATAAAAAATATATGCTAAAAGTAATATTACATATAAAAATATATATAAAAAAAAATTTTTATATAAAAAACAAACAATTATAGTTTTTTTTTAATTAAATCGGAAGGGAAAAAATATAATTAAAAAAAAAGGATAATTGTTTATGTTTTTTATACAATTTTTTTATATGTGATATTACTTTTAGCACATATTTTTATTATTTGTAATTTTTGATGTATTTATATGTGGATGTATAGATACATGTGTGACATCTCCGGCAGACATACGGGCAATGCCTACGTTTGCATTATAATAAGAACATATAGATAGAAAAAGCAAGCAGTCTGGAATACTAATAAAAATAATTAATTAACATTAAGATTGTAAAAAGGATATAAATAATTTCTATAATAAATATACAACATTAACAATACAAACCAGTATAAAATTTCATGCTAATATATATACATCATAAAAATTAAAATACACTTAATATATCCAGAAATATTCGCAGACGTTTGGGTCTTGACAGATGCCTGCTTGATCGTGCACATGTGTATGTGTCTATTGTAGATTATGCATATGTGTATATGTCTATTGTATATGTCTATTTTATTTGATATACATGAAAGCAAGTGTATTGTGGGAGTGCAGCTGCTGCGAGTGTGAATACTGATCTACTCGCGGTACCACATATGATTATTTTTATATTTTTTTTACACTTTTTTTTTTACACTTTTTACACTCTTTTTTAGACCCCATAGGGGGCTTTACCATGCAATCTTCTGATTGCCTAAACTGATCATTGCTATGCCATAGCATAGCATTGATTAGTGTTACCGGTGCTCTGATGCTATAGCCTGCATAGCTAGGAGCAGCAGAATGCAGATCAGATGGCACGGAGGCAGGCGAGCACCCTCCCACCGTTCACTCAGCTGATCAAGACCCTCAATGTCGCTGCGGATGTCCCAATCAGCCCCACTGAGCTACCGATACTGTTAACCCGCATTTTAGATGCTGCAATCAACAGCATCTAAAAGGGTTAATGTCAGGCATCTGCCCGATATTAGCCATGGGTCCTGGCTGCCCAAAGCAAACGGGACCCACTGGGTTTAACCCGTTCTCCGCTCGTGAGAACAGTTTCAAGCCCATTAACGGGACAGAGGTGTACAGGCAGGCCCTTGGTCCTTGAACTCCGATGGAAAACACTTTTTTCAAATCAACTGGTGCCAGAAAGTTAAACAGATTTGTAAATGATTTCTATTTAAAAATCTTAATCCTTACAGTACTTAACAGCTGCTGTTATAATTCACAGGAATTTCTTTTCTTTTTGAATTTCCTTTTTGCCTGACCACAGTGCTCTCTGCTTTCATACCTGTCCATTTTAGGAACTGTCCAGAGCAGGATAGGTTTTCTGTGGGGATTTGCTTGTACTCTGGACAGGTTGTAAAATGGACAGAGGTGTCAGCAGAGAGCACTGTTGTCAGGCAGAAAGGAAATTCAAAAAGAAAAGAACTTCCTATGGATCATAACAGCAGCTGATAAGTACTGGAAGGATTAAGATTTTTTAATAGAAGTAATTTACAAATCTGTTTATCTTTCTGGAACCAATTGATAAAAAAAAAAAAAATGTTTTCCAGTGGAGTACCCCTTTAAGTCCCAGGATGCGAGGGCGTACCTGTATGCACTTGGTCCTCCTGGTGGGGTCAAAGAGTAACTCTTATCAAACCATATTTTCTAAACTAACTCAGATTATATTCCCTAACTACTCCTGACAACCCTCCTGCCCTTAAAAAAAAAAATTAGAGCTTCAAAAAGCTCTGTATCATACCTTTCCCCTTGTTTACATTGTGTGAGCTCCCGGCAGGAGAAAGTGGCCATTACCAAGCAGGCGCGATGTCACTGAACCTTGTGAGAGCTGTGCCTCGCCATGCCCCACTTCCTGAGTTTGGTCTCCTGCCAGGTGGGGAGGAGACCAAATTAACTGCTTGACTTGACCAGGGAACAGAACAGAGCCACATTAAATCACATTAAAAACATATAAAAGGTTGAGAATTTTAAGAGCAAGTAAATAGCAAAGTTTCTTATAATTGCATAAGGAACAATATATGTAAAGTTTAGTTTGGTGACAGGTACTCTAACATTTTAGCAGAGCTCCTGTAATGCATAGGAACAGTTAACTTTAGCTACATCAAACTGCTACATAAAGCTTAAAATGAAGATAACATTTAGTTAGGACCATAGCTAAAAGCTCATGGTCCCTGGTGTCCAGCTTGGGCCCTCCTCCCTACAAGCAACTTCTTTTTACCACTGGTGGCTGTGGCATGCCATGACTTACATGTTTAAACTGCACCACTGTCTGCCCCTTTTATGAAGTGTGCCAATATCTACCCCTTAATGAACTGTGCCACTGTCTTCCCCCGATGAAATATGGCTGCCCCCCATTTATGTACTGTGCCACTAGCTCTAAAATATCTAAATTGTGCCACTCTCTCTACTTATATATGAACTGTAATGCTGGCGGTTGGCAGCCACCAGCATGTACCACATTCCTCTGCCTACCTTGGCTGAACAGCACGTTTAGGATGGATACTCTGACTTTGTTCTAATGCATATGTGATTAGAGTACCACAAGGTGCCTGTCTCTATTACAGGTCTGAGTGTTAAAGGGGTACTCCACTGGCCAGTGTTACGGCTGCGTTCAGACATTTAGTTCTGAATGCTGTGTGCGGACAGTGGGGGTCGGCCACACCCCCTCGTGATGTCAGGCCACGCCCCCTCAATGCAAGTTTATGGGAGTGGTGTGGTTGCCAGAAATGTTTTGAATGCAGCCGGAACAGCGGCCAGTGGAGTACCCCTTTAATGTAGTTTAGATATAAAAAAGGATTTTTTTTTGTTTCGTTGTTTGTTTATATACTGTGAAGAATTCAATAAAAATGTCTGATTTAAAAAAAAAAGGGAATTTTATTGTTTTTTTCAATATTATCAGCATACTGTCACATTAACTGCTTATCAAGGGTTAACTGTTTTTAACCGTAAGAGCTGGTGAATAGCTACAGGTCTCCTGCAGCCAATCAGGGAAGTCATCCTTGTTGCCGCCCAATCTCTCTGGGATAGGAAAGAGAATCCCAACTGTCAGTTAGTCACATGTTTTCTGCAGCCAATCAGAGAAGCCATTCTTGTTGTCGCCCTACCCCTCTGGGATAGGGAAGAAATCCTAACTGTCAGTTAAAACATTGGCTCAGGCAAGTAAAGATGCAACAGCTCCTGTGTCATTTTCCTCTTAGGGTGCATTAACATCACGATTTTACCATCCTACTTCTTCTCACAATTTTTAACTTTGAAATCGTACAAATCTGCATGTAAAGTCATATCCATTGACTTCCATTCATTAATGATAGACAACAAATGCATCAGTTTTGATCCGCATCCGATTTTGCATGATTTAAGATCGGAGGTAAAATCATGGTTGACCACGATTTTTTGTCCAAATTCTAAACCGGATCGAAATCGGGTCCAATTTTTTATTATTATTGATGTCTATGTAAATCGCATGGAATTGTGTGACTGTATGATTTTTGGATCCGATTTTAAAATCAGATAGCAAAGAAATTTTTAAATACGATTGTATACGATTTTTACGGTCCGATAATCGGATGGTTAAATCGTGATGTGAACCTAGCCTTACCTCACTGAGGGGTTTGTATTTCCACACCAAAGGGGAAATTTATCAAAACCTGTGTAGAGAAAGATTGGTGCAGTTGCCCATAGCAACCAACTAGATTGCCTCTTTTATTCATAAAAGAGCCTCTGAAAAGAAGAAGAAGAAGCAATCTGATTGATTGCCATGAGCAACTGCACTGCTGTTTGTCTGCACAGGTTCTTATAAATACCCCCCCTCCCACGTTCTCATACCTTAAATAGGGATAGGCCCCAAAACATACCCTTGCAGATCCAGACCAAGCTGAAGTCCTCTCTGTCAGATCCCGCAGCTGAGAACCACAGCTCAAGCAGTGTTTCTAGGGACAAATAGCATTGTTGATGGGCCCTATAACTTTTGGATGAAGATACTGTGCATCTGCCACTTCCTGGGTACACTCTCAAAGATGGCCACCACTGCAATGAAGCTGAGCTATGGCCTCTTCTTGGTGTACTTTGTATAGAGATACGTCACTCTCTAAATATTCGTGGGTGCAGGAGTAGGTATTCCAATCCTTTACAACATGTAGACTTAGGACACCACTTTTGAATTTTGTACCTACAGTACATGGGGCATTACCTATTGGGAGCATTACTTACCTGGGGGCACTACCTACAGTACATGGGGCATTACCTACAGCCTACATGGAAGGCACCATTTACTAGGGGCACTATCTTCTGGGGAAACAACCTACCTGGGAACACTACCTGCTGGGGGCATGACCTACCTGGGTGCACTATCTATGGAGGAGCACAACCTACTAGGTGCATTACCTAATAGAGGATGGGAAATTACCTATCCACCACCACCAAATTCCCCTACTTTTCCCTCCAACACACTTACTCTCACTCTTATACAATGCAGGACACCAAGGTGGGCATTCTTTGGGGCAGTGGAGGTAGGGAACAAGTGGAAAATGTGCTAAAACAAAACATGAAGCACAATGGGGGAGATTTATCAAATCCTGTCCAGAGGAAAAGTTGCTGAGTTTCCCATAGCAACCAATCAGATCGCTTCTTTCATTTTTCAGAAGCCTTGTCAGAAATGAAAGAACTGATCTGATTGGTTGCTATTAGCAACTCAGCAATGGGGAAGATAGCGGACTGGCCCTAGGGACAGACTCATCAGGATAGGGGGAGAAGAAAGGCATTGAACTGTGTAATGGGCCCAAAATTTTTCAGGGCAGTCCTGCTGTAACTCACAATGGAGTGTGTTTGAAATAAACAGCGATGCAAAGTGTCATACAAAAGAGCAGCTGTGATATTGCATTGTTATGGCTTTCTGAAGAATGGAAGGCAAACAAACACAAAATAACCTACCTGGTTTGTATTATTAAATTTTTTTATTTTTTTTTTGCATTGTCCGTTCCATAACCATAATAGTTTACAGTACTGTGCACAAAGATCTCTGTATACAATATTAATTTCTTCATGGTTTATAGAATGCAGACGTGTGCCTGGTCAGTAGAAAACTGCATACAGATTCCATACCTCCAAGTCAATGAGCTGTATTTCCAAATCCCTGGTGGTCAGTGATGATTGTGACAACCATCATTCTACTGTGGACATTGATGGATGCAGATGCTATTTCCTGGTCTATACCTTTATTCTGTCATGATCAGTGGCAGATGCTCTCTCTGGTCTCTGGTGGGCAATGCTGCCTTTCTATTAATCTATTCATCTGTCTGATCTATCTATCTACCTACCTACCTATCTATCTATCTATCTATCTATCTATTCATTCTTGAGAAAAACGACATGATGACGTTGAAACATAGCATCTGTATCTAAACGTGGGTCAATAAAGCATTGTTTGCTTTCATCACTATCTGGAGTGCTGTTGAACTGATTGCTGCTGGATATTCTATCACAGTCTGCAACTGGGACTATTTTGTCGTCCTCTTGCACCCTGCACTAGCTTATAATTTTTGGTTGTGCTGCTTCCTCCTATGCTGCTATCTATCTATCTAGAGCAAAAGACGACCATAGCACTCACAAGATGAAGTGAAGGAGTAGCTTTATACCATCACAACACGTCTGGTGACGTTTCGCATATGCAATGGCAGCCATTATCAAGCAACATGAGAGTGGACATAGGCTAGTATATATGCACAAACGTGATTGGTCGCCACATGTTGTTATGGAATAAAGCTACTCCTTCACCTTATCTTGTGAGTGCTATGGTCGTCTTCTTCTCTGTATTTCATCTGGCCCTCAAACCGGGACTGTGTACCTACAGCACCCGAATGCCACCTATACTGTCTAGAGTGTTGTTGCTGCTTCTCATTCTACAGTGTATCTATCTTTCTAGTCTTGAATGTAATGGATATACTATCTTAGTAATCTTATCAATATAATAACTAAAATGCATTATATACATTGTAGCATTTGGGTTTAGACGGGAAATTAATATCATTCAGACAAAGTGAAAAACAACACTTTCGGGGAGAAAAAACAACAAAAAACAAAAATATGCACGAGGTCAAATCTTCCTCCTTCTTTAAACACTATACCATGACGATTCATTAAAACAGCATGAAGCTCAGAGGTCTGCCAATTATTTCCCCATAGCTTGTCTGACTGCTGCTTTACAACCCAGCACTGCCTAGGCAACACCAGTCAGAGGGGATGTCAGACCAAAGGAGGATAAAAAAGATGTTGAATCCTCAAGGAAGCTGACTGAGAGACCTTTAAGACAAAGAATAACATGTAAACACTGCCCTACGTGAATTAAGGTAGAGGTTGATTAAATTTAAACTTCTGAAAGGGGTGTGCAAGTGTTTTGTTAGGAACATTCTTTGTGTGACATCTTAAATTGCAAAATATGTGAATATAGAAATGAATATATATATATATATATATATATATATATATATATATATATATGTACACTTTCTCAAACCAGATGCACAGAAGCAGAATTTTCTGGGGAAAGTTATATAAGTTCACCGTATTTGTCTGCATCTGGCACATGAATAATTTTTTTGTGATCTAATGTGCAGTATATAGAGGTTAGATACATCATCTGAGCCTGTGCACATCAGCGATGTGAGGAGGTCTCTCCTGAGACACATTAGAAATACAGCTATTATTGATTAGTGTCCCTAGATAAACCACACAGGTTCCAGCACAATATATTGCACCGCTGCCTGGATTTATGGAATGATCAAAGAGGCATTTCCTATGGAGATACAACTTGTAGAGATACATTCTGAACTTTCTTTTCGGAGATCTAGGCCGCCGCTGTTTAATTAAGATGCTAAGAAAACCTTCCTGCTCAATACCCCCTTGTGATGGTCTATATACAAATTACTTACATAACATAAATATATAGTAATGTAACAGTACATCCATCATTTTACGGAAAGGCTTCTTAACCCCTTTAGGACCAAGATCATTTTTGGCTTTGTGACGGCAAAGACTTTTTTTTTACTTTGTGTCACTGCATCCTATGAGCAATAACTGCTTTATTTTTTTCCTTGACATAGCTGTGTAAGTTGTATCTTTGGGTACATTTTTGCGTACATATGGATTTACGGGGTTTTCAAATCTTATGCAATTATTCTATATCCACATGATAAGGGATAACTTTCTGATCATGCGGTGGTCACACTGTTTGGGTCTCCCACAATCTCGAGAACAGTGACAAAAATGCAATGCTGCTCCATTCATTCTATTTCCAGACCCTTTGAAGAAAGATGTTTGAAGGGCTGTTATTTGAAAATTACATTTAATTTGAATTAAGTTTTTATTATGAACTTTTTTTTTCAGCAGTTTAATTGTAAATTATAATTATAATCTCTATAATCTTTCAGAATGTCAGTTTTTACAATAGATCCTGGAGAACAAACAACATGGAGACATTTGTTGTTTCCTGCAGATCACTGTCAGCTGTGCTATGTAGACTGAAACAGGATAAGCTGGGCATGGAGGATACTTTATGTATTGCAATTTGTATGAGATGGTGTATACCATGTAGAAATCATGTCGTTTTTTTATTTTTATTTGAATTAGTAGATTCTGCTACCATGCCAGGAACTGCCCAAAGCAAGAGCAAGCCCCAAGGCAAACTTCTCCTTCTCTGGACAGTTCCTATCTTGGACAGAAGTGGCAGCAGGGAGCACCATGTGGGAAAGAACAACATGGGCTCCTCCAGAACATTCATCAGCTGACATGTACTGGAACATTTAGATTTTTTAAACTTTAACCCCTTAAGGACGGAGCCCATTTTCACCTCTAGGACGAAGCCCTTTTTTGCAAATCTGACCACTGTCACTTTAAACATTAATAACTCTGGAATGCTTTTAGTTATCATTCTGATTCTGAGATTGTTTTTTCGTGACATATTCTACTTTAACATAGTGGTAAATTTTTGTGGTAACTTGCATCCTTTCTTGGTGAAAAATCCCAAAATTTGATCAAAAAATTAAAAAAATTTCATTTTTCTAACTTTGAAGCTCTCTGCTTGTAAGGAAAATGGATTTTCCAAATAATTTTTTTTTGGGATTCACATATACAATATGTCTACTTTATGATTGCATCATAAAATTGATGAGTTTTTACTTTTGGAAGACACCAGAGGGCTTCAAAGTTCAGCAGCAATTTTCCAATTTTTCACAAAATTTTCAAACTCGCAATTTTTCAGGGACCAGTTCAGGTTTGAAATGGATTTGAAGGGTCTTCATATTAGAAATACCCCATAAATGACCCCATTATAAAAACTGCACCCCCAAAGTATTCAAAATGACATTCAGTAAATGTTTTAACCCTTTAGGTGTTTCACAGGAAAAGCAGCAAAGTGAAGGAGAAAATTCAAAATCTTCATTTTTTACACTTGCATGTTCTTGTAGACCCAAATTTTTGAATTTTTACAAGGGGTAAAAGGAGAAAATGTATTCTTATATTTGTAGCCCAATTTCTCTCAAGTAAGGACACACCTCATGTGTCTATGTAAAGTGTTCGGCGGGCGCAGTAGAGGGCTCAGAAGCGAAGGAGCGACAAGGGGATTTTAGAGAGTACGTTTTTCTGAAATGGTTTTTGGGGGCATGTCGCATTTAGGAAGCCCCTATGGTGCCAGAACAGCAAAAAAAAAACACATGGCATACTATTTTGGAAACTAGACCCCTTGAGGAACGTAACAAGGGATAAAGTGAGCCTTAATACCCCACAGGTGTTTCACGACTTTTGCATATGTAAAAAAAAAAAAAAAATGTCACTAAAATGTGGGTTTCCCACCAAATTTCACATTTTTGCAAGGGTTAATAGCAGAAAAGACCCCCCAAAATTTGTAACCCCATCTCTTCTGAGTATGGAGGTACCCCATAAGTGGACCTGAAGTGCACTGCGGGCGAACTACAATGCTCAGAAGGGAAGGCGTCATATTTGGCTTTTTGAGAGCAAATTTTGCTCTGGGGGCATGTCGCATTTAGGAAGCCCCTATGGTGCCAGAACAGCAAAATAACCCCCACATGGCATACCATTTTGGAAACTAAACCCCTCACAGAATGTAATGAGGGGTACATTGAGCATCTACCCCCCACTGGTGTCTGACAGATCTTTGGAACAGTGGGCTGTGCAAAATTTTTCATTTTCACGGACCACTGTTCCAAAGATCCGTCAGACACCTGTGGGGTGTGAATTCTCACTGCACCCCTTATTACATTCCGTGAGGGGTGTAGTTTTCAAAATGGGGTCACATGTGGGTGTGGTTTTTTTTTTGCGTTTGTCAGAACCGCTGTAACAATCAGCCACCTCTGTGCAAATCACCTCAAATGTACATGGCGCACTATCCCTTCTGGGCCTTGTTGTGCGCCCCCAGAGCACTTTGCGCCCACATATGGGGTATCTCCGTACTTGGGAGAAATTGCGTTACAAATTTTGGGGGGCGTTTTTCCCTTTTACCTCTTGTGAAAATGAAAAGTATAGGGCAACACCAGCATGTCAGTGTAAAAATTTTTTTTTTTTTACACTAACATGCTGGTGTAGACCCCAACTGTTCCTTTTCATAAGGGGTAAAAGGAGAAAAAGCCCCCCAAAATTTGTTAGGCAATTTCTCCCGAGTACGGCGATACCCCATATGTGACCCTATTCTGTTGCTTTGAAATACGACAGGGCTCCAAAGTGAGAGTGCCATGAGCATTTGAGGCCTGAATTAGGGACTTGCATAGGGGTGGACATAGGGGTATTCTATGCCAGTGATTCCCAAACAGGGTGCCTCCAGCTGTTGCTAAACTCCCAGCATGCTTGGACAGTCAATTGCTGTCCAGAAATGCTGGGAGTTTTTGTTTTGCAACAGCTGGAGGCTCCATCTTAGAAACACTGCCATACAATAGGTTTTTCATTTTTATTGGGGGGGGGGGGTGGTGGTGGTGGGGGGGGGGGGCAGTGTACGTGTGTATATGTAGTGTTTTACTCTTTATTTTATGTTAGTGTAGTGTAGTCTTTTTAGGTTAAATTCACACTGACGGCGGATTACACTTAGTCTCCCGCTAGGAGTTTGAGCTGCGACGGAAAATTTGCCGCAGCTCAAATTTGTAGCAGGGAACTCACTGTAATCTGCCGCCAGTGTGAATGTAGCCTGTACATTCACACGGGAGGGGGGTCAAAACTACAACTCCCAGCATGCACTGACAGACCATGCATGCTGGGAGTTGTAATTTTGCAACAGCTGGAGGCACACTGGCTGGAAAACCTTGAGTTAGGTTCTATGACCTAACTCAGTATTTTCCAACCAGTGTGCCTCCAGCTGTTGCAAAACTGCAACTCCCAGCATGTACTGATTGCGGAAGGGCATGCTGGGAGATGTAGTTATGCAATTGCTGGAGGCACGCAAGTACAACTCCCAGCATGCCAAGACAGCCTTATGCTGTTCCTGAATGCTGGGAGTTGTAGTTTTGCAAGATTTAGAGGGGCTCAAGTTGTAAATTACTGTCCAGTGGTCTCAAAACTGTGGCCCTCCAGATGTTGCAAAACTACAACTCGCAGCATGCCCAGACAGCAAACTGCTGTCTGGGCATGCTGAGAGTTATAGTTTTGCAACATCTGGAGGGCTACAGTTTGAGACCACTTAGTGATCTACAACCTGAACCCCTCTAAATATTGCAAAACTACAAGTCCCAGCATGCCCACACAGCAAACAGCTGTCTGGGCATGCTGGGAGTTGTAGTTTTGCAACATCTGGAGGGCCACGGTTTAGAGACCACTGTAAACTGTGGCCCTCCGGATGTTGCTAGGCAACAACTCACCTAGCAGGACCCGTAAGCCGCCGCCGCCGCCGCCGCACTTGGGGGATCCCCGCATGGAGGATCGAGCTCCGGGATCCAGGTAGGGACCTTCGGCGCCGTCCTTCCCTGGACGGTTCCCCCGTTTTGCCCGGACACCAATAGGTGGGCAAAGCGGGGGAACCGAACTTTAACCCTCCCTCCCCCGGTCTGCTATCGGTCGGTCGCTCGGCCGACCAATAGCAAGGATAGGAGGGGTGGCACCCCTGCCACCAAACTCCTATCCCTTTAGGGGGATCGAGGGTGTCTCGAACACCTACGATCCCTCTTATTTTCCGGGTCACCGGGTTACCAGTGACCCATATGACCCGGAATCGCGCAGAGCGCAGGTCTGAATTGACCTGCGATTTGCGCGCATCGCGGTCATCGGGGGGTTTCAGGACCCCCCTCGGCGATGTGCCAGGATGCCTGCTGTTAGATAACAGCAGTCATCCCGGCCCGATCACCGCTACCGGTGACGCGGCGCTCCCGGAACCCCGTGACGTACATGTACGTCGCCGCGCGCCAAGTGACACTTCGCGGCGCCGTACATGTACGTCGCTCGTCGTGAAGGGGTTAAAGGGGTATTCCAGGAAAAAAACTTTTTTTATATATATCAACCGGCTCCAGAAAGTTAAACGGATTTGTAAATTACTTCTATTAAAAAATCTTAATCCTTTCAGTACTTATGAGCTTCTGAAGTTAAGGTTGTTCTTTTCTGTCTAAATCCTCTCTGATGACACCTGTCTCGGGAAATGCACAGTTTAGAAGCAAATCCCCATAGCAAACCTCTTCTTAACTGGGTGTTTCCCGAGACAGGTGTCATCAGAGAGGATTTAGACAGAAAAGAACAACCTTAACTTCAGAAGCTCATAAGTACTGAAAGGATTAAGATTTTTTAATAGAAGTAATTTACAAATCTGTTTAACTTTCTGGAGCCAGTTGATATATATAAAAAAGTTTTTTCCTGGAATACCCCTTTAACTTTCTGGCACTTGTTGATTTAGAAAATGTTTTCCTCCAGAATACCCTTTTAGGGTCTATTCACACGTAGAGTATTTTGCACAGATTTGATGCGCAGGATTTCAAGCTGTGTTCAGTTTACGTTGAAATCTGCAGCAGAAATCCTGCGCATCAAATCTGCGTGTCAAATCTGCACAGAATACTGTACGTGTGAATAGACCACTTCCTAGAGATTGTAATAGTCTATGACATTTCACTAACCATTAACGCTCAATCACTTCAACTGCCATTTAACACACATACCTTGCTGTACTATCTATACAGGCAGTACAGGAAGGAAGTGTTTATCTCTAATAAGGCTGCCCTTAGGGAAACTTAAAGAGGACCTGTCATATGGATTTAGGGTATTAAACTGTTATGTGTAATAAAACCAGCATCTCTACTATGTCTTCATTAATGCTACAGTTACTGTAAAAAGTGATAAATATAACTTTTATTCACCTGCATGCCCTATGCTTATTAGCTCCAAGTAGGTATCAGGGTGGGGATATGGCTGCAACTAGTTACAGAGCTATTGCTATTATCACACATTTCAGGTCTACAGGCCGGAGGCTTCCACATCACTTGCAGGAAGATACAAATAACCTTCAATATGTCATGTAAGTTCTGAGCATAACACAAGTGGGAGTTTAGGCTTTTTAAAGCTTCTACGTCACTGGCTTGTCAAGATCTCTTGCATACCCATGAGCATTCTCTGGCCTGGACATACACAGTGGCCCTTATTTACTAAGAGTGGAGTGTAGGTTTCTGTGTGGGTTTTAACCCCTTAAGGACCAACCCAAATAAACCTGTACGCCCCTGAAAGACCAGGCCTGTTTTTTTCAAATCGGGGATGTCTGTCTTTATTAGAGAATAACTCTGGTAACGTCTTGCCAATCACGATAATTCTGACATTGTTTTTTTGTCACAAGTCGTCCTTCATGTACATAGTAAAAGTAAGCCAATATCATTTGTAGTTTTTTTTTTTTACAATGCAAAAAACATTTTTTTTAAAAATTACGATTTTTTGCTATTTTAACACTAATAGGTTGCATATATTTATACATACTGACCAAATAGTTTATGAAACTTATACTTTCAGATGTCTACTTTATTTTGACAGAATTTTTTTTTGTTTTTAATTAACATTTTAAATTAATTAGAAGCCTAACAATTGAACTTGAAATTTTGAAAATTTAGAAAATTTGAAAAGTACATCTTTTTTTCATATCCTATGAAAGGTTTGCAGAAATTTTAAGGTAGTAGAACATAGGAACACCCCCCAAATTACCCAATTTTTAAAACTAGACCCCTCAAGGTATTCGCTAAGGGGTACAGTGAGTATTTTAACACCATAGTTTTTTTTGGCAGGAATTATTACAATGTCAGTGTTAAAAATTCGAAATTTGCCTTTTTTCCCAAATGCATCATTTGTGGGGCATATTTTTTGTACATCACTTCTGATATTGCAAGAAATGCCCCCTATATTTTATTGAGCTGCTTGGCCCGTGTAAGGAAATACCCCCGCCTAGGCCATATTTGGTTCCTTGGCCGCGTGGTAGGACCCCAAAGGAGAGGAGCCCCCTTTGGCTTTCAGGGCATCATTATATGAATAGTCCCCATTCATACTGCATTTCTGCAGTATAGGTGTCCGTTTTCATGTCAAAAAAGGGATGCCAAGGTATACTGTAGCAGTCAGAAATGACTGGGGCTGCTAAAGTATACGTCAGCATCACTCTTTTTGACATGATGCTGACGGATACCTCTAACACTGCGGAAACGCAGTATAAATGGGACGCAGTGTAGGGTCACATAGAGCGCATCCGTAGCATATTTCACACCGCGGATGCCCCTGGCAGTCACAAGGGCGAGATCACTGCTGCGGCTGGGTAGCTCAGTATGTCCGCTCATGACTGCCGGCGGGAAATCCGCTGCTATTAGTGGACACACAAAGCTACCCAGCCACAGCAGGGAGCTCATTATTGTGACTGTTGGTGGGAATCCGCAGTATGTAATATGCTGTGGATGTGTGCCGTGTGATCCTACACATTATACATTTTTATTTTTTACTATATTTAGTTAATAAATGTGCTTTTATTATTTTTTCACACTTTTTTCACACTTTTTTTTACACTTTTATTTATTTATTTATTTTTTTTTTTACACTTTTTAATACTTCTTGTTTTTATACACATTTTTATTTTTTTTTTAACTTTTTTTTATGCTTTGGAATACTTAGTATTCCAAAGCATTGCAGATATATTCTGCCTGCTAGTTTTACACTAGCAGGCAGCATATGAGGACGTGCCTCTGGCACGTCCTCACAGGCAATAACCGGGGCAGACCTGGGGTTCCTAGTAAAGACCCCTGGCTGCCCAGGTAAGCAGCAGCACCCCCGCCATCATTTCGGGGTGCTACAGGAGAGAGACAGAGGGAGCCTCCTCCCTCTGTCAAAACTCCTTACAGCTCACGGTCGCTTCCGACCGCGGCTGTAAGGGTTAAACTGCTGGACCCTGCGGGGTGCTGCAGGGGTGCTGCAGGGGTGACAGAGGGAGCTCCCTCCCTCTGTCATAACACTTACAGCCAGCGGTCACTTCCGACCGCGGCTGTAAGGGTTAAACTGCCGGGACCGAAGTTTACTTCGGTCCCGGCAGTGCGGCAGGGTCCCGGCTGTGTGTTACAGCTGAGTCCCTGCCGCGATCTCGTGGGTGCACTGGGCAGTACCCACGAGAGCCATGGACGAGTATACACATCCTGGTGCGGGAACGTTCATCCTGCCTGGACGTGTATACACGTCCATGGTCGTCAAGGGGTTAATTCCCTACAATTTATTTTCCATGGTATTTGCTAAGGTTTCCCTACATTTTCCACTTTCCCTACATTTTGCTTTTTTTTTTTTTTACACATGCTCTGATCTGTCTGGTTTTGTTCAGCTCAAATCCACCACATTTTATGTGGAAATTTTGTCAAAATGTCAGGAACACGCCCCTTTTCGGAGACCATGCCCCCTTTTCACTGTGGTTACGTCCTTTTCTTGGGTTTTCTTAGCAAAATGGAGAGTTAGTCAGGGTTTTTTCACGTCTGGCGCATAATCTGGCGCAGACAGAATTTCTGGCGCAATGCGACAGAATCTGGCACACAACCCGACAAAACATGTCGGGTTTGCAATAGTAAATGAGGGCCAGTGAGTCTCCTGCTACTGGCATCTGGTTCAGAGGACTGTGTCTGCTTCATAGCCTCTTCTCCCCAGCTAGTTTGAGGCTATGATGGATCTGCAGTCTTGCTGTAAAGTCAGTGCAACAAGCAGAGGATTACCTGTGCATGCCCAGGCCAGACTACTTATTGGCATGCACAGAATCCTGGAAAGCAAATGACAAAGAAGATTTAAAAAGTCTTACATTTTCAGCTATTCTCACATCTCATATCTTTAAAATTGCCAGGTCAAATGTCTCAATATATTGTGCTGGTATGTCATGTAGAACTGATTTACATTTCTCATGGTATAAATTGTGGATATAACAACAGTAGTACAAATCTGTGGAGATTAGAAAAGGTATCATTGATTTCCCAGATTTTACATCTTGGAGAAGAAAAGGTCATCTATACAGATAGTAGAATCCACCTGCAGATTTGACATTTATGGTGAATGAGAATAAATAAAAGTACAAAAATTGGTGATTATGCTGCATGGAACAATGCCAACACAACTGTATTATGCCCTGCAAGTTCTGTGCATGAGTCTTGTTCATCAAAAAAGGCCTCATACACTGCATTCACTGGGTGTCCTACTGTTGCCTTGACAACTGTACTGCCCAATATGGGCTAAGTCTCTCCACACCAATATTTGCAGAATGTGTGGGAGGCCAATACTGGACTTTATTGTTTAGTTCTACTTAGGAGGTGTGCCAGAAAAACACCTTTGCATGAGGACTAGACAAACATTTCCCCATGAAAACCTAGGCAGACACTCTAGGCCCAGATTTATCAAACTGTGTGAGAGAAAAAATTGAGTGATTTCCCCCCCAGCAGCCAATCACAGCTCAGCTAACAAGCTCTGGTAAAGTGAAAGCTGAGCTGTCATTGGTTGTTGTGGGAAAATCACTCTATTTTTTCTCTCTCACAGTATTACCCCTTAATGACGCCTGACGTAAATGTACGTCCTGGTGAGCTGGTACTTAATGCAAAGGGACGTACATTTACGTCCTATACATAACCGCGAGCATCGGAGCGATGCTCAGGTCATGGGTCATGTGCGGCAGGTCCCAGCTGCTGAAAGCAGCCAGGGACCCGCTGGTAATGGTAGACATCCGCGATCGCGTGGATGTCCACCATTAACCCCTCAGATGCCGTGATCAATACAGATCAAAGCATCTGCAGCATTTCGGACACTAAAATGGATGATCGGATCACCCGCAGTGCTGCTGCGGCTATCCGATCGCAGCCGGCAGCCGGAGGTCCCCTCACCTGCCTCCGCTGCCTTTCACGGGTCTTCTGATCTGGTGTGCGATCGAGCAGACCAAAGCAGAAGATGACCGATAATACTGATCGCTGCTATGTCCTATGCATAGCACTGAACAGTATTAGCAATCGAATGATTGCTATAAATAGTCCCCTAAATAAGTTTTAAAAAAGTTTAAAAAATGTGAAAAACCCTCTCCCCCAATAAAAATGTAAATTGTCCCATGTTCCCTATTTCACCCCCAAAAAGTGTAAAAAAATATTTTATATACATATTTGGTATCGCCGCGTGCGTAAATATCCCAACTATTAAAACAAAATGTTAATGATACCGTACGGTGAACGGCATGAATATAAAAACAAAGTCCAAAATAGCTGCTTTTTTAGAACACTTTATTCCCAAAAAATTTATAAAAAATGTATTAAAACTTTTATATAAGCAAATATGGTATCAATAAAAAGTACAATTCACGGTGCAAAAAATGAGCCCTCATACCGCCGCTTATACGGAAAAATTAAAACATTATAGGTCTTCAAAATAGGGGGATTTTAAACGTACTAATTTGGTTAAACAGTTTGCGATTTTTTAAATGTATTTTGCTATGTAATTGTACCTATCTACATGTAAGATGTCAAATATATTACGGTTGTCCACTTAAACGAAATAAATAAAAATAAATTATATATATATATATATATATATATATATATTTTTTTTTTTTTTTTTTTTTTTAAAGCAGACATTTGATATCTTGGATGTAGAAGTTTAATTATAGGCATGAAATTCAGGTATTCAGGTAATACTTAGTACAAGGGGTCTAGAGAAAAAAAAACATAATTTGTACCATGAATCTGTAGCAATTAGTATACCAGTTACACAGAGCTATCATAATGAATTACATTCTCAGAAATGAAGTGCTTGTGGGAGTGTTTCATATGACCTTCCCCAAAGACGCCTGAATTCTTTTCTTTAATCATTTTTATCATAATTCAAAGTAAAGCCTAAAAAATGGGATTTCCCAATTTTATAAGAATTGTATTAACCAGCAATTAGTTGCCTCAAAAGCAATTTATTCTTTCTAGCTAAAGGGTCATGTGTTCTTTCTTAGAAAAGTACTTTATACCATTGTCCACCAATTTTGTCGACTGACTGGCCGTACCAAGAAAAAGGAACATATAAATGTTCAGCATTCTTAAACTTTAGCTAAATGCCACGATATTTGCTGTGATTTTTGTAACTCTGCACAAATAGGTTTGGCGATCCTAAAAGACAATGCTAAATTTGAGTTGTGTCCATTGCATCCAATGTTCTATTCAGTGCCCCTTAGGCTGAAATATAATTACCTGATCTATGGATTATTCCTTTTTTTTTTTGTTAAATAATATTTATTAAAAGTTTTTCAGAATAGTTAACAAGACAGACTGCTTCTTGGGAAGCATCCATACAAGCAGGTGATACATAGTACATTGCAACTTGCTTTCAAGCAATAAGAGCAGCAAACGGAAAGTAAACTCACAGTGAAGTTAAATATGATCATTTGTTTTCAGTAAACATTAGGTCTAATCCAATTGGAAAAAGAAAACTATCGATACATGAAAATGGTGCATGCACTCCAGTGTATTTACAGAGCAATTATTACACAATACTCTAGCGGTGTATTGTTCCTGGTGAACAGCCCTGACAAACGCGTACAGCTCCATCTTTGATATACATATTATATATCTATACAATATGAGGACTTAATCCAACAACCCAAAGGTATTCGATCCTAGTGCTATGATTTTCTCAAACAAGTAGGTGGTGTTAATTTTATTACTCATTAACTCTATACATGGTACAGTACTAGATTTCCAGTGACACGCTAACGCTATTTTAGCTATTATGCACATAATGCAGTATAAATCTTGTATAGATTTAGATAAGGAGGAAAGGTCAAGGAATAAATGGGCTGATTGTGGTGACCAGGGTATACTATCCCCCAGAACCGTCTTCAGTAATGCGGAATAGGCAATCCAGAAAGGACTAATACGTGTGCAATCGCATAAGATGTGATATAATGTGCCTTTCGCTCCGCAGTTCATCCAACACCTTTTGGAAGTTTCGGGATAAATCCTTGCTAATCTGTCTGGCGTGTAATACCATCTTAAGGACGTTTTCATAGCTGATTCTATATGGGAGGAGCACATTAGGGCTGCATGCATGTGTTTGAAAGCTTTCTCCCATTCGGATAAAGGTATGGTGATCCGTAGATCCCTTTCCCATAAACGCAGGGGGTAGGGCTTAATGTTGTTCTGATATATTATGAGGGCGTTAAAAAAGGGTTAAAGTCCCTTTTGTGAGGAGGCTAGCAACCTAGTAGCTGAACCATCCAGGTCCCCCGGGGCTGGAGCAAGGTGTTGTACAAAATGCCTAACCTGTAGGTATTTATAGAAGTCTCTGTTAGAGATATTGTACTTCACTATCAATTCTGAGAAAGGAAGTAGGGAGTCATGATCTGGCATATGCCGGATATAGGTGACACCCGTCTCAATCCCAACCGAGAGGTCCAGGTCCTATGGATTGTTTCTTAAAAATAAAACGCTATTTGATTTGGCACAATGACACCTGATGACACTTATCTTAATTGAGGCACATATGTAAAAGGGTATCCTGCTAATAACACTTATCCCCTATCCACAGGATACGTCTCTTTTCTCTAAAAGCTACGGCCCCCACCTTCCAAAATAAACTGGTCTCAGCAGTGACAGTCCGCTAAGTTAATCATCGGCTGAGATGGGACATCACTTTGGCCGGCGATTGGCAGAGCAGCCCATCGTGGTCATTAAGATCACTAAGAGATAAGAAGTGGACCCCATTATGAACATTATGGGGCTCCCATTGGTTGGAACCCTCCCACCCCATGATCAGAAATGTTTTACATATCCTGTAGATAGGGGATATGTTTTAATATATAGATAACCCCTTTAGTCTCAATTCTAAAAGTTAGTCCCTATCCACCGGATACAGAACAACAGGCTGATTGGTTGGAGTGTGATCACTGGGACCCCATCAATGCCAAGTCGAAGAGAAACTTGTTCCCCAAATGAATGCAGCTCTTTATTTGTTCACTGTGGGTCTTCTAAACATTGTTGAAAGCGCTTTTCATTTGGGTGACAAATTTTGCTTGAATCAGTGGGGTTCCAATGGTTTAATGTTAATGGTTTATACATTCCTCCAGATACTAAGGGAAGGTCAGTTGTATACACATTCTTATTTACTAACTTGGCGTAGTATGTCTAAGGGAAGGATTGGTCTGCTGAACTTGGAACCTCAATGGTAAAAACACTGGCAGCTGATGCATTCATAAAATCAAATGGAAATCGTACCCATGGCTCTCATGACAAGTAATGACATTTAGGGTATGAGCAGATTGTCATGATAGATACAGTTTATTTTCTGAGACAGATGGGGTAGTCATATGCTCATGACACTAATCTGAGCAGTATTTCTCTTAAATGAACCAGAAGAAGATAGAAGGTATAGAAAACTGACAAAATTAAACCACGCTTAAATCATAAACACTCAAGATTAAGGAGCCAAAATTCTAGTTAGAGCTGTGTTATTCTATTTAGGCTGCCCAAGAGGACATATCCGGGTGAAGGTTTGACAAGCTCATACATCAAATGTTGTCTATGCTGGAAACTCTGATCACATGTTTGAGAAGATTGGTTAGTGCCTCAATTGACCACTGTAATTTCAAATAACTTTATTTCATGTGATTTCTAACATTTTTGTAATTCACTTCATTTGCCAAAAATGACTCCTTACTCTAGAAAAACAGCTCTAAAGTCTTAGCTACTAGGTGTCTCCCTAAAATCTGCTGTCCACTGCCTGTTGATAGTCCGAGTCTGTCTGTAGTATGAGTTATATCACACCAGAACACAGAAAGTGTGTGTGTGTGTGTGTGTGTGTGTGGGGGTTAGCATATGCTGATCATCACCAGCGGTTCAGGGTTTAATGTAACTCCTTCCTTACTGCGCTGCTGCTGCTGTTTCGGTCATTTCTGCTCACATATCATCTTTTATAGCCAGTGTCAATAACCCCTTATGTTCTCTTTTTTCTTTGAAGATATTGATGTTACACTGCCTCATTATGTACACTAATGAATCACTTTATCTTTCCCTGTAGTTTGTGTTCTTTGTGGGAGTTTTTTGGAGTACACACCGCCAATCACCTGATGTAGCTAGGGAGAGGTAGCGTCACCCCCCCCAGGAGCACTGCTATTGGTCGGACGATAGTCCGACCAATAGCAGCCAGCAGAGGGGTTAATGTCCCCTTCTCTCAGCTCTGCACACCCACCTTGTTCAGTCAGCGGGCAGAGCTGTGAGAAAGAGCCATGGACCCCCCCTGTGCCGAGATCTGTGCCCTTCAGGGCTGAAGAACTGTTCTCCTGTGTCCAGTAGTTCAGGGTGAATTTTGTCTGCAGAGTAGTAGGTTTCATACTGGTGTGGTTCTCTGTGGCGGCCATTGTTTCTGTGATGCTTTGTCTGTGGGGTGGAGTGGCCCAGAGCCAGGGGCTTGGTCGGGCAGTAGTGGGGCTGCCTGGTCACTGGGTCGCTCCCCCATTGGGCGTGGGGTCTCAGAGGCAGTGGACGCCAGTGTCAAGTTAGCGACCCACTCTAACGAAGTGGCCTTGACGTGGCGAGTGGGCATGTACTTTTTGATCAAAATGTATGCTAACAACCTGTTAGCTTTTGAAATTATGCTGAGAAGCTAGTAGATCAATTTACAAATGGTGGATGTGCGGCTTTGTTTCTCTCTTTGTTTTGAACATTTGTCTGCAAAGTGTCATGTCTGTATTGGCCTGTGTTCACAAACAGCTATTGGTTTGGTTGTGTGTGAACAGTTTTATGTTCCCTGGCCAGGGAATAGTTAAAGTCTCTGGCTTGCTTACCAATAGCTCCTAGGGTGTGTCTATTTAAAGTCAGTCCAGTCTAGCCTCTAGGCTGGTGATACTTCATGATATCCTGACTTGCTAAGATGCTGGACATGCTGCATGGAGCTCTTGGTGAAACACTCTTTGTTTGAGCTTTTAATTTACTATCTCTGTTTTAGCATGCACTTTCTATTTACTAGTTTTAGCCTATGTTATGTGGCATGCTCTTAGTAGATTTTAATCTGTGTTTGTTTAGTCAGTTTTAGGATTTGTATGTTCTTTTACCATGTGTCTATTCACACTGTGTTTTCTCTTGTATCCGTTTATCTGAAGTTCAGTGTTTATATTTCGGTTTTCCTACTGGGTCAGCTTCTGACCACACTGTAGAGTGTGCTGCTGGCCAGTAGTCTATTTGGATTTTTTATGAATGGCTACTTCGTTAGTGGATTGGAGTGTCCAGTTTGTGTGTCCAGTGTGAACAGTGTCCTATGTTGCATCCCTGTTACCGCTCCATGGGGACTCCTTGTCTACTGAAGGTGTTCGGAGGGATTGCTATTCCTGTCTTGTGTTCAGTATGAACAGTGTTCTATAAATCTATCCTGTTGTAACTAGGCATCCCTGTTACCTGTCCATGGGAACTCCATGTCTACTGGAGGTTTTATGTGGGATTACAAATATTCCTGTTTAGCGATAGATCCCATTTACCTGTGTTATTCCTGTGTCTACCGGATGTTTTTCTAGAGGCTTTAGCTTATTCCTGTTTGTTCTGGAGTATGTACAGACTTATTCTCTGTCTGGTGTTTCTGACAGTTTTTCTGTCTGGTGTTTTGAACTCTATATGTTTATTAGTTCTTTATTCAGATCTTTGGAGTTCTGTTCATGACCACTTATCTATAGTATCCTCTGTTCATAACCGCCGATCTATAGTGTACTCTGTTCTTGACCTCTGAGTCCTCTGTTCATGTCCACTTATCTATGGAGTCCTCTGTTCATGTCCACTGATATAGTGCCCTCTGTATAGAGTACTATGATCCTGTTATGTTTCTGGTTTGTGACCAACTATTTATTAGTATGTGTTTTTATTAGGCCCCTGCACTTTAGTTCAGGGAGAGACTGGCGCCCAGTTGTCGATCCACCTTTTAGGGTGGATGGGCAAGTAGGCAGGGAGAGTGGTTTTAGGGTCAGTTCAGGGCTCACTCTCCCTGTCCCCTGGTTGGTCCCTGACACAGGGACAGGTAGGAGTGAAAAAAAATAATTCCCTCCCTGACCCCCTAATAGGTCCTCAAGGGTCTGCCGCAGATTGTGCAGCTGGACCCGGGCCCTATTATGGCTTCAGGGTGCTGAATTTGGCCCCCCCCCCCTTTTTTTTGGGCCACTGTTTTTTCTTTTTTTAGTATAACGGTGTGTGACTTCTAATCACATGCTGTTATTTATAAGTTACACCAAGCACATACACTACATACTCCCCCCCCCCCCCCCCACACACACACACACACGGGGCCTCGTCCTTCATATGGGCCTGGTCAAAAAAAACAAGTGTCAGGCAGTACAGGAGCAGGGATGTCCTCTACCAGACCCCGCTTTACATTATGGTCATGGCACGGAGGTGGTTAGAGGCCATTCAGAAATGTCCCCCCCCCCCCCAAGTGATCCCGCCTAGAGGAGTCTCTTATCAGTTTTAAGGGGAGACTCATCTTCTCCAGTATATTCCCTTGAAGCGGGCGCAGTATGGCATGAAACTCTACAACACTTTGTGAGAATACCTCCGGGTAAACTTACAAGTTTAAAGTTTATAAGGGACGAGATTCTCGTATTGAACCCCCAGAATGTCCCCCTACTCTGGGTGTTAGCGTTAAAATTGTTTGGGACCTTGTGCGCCCATTGCTGGATAAGGGTTACCACCTTTACGTGGACATCTTTTATACCAGCATCCCTCTGTTCAAATCCCTTTCCACCAGATCCACGTCCGCTTATGGGACCGTGCAGAAGAACCAGAGATGCCTCCCTCTAAATTTGATCCAGACACCTACTCCCAAGGGTGAATCCCGTTCCATTACCCATTAAAATCTGTAGCTGTTCAGGTATAAGGATAAGAGGGATATCCTTATGCTGACCAGCAGCTCACCTGTCCCTGTGCGAGGTACCACAACAACGGTCCTCAAGCCTGATTGTATTCTGGGCTACAATCAGTATAGGGGGAAGTTGATCTTTCTGATCAAGTCCTCAAGCCATACAATGCCATATGCAAAACACGCAAAAGTTGCGGTCTACTTGGTACAGGTTGCCATGTACTACTCTTTTGTACTGTCCCAGCACGCCGGCAACATTGGGACATTCCTCCAGTTCCACGAAGGAGTCCAAAGGGCCCTGATCTTTGGCGACCGGGAAAGAGCAGGCCGGAGTTGCCGAGGAACTGAAGTTATAGGTGCCAGGATCGTCCCAACATTTTCCAGGTGAAGTCCCCCACACTAGAAAGAAGGGACGATCCCAGAAAAAATGCAGAGTGTGTCACAGGAGGAGGATACGGAAGGATACCACCACTCATTGTGACACTTTCCCCAATCATCCGGGCCCCTGCATTAAAAACTGCTTAAAGGGGTACTCCAGGGAAGTTAAGGAAATAAATATGCCCCAAAGCCGCCACAATACCTGTTCTGTGTCCCCTGTAGTTATTCATGTGATTTTGGCAGCTCCTTTGACCCCTGATGTCTCCTAAATACTTTTTCCTTGTTTGCTGTACAGAGACTACAACTCCGAGAATTCAGCGCAGGTCTGTGTAATGGCTGCCAGACAACTGCTTTCACTATCTGTGTGCAGGCTTACACTGCAGATCACACACACACAGACACACACTGAGGGAGATTTATCAAACTGTGTGAGAGAAAAAGTGGAGGGATTTTCCCACAGCAACCAGCTAACAAGCTGAGGTAAAGTGAAAGCCGAGCTGTGATTGGCTGCATATGGGGAAATCTCTCCACTTTCTCTCACACAGTTTGATAAATATGGGCCACTGTACATGTCTTTTCTTTTAAACGATGCCTCCTCCTGGGGGGCGGGGGGGGGGGCGGCTTTACAGTTCTTTGTAAAAATTCAAAAACTGGGTCTACAAGAACATGCGAGTGTAAAAAATGAAGATTTAGAATTTTCTCCTTCACTTTGCTGCTATTCCTGTGAAACACTTACTCAATATCATTTGAATGCTTTGAGGGGTGCAGCTTTTATAATGGGGTCTTTTATGGAAAATTGCTGCTGAACTTTGAAGCCCGCTGATGTCTTCCAAAAGTAAAAACATGTCAACTTTGTAATGCAAACATAAAGTAGAAATATTGTATATGTGAATCACTATATTATTTATTTGGTATGTCTATTTTCCTAACAAGCAGAGAGCTTCAAAGATAGAAAAATGCAAAAGTTTCGAATTTTTCATGAAATGTGGGAATTTTTAACCAAGAAATTATGCAAGTATCCCAGAGTTATTAATGCTTAAAGTCACAGTAGTCAGAGGCTCTGGTCCTTAAAGTGGTACTCCCGTGGACAATGTTATTTTTTTTCAGTTTCTACTTGCAGGTGAGTTTTCTTGTTATCTCTGGTCTCGTGCTTGCTCTTTGTTTGTCTTTCTTTTCCTTTCTTTGCACAAGTGTGTCCATGTAGTGTAGCATCTATTTCCATTTTGCCTATGTTTTAGAAACTACAGCTCCCAGCATGCCTTGTAGCTTGTCTCCTTTTCCAGTGCCCTGCCCAACTTGTTTTGAGTTGCCACCCAGCCCTGTTTGTAAGCGGCTTTTTTTCTTTCTTTCCCCTTTAGCACTCCCTTTCCCCACCCTGCTCATTAGTATACTCATCCCACCCTCACTGTCAACTTCTCACCCCACTGTCCCCACATCAGATTAATAATAAATTGACAGCCGCAGCGCGCTGTCCCCACATCAGGGAACTAGTCATATGTGACACGCGGACGAAGCTCTGCTTCCTGAAGGCCCCCCCAAGCAAAGTCCCCGCAAAGGTTAACTGTGTGCCGCAGCATCGCTGCACATTCTCCCCACATCAGGGAATTAATGAATTGCCAGCCGCAGCACGCTGTCCCCACATCAGGGAACTAGTCATATGTGACCCGCAGGCACTCCTCTGCTTCCTGACCCCCCCCCCCCAAGCAATGTCCCTGCAAGGGTTAACTGTGAGCCGCAGCAGCGCTGTACATTCTCCCCATGTCGGGGAATGAATGATTTGTGAGCGCGGGCGCAGAGCTTCTGATCAGAAAACAGATGCTGATCAGAAGCCCTGCACCCGTGCTCACAAGTCATTAATTCCCAACATGGGGAGAATGTAAAGCGCTGCTGCGGCACACAGTTAACCCTTGCCGGGACATGGGGGGGGGGTCAGGAAGCAGAGCAGCCTCCGTGGGTCACATATGATTAGTTCCCTGATGTGGTGACAGCGCACTGTGGCTGGCAATTCATTCCCTGATGTGGGGACTGCCGTGGGGGGAATCATGATAGCGCCACGACTGACATGTTACTAATTCCCCTGCCATGGGGACCGTGCTACCTCGGTGGGAATCATAATAGTTGATTCCCCCGCGGGCGCACGGTCCCCATGGCGGGGAGGGGGTTACATGCCAGCCACAGCACTGATAAAGGGTATTCAAGCCAGGCGCATGGCAGGCTGACAGCGGAAGGAGACACAGGAGTGTGGAGAAGGGACAAAACCATTGCAGGAGGAAAAAAAACAGGAGAAAAAAAACAGGAGAAAAAAAAACAGCAACGCCTGCAGCACTGACGACTTGTCCACAACAGTGAACAAACATGGACGCAGGTGTGGACGACAGTCAAAGCAACCAGAAAAACTATTGAACTTCCATCACAGAAAAGAGGTCACTAAAAAAGGGTGAATTACAAAAATGCTAAACTCACTACAAGCACACTAGAAAACCATAAAACTGTTGTCACGATTCGGCTAGCTGGTTGTGGATCCTCTGTGTCAGCGAGGGATTGGCGTGGACCGTGTCGGTGGACCGGTTCTAAGATGCTACTGGTATTCACCAGAGCCCGCCGCAAAGCGGGATGGTCTTGCTGCGGCGGTAGCAACCAGGTCGTATCCACTAGCAACGGCTCAACCTCGCTGACTGCTGAGAAGGCGTGGGACAGAAGGACTAGGCAGAGACAAGGTCAGACGTAGCAGAAGGTCGGGGCAGGCGGCAAGGTTCGTAGTCAATATGGCAATAGCAGGAGGTCAGGAACACAGTATGGACAAACACAGTAATAGCTTTCTCAAGGCACTAAGGCAACAAGATCCGGCAAGGGAGTGCAGGGGAAGTGAGCATAAGTAGGGCAAGGAACAGGTGCAGCTAATCAAGGTGATTGGGCCAGGCACCATCATTGGTGCACTGGCCCTTTAAATCTCAGAGCGCTGGCGCGCGCGCGCCCTAGAGAGCGGAGCCGCGCGCGCCAGAGCATGACAGCCGGGGACCGGGACAGGTAAGTGACCTGGGATGCGATTCGCGGGCGGGCGCGTCCCGCTATGCGAATCGCATCCCCGCCGGCCATGTCAGTGCAGCGCTCCCGGTCAGCGGGTCTGACCGGGGCGCTGCAGGGAGAGAAATGCCGCGAGCGCTTCGGGGGGGAGGAGCAGGGACCCGGAGCGCTCGGCGTAACAACTGTGGTACCAGAGTACCCTTTAAAGGTGAAAATGGGCTTGGCCCTTAAGGGGTTAAAAATATGTTTTGTTTTTGATTACATTTCATTGTAGTGTCCTTGTTTGGAGTTGTATTTGTAGCTTTTACATTACATGGATTCCTTTTCTTGTTTTGAAGACATAACTTTAAAATAGCAAACTTTTGCTAGTGAGTCAAACAATTAGCATTTTTTTATAAATGAAAATGAGCAGCAAGTGCCCGCAAGGAGGAGTCGATTGCCATTGCGGCCCAGCATTCTCATCTACTACAGCTTACAGGCTATAAATCATACACAGGAGGAGAAGGCAAGCAGCAATACGGGTTAGGAATGCTGAGCAAATGAGGCACAGGATCACTTCTGGCATTAGTCTACCTCCAGTATTCAAATGAAAACTGTCAGTCTGTTTACCCACACTAAACACTGAACACAATACACTGGGTTATAGAGTTGGTGAGCAAGGGGCCACTTACTTACATATGTCCAGAGATATATCCCCCAGAAGATCCTCTGCTGAATTCAATGAATCGCCTGCAGGGGGCATGGCTTCACAGGGGAGCTTTGTGACTCCACTTCACTGGGAAGTGACAGACACTGAAGAGGTAAATTAAGCCAGCAAAGCCCCACCCCCTGTGCACAATTCACTGAATTCAGCAGAGGATCTTTTGGGGGACATGTCTCAGGACCTACTGAACATATTTAAAGCGTACCTGTCATATTGCCCCCCCCAAAAAAAGTGGCATGTTACTCATTACCTAATTCAGTCCCTAATCCAGATCATGTACATATTATTTTTATGTGTCTAGGACCTATATATATCCCATACAAATGGCATTTATATCTTGCTCACTTGCTTTGTGTTCTTGTCTTGTGGAATGGGCGTGTCCATCTCTCTCCCTTACTGTGGATGACTCATCTGCTTAGATTCTGGGAGCAGCCTGGCAGTCTGCAAATCACTGCACTCTGTAACCCTTTCCTCTTTGGGAGGTCTGCAAATCACTGCACTCTGTAACCCTTTTCTCTATAGGCAGTCTGCAAATCGCTGCATTCTGTAACCCTTTTCTCTATAGGCAGTCTGCACATCACTGCACTCTGTAACCCTGTCCTCTCTGGGCAGTCTGCAAATCACTGCACTCTGTAACCCTTTCTGCTCTGGTTTCATGCAGTATATGCTACACAGGGGGGAAGATTATTGGAGTTTGCCTGCAGTATTCCCAAGACATTATGGTGAGTTTATAACAATATAAAATGTGTAAATATAAAAATAGATCTTTCTTACATAGTTAGTATGGTCGAAAAAAGACATACGTCCATCAAGTTCAACCAGGGAATTGAAGGGTAGGGGTGTGGTGGGATATTGGGGGAAGGGTGGGATTTTATATTTCTGCATAAGCATTAATGTTATTTTGTTCCAGGAATGTATCTAACCCTGTTTTAAATGTATTAATCGTTCCTGCTGTGACCAGTTCCTGAGGTAGACTGTTCCATAAATTCACAGTTCTTATGGTAAAGAAGGCGTGTCGCCCCTTGAGACTAAACCTTTTCTTCTCCAGATGGAGGGAGTGACCCCTCGTCCTTTGGGGGGGGGGGGGGGGGGAGTTTAACCTGGAACAGTTTTTCTCTATATTTTTTGTATGGGCCATTTTTATACTTATACACGTTTATTATACCCCCCCTTAACCCCTTAAGGACCAAGGACGTACCGGTACGTCCTTGGTCCTGCTCTCCTGATATAACGCATCATATCACGGCGGGCCTGGCATCATAGTGAAGCCGGGACCTGCCTCTAATAGCGCGCAGCGCCGATGGCGGCGCCGCACGCTATTAACCCTTTAGCCGTGCGCTCAGAGCTGAGCCGCGCGGCTAAAAGCGAAAGCGAAAGTTGCCGGCTAGCTCAGTCGGCTGTTCAGGATAGCCGCGGCAAAATCGCGGCATCCCGAACAGCTTACAGGACCTGCCTCCTCGCTGTCCGATCGCCGAATGACTGCTCAGTGCCTGAGATCCAGGCATGAGCAGTCATGCGGCAGAATCATCGATCACTGGTTTCCTATGAGAAACCAGTGATCAATGATGAAGAACAGTGTGTGCAGTGTTATAGGTCCCTATGGGAGCTATAACACTGCAAAAAAAAAAAGTGAAATAAAAAGTGAATAAAGATCATTTAACTCCTCCCCTATTAAAAGTTTGAATCACCCCCCTTTTCCAATAAAAAAAAAAAACACAGTGTAAATAAAAATAAACATATATGGTATCACCGCGTGCGGAAATGTCCGAATTATAAAAATATATCATTAATTAAAGCGCTCGGTCAATGGCGTGCGCGCAAAAAAAATCCAAAGTACAAAATAGTGCATTTTTGGTCACTTTTTATATCATTTAAAAATGAATAAAAAGAAGTCCTATCAATGCAAAATGGTACCGTTAAAAACTTCAGATCACGGCGCAAAAAATGAGCCCTCATACCACCCCATACAAGGAAAAATAAAAAAGTTATAGGGGTCAGAAGATGACAATTTTAAACGTATTAATTTTCCTGCATGTAGTTATGATTTTTTCAAGAAGTCCGACAAAATCAAACCTATATAAGTAGGGTATCATTTTAATCATATGGACCTACAGAATAAAGATAAGGTGTCATTTTTACCGAAAAATGTACTACGTAGAAACGGAAGCCCCCAAAAGTTACAAAACAGCGTTTTTTTTTTTTTCAATTTTGTCGCACAAAGTTTTTTTTCTCCGTTTCACTGTAGATTTTTAGGCAAAATGACTGACGTCATTACAAAGTAGAATTGGTGGCGCAAAAAATAAGCCATCATATGGATTTTTAGGTACAAAATTGAAAGAGTTTTGATTTTTTAAAGGCAAGGAGTTAAGGGGTTAAACGTCTCTTCTCAAGGCTAAACAATTGTAACTCCTTTAATCGCTCCTCATAACTAAGATGTTCCATGCCCCATATTAGTTTAGTCGCACATCTCTGCACCCTTTCCAGCTCCACAGTGTCCCTTTTATGGACAGGTGCCCAAAACTGAACAGCATATTCCAGGTGAGGCCGTACCAATGCTTTATAAAGGGGGAGTATTATGTCCCTGTCCCTTGAGTCCATACCTCTTTTGATACATGACAATATCCTGCCGGCTTTGGAAGCAGCAGCCTGACATTGCATGCTATTCTGTAGTCTGTGATCTACAAGTACACCCAGATCCTTCTCTACCAGTGACTCTGCCAGTTTAATACCCCCTAAGACATACGACGCATGCAGGTTATTAGTACCCAGATGCATAACTTCACATTTATCCACATTGAACCTCATTTGCCAAGTGGATGCCCAGACACTTAGTCTATCCAAGTCATCTTGTAACCTATACACATCCTCTATAGACTGTACCGTGCTACAAAGCTTGGTGTCATCTGCAAAGATAGAAACAGAGCTGTTAATACCATCCTCTATATCACTGATAAATAAATTGAACAACAGCGGGCCCAGTACTGAACCTTGGGGTACACCACTAATAACCGGGGACCAATCAGAGTACGAATCATTGACCACCACTCTCTGGGTACGATCCATGAGCCAGTGTTCAATCCAGTTACAAACTAAAGTTTCCAAGCCCAAAGACCTTAACTTACCTGTCAGACGTCTATGAGGGACAGTATCACATGCTTTAGCAAAATCCAGAAACACTGTATCCACAGCCATTCCTCTGCCAAGGCTTCTACTCACCTCTTCATAAAAGCAAATTAGATTGGTTTGACAACTTCTATCCTTAGTAAACCCATGCTGGTTATCACTTATAATATTATTATCCCCTATGTATTCCTGTATGTACTGTATGTAGTCCCTTATAAGTCCTTCAAACAATTTACCCACAATGCACGTTAAACTTACCAGTCTATAATTTCCTGGGGAAGACCTAGAGCCCTTCTTCTAAATTAGTGCAAGGATTTTAATGATAAAAGCACAGTAGTTTTCATACATAAATTTTCTATCTGTTCTTAGAAAAGCTGAGTGCTAATGAACATAGCTGTCACTATGTGTGTCAGCCAGCTTTCACAGACTCCTGAATGTCTGATCAGCTTTTTAGTCATTCAGGAGTTAGAGAAAGTTTTGGCTGTTCAAGCATGCTGGGAGTTGTAGTTTTGCAACAGCTGGAGCTGCAGTGTGTGTAAAGAACTTTATTAGAGCAGTGTTGCCTTTAGCTGCTGCAAAACTACAACTTCCAGCATGACCACACATCCTTTGTCTGTAGTTTTGCAAGAGCTGGAGGTACACAGCTGGAGAAAACACAGCTCTAACACAGAGTTTTACAAAGATTGTACCCCCAGCTGTTACAAAACTACAACAGTTTAGGAACAGCTGAAGGCTGTAGTAGTGTAGCAGTGATCTCATATACTGTATACCGGCATGCTTTACGGCCAGTATTCAGTATGCTGCAAAATACAGAGTAGTCTGTCTGCATAAAGATACATGACCCCTAGTGGCAGCTATTTTCATTTTTTATTTTTTAATAAAATTGATATTTTTTTAAATAAATGTATATTTAAAAAAGTAATCTTATCAGTAGTACTACAAAGTATAAAACGTTTTTCATACGGACAGGGCCTCTTTAAGTCAGTGACCCCTTGTTGGACTCCTGTTCTCCAGCACTATAACCCAGTGTATTGGGTTTAGTGTGGGTAAACAGGCTGACAGTTTTCTTTAAGTTAAAGACTTAAAAGAAAACAAAACCAAATAATGAGACATATGTGTAGTTATGTGCTAATACATGCCTTTGCTATGTTTGTGAGTAAAACCATACAGTTATCTCTTGTCCTTTTACAACAACTAAATTGTGATGACTAAGTATCTCCAAAACAGCAGTCTTCTGGGTTTTCTAAAGCAAAGCTCATAATCCTGCTAGAAAGATAAAAAGATCCACCATCATTGAATACTAAAGGAGTGTACTTTTTCTTAAACAATGTTTAGGTAGGTGGTGCATGCCAAATGACACTTTGACCGATATTTACTTATGCAGCCCCATACATAGCAAGCTGCAATGTACTATGTTCTGAAAGTGTTCTATCATAGACAGTGTTAGTTTTTCTGTGGACAAGATTTTAAGGCGTTCAACTATACATGGCACATAACTAAAAGACTGATGTTTTGGAGATCCTTAGTCATCACAATTTAGTTGTTGACAAAGGACAAGAGATAACTGATATAGGAAACATGACAAAGAGTTTAGGATAATGACTCAACCTCCAGATCTCATTCCAATGGAGCATTTGTAGGATGTGCTGGAAAAAAAAATCAGATTCATGGAGGCCCTACCTTGCAACTTATAGGACCTAAATAATCTGTTGCCAATATCATTTTTCAGATATCAGATACAACAGGACACCTTAGGAGGTCTTGATGGGTAAAAGCTGTTTTGGCATCACAGTGAAGACCTGTACAATGTAAGTCTTGTGGTTTAATTGTCATGGGTGATCATTGTATAACATGTATACATGACAGTGCATTTGATTTAAATACTAATACATTTCCATAGCTCAGTTATTCAGTCAATAGATCATATTTTTTTTATCACTCTCACATCATTTTCTCGTGGTTGTCAAACTAAAGAGAATCTATAGGATGAAATGACATGTCAAAATCGCTATTCAGACCTTGGCAACATTATATTATTAAAAGACTATTGGAGACTGAAACCATTTTCTGAACATTGTGGAGGAAATTAATGGTATGAGAGTTCTTCTAAGATAATGGGATATTTGTATAGGGTCAAAGGAATCTTACACAAGGTAGACTTACAAATAAATGGGCACTGTCAGATTCAAAAACTTTTTATATGTTGGGCATCTTGGCAAAACATTATCATTTCTAATATACTTCTTAGGAAAATCATAGCTTCATCATAAAATACCACTAGGGATCTCCATACCATCCAGAAAATAATCCTGTCCGACTGCAGCATCATCTTTGTCCAAGCTGAAGCACAGACATGGATTAGGTCCAGTAAGTGAGGGTGCGACTAGCACTCCTCTATGCTAACTCTTATCCTATCAGACTGCAGCATGAAAAGAGAGAGGATGGGGTCACAGAGCAGCCTGTGGTGATTGGTTGAAGATACCAAGCACAGCACAGCAGACTCAGGGAGGAAGGTTAGTCATGCAGAGTGAGGGAACTAGACAGGCACAGGATGAAAAATCAAGAGCTCTAGACCATATCTGGAATACTGTTCTGTTCTGAAGACCTCACCTACTAAGAGAAATTGATTAAAAAAACACAAACTTATCAGCAAAGACTTGAAGGACAATGAAAGAATTTATTCTGTATAGTCTTAAAGGGGTACTCCGCCCCTAGTCATCTTATCCCCTATCCAAAGGACATGGGATAAGATGTCTGATCTCCCTGCAGCAGCTGGTGTTAGTTTAGAACACTGGCTGTGGCTCCGGAGGCTTGTGACATCATGGTCATGCCCCTCGTGATGTCACGCTACACCCTCTCAATGCAACTCTATGGGAGGGGCGTGGCGGCCCCCATCCCATAGACTTGCATTGAGAGAGAGGGCGTGACATCATGAGAGGGGAGTGGCCTTGATGTCAGCGCCACATCGCTAGTCATCATGCATGGAGCGAAGTTTGCTCCGTGCACTGGATGACTAAGGTGCTGCAGCAGAGATCGCGAAGGGTCCCAGCGGCGGGACCCACAGGATCTGACATCTTATCCCCTATCTTTTGGATAGGGGATAAGATGTCTAGGGGTGGAGTACCCCTTTATGGAAAGAACAGAAAGGAGGGACATGACCAAAAACTTTAAACATGTTAAAGGAGGAAATAAGGTTTAAGAGGGAAGTGTCTTTAATACAAGAATAAGGGGGCACAATCTGAGATTAGTTGGTGGGGAGGATCAGAAGCAATATGAGAAAATATTATTTTATATAAAAAGTACCTGTCACGCTAATGCAGCAGCAGGATACGTGTAAACTGGGCAGTATTCTTGTAGCCCAAGACATGGCCTGATATGATGTGATCAGTCTTTGGGACTTCTGGCATTTCATCTCTTGATCACGTCATGTTGAGTCAAGTCTTGGGCTACAGGAATTATGGCCAGTTTACGCATATCCTGCTACCTGATCAACGTGACAGGTACCTATAAAGTAGTAGATGCTTTGAACAAACTTCCAAAAAATGGGTATATCCACAGTTATTGAATTTAAACCTGCCTGGAAGAAACTTAAATCTATTGTTAGATAAAAATAAAAAGGAAATAATATAGGAATAGACTGGATGGACCAGGTGGTCTTTTTCTACCATCAGTCTTCTATGGTTCTATTTATTTTGTTTGTTTTCTCACTATATACCTTATTTTTCGCCCTATAGTACGCACCGGCGTATAAGACGCACCCAATTTATAGGTGCAAAATCTAAAAAAATAAAGATTCTGAACCCAACAGTGGTCTTCAACCTGCAGACCTCCAGATGTTGCAAAACTACAACTCCCAGCATGCCCGGACAGCCGTTGGCTGTCCGGGCATGCTGGGAGTTGTAGTTTTGCAACATCTGGAGGTCCGCAGGTTGAAGACCACTGGTATAGGAGGTAGTACTCACGTGTCCCCGCCGCTCCAGACCTGTCACCGCTGCCCTGGATGTTTCTCCATCGCTGTCGCTGTGTCCCCGTGGTGTCCTCGACGCTCCGGACTACTTCTTCCCCGGGATCCACGCTCTCCGTCGCCGTCATCATGTCGCCGTCATCACGCCGCTACGCACGCCGCTCCTATTGGATGACGGCTTGCGCGACGACGTGATGAGGTCGAAGGAGAGCGCAGGGGATCCCGCGATCGGTGATGTCCTGTATTAGCGGCGGGGGAAGAAAAAGTGCGTCTTATACGGGGAAAAATACGGTACATGCTTTTGGTTGTAGATTTTTCAGCCACTTTGTCCAATGGATGCTTAAATCCAATAGGAGAAGTGACTAAGACTTTTAGACTTTTAGTCTTCTATGTTATACTGAATATTTTTTTTTTACAAAATTATACATCAATCTACTCAGTTCCTCGTGCTCTATAGCATGCTTCAAACACCATGTTCAATGAGAAAGATTCCCTTTAAAACTGACTTTGGATTGGCTGACTGATTAATTGATTCTGAAGACTATGTAACAACATTTCATCAAAGGTTCATTAGGATATTACAGTCATATGTACAATTATTTTTCTTAAATAAATTTGAGAAAGCATGTATATAGTAAGTTATATCAAGACTACATACAGTGATATAATATAGTATAGAAAATGTTCTGTTTTATCAATTGATTCGTCCACTGCTTCTGTGGGATTCGAACTTATACTTAAGAACTTTTCCGAGTCACACAACGTTAGCCTTGATCTTTATTTCCAAGATTTAATATAGTGCTGCATCCAACTCTATTACGTGAGTTGGAAAACTGTCAAATAATCCCCACCTACTCTGGTATAGCAGAAGGAGATTATCAGGTAGCTACCCAATTATTGCAAAATACCAAGGCTTTAAAAGTCAGGGTGGAAGGGTTAAAGGTGTGAGAAGCTGAAAGCTAGTCTCCCTGGGAGTCGTGCCAGTGGGACATTAAGGGAAATCAATCCTGCTTCGACACAGAGTACCTTAGCAACACATTCAATGCAGTTGATGACACAATGCTTCTGCTCATCTCCCTCCCTCTCACTACTGAAAGCAGTTATCCAATAATTATAGACAGCTATATTTATGCCACTCTGCATGATATAGATTACCATTTCCTGTCTGCTATAACGTCTTTTGTATTATTATTTTTTAGAAAATTATTTTTATTGCATCTTAGAATTGCAGACTATGTTATAGAATGTGCAGATCAATATATACATATATATATATATATATATATATATATATATATATATATATATATATAAAGAAATATCAATACGTTTTCCCAGTGCTTAAGAAAAATGTTTCAGTATATTACAAGTATATGTATAGTGTTTGACGCAAAGTCGAACAGTATTTGTAAGAAGGGCCCTTTTAACATGAATAGTGATAACATAAACAAAAATAACTAACAGTGATGAATTCTATTCTTCCATGTAGGTGTACAGCAAGGATTAGTATATCATTTAAATGGGTCTATTCTTCACCACGAATAAAAGAATGTGGGGGGTATGCATGAAAAGTGGAGGAGGTGAATGTCTTTTTACTCCATTAATTCTCGTGTTGGAAACAGTGTCCCTGCATCAAATTTATTACACGGCGCAGGGCATGTGATAAATCTGGTGCTGATCACATTTCTCTGCGACTTTTTGTGCGACTTTTTAATAATGCTGTCCACAGTCCGTTTGTAAGCCAACTGAAGACTGGTGTAGAATTGCCCATATATAAGCATAGATGCACCAAAATATGCGTCAAAATGAAAAGTCGCAAATTATAAATTCCTGCACACAAAACCACTGCATAATTTCAACTGAAATCACAACTTCCAGCGTCACTTTGAAAAAAATGTTCTGTTTGGTTTGGTGCAAAACACTGAGGGGTATGTATGAAGGCTTTTACACTGTTTTTTTTTACTGTGTTTTGTCGCTATTTCCTTTATATGTTACTTTTTGTGACAAACAGTTGCGCCAAATGGTTTAGAACATTATCATTGAATTGAAGGTGTTAGTTGTGATTTCAGCTGAAATCGTGCATTGGTTTGGAATTCATTAATTGCGACTTTTCAATTTGTCGCAAATTTTGGTGCAAATACCTTCATTAAGGCATAAATCCACACCAAAAATAAAATGGCAGAGAAAATAGCTACAACAATAGAATGTTTCTGCTCAAACAGAAAGTAGAGAAAGGCCCCCGAACAATAAAAGAAGAAACCTGATTGGTTGTTAGGAGAAAATGCAACACTTTTCCCAGGCAGAGGTCTGGATGAATATCCCCCCTAATGCACAAATTAAAAACAGCAAAAAAGGCCCTGAATGTGCGAGCTTTACCTCTTTAAACCAGCCAAAGTCCCAAGGTCAGATTTAACTGCCACACAGTCAGAAAGTTCTGCCTATTGTAGGGTTGCATTTGTGCCAAAATTACAAACTTGGGTGCGACAATTGATAATTTTGGCACAACTACACTCCAAAAAAAACTACATAAAATCACACATTGCAACACCACAATTGATAGATACCCCCCCCCCCCATTGTCTCTAAAAAGCAACTGCACCAAAAATAGAGACAAACTACAGCCAAAATAATGGAGAACAAAGCTTTATACATACCCCCCTGTATCTTTAAAGGGGTACTCTGGCCCCAAGACATGTTATCCCCTATCCAAAGCATAGGGGGGTCCCACTGCTGGGGTCCTGCCGCTGGGGACCCCTGCAATCTAGCATGCAGCACCCACCTGTAAGCACTGCAGGAAGCAATGGAGGCTCTCAGTGTTATGCCTCCCGACCACGGGGACGGAGTATCGTGCCGTCACGACTCCGCCCCCTCAATGCAAGTCTATGGGAGGGGGCGTGACGTCACAAGCCTCCAGCATGGCACCAGACGCTCTAAACAAATTCTGAATGCAGCAGGGAGATCTCGGGTGGATAAGATGTCTAGGGGTGGAGTTCCTCTTTAACACCTCAAGTAGTATGCAAAAATTTATAACTGGAAGGCAGGTCTATTGTACTGTCTTAGAAAAGACACAAAAAAGTATAGCAAACAATGAAAAGAAATCCAGCTCCTTACCGTGATGCACAATGGCTCAGAGCCAGGCCCAACCAAATAGTATATAATGGAAGACAAATCCAGCAGTTAGAGGGTTCCATAATAAAACATCCTTTGACTTTATTGAGACATATGAAAATCCAATATTGCACCACATGGAGCAACAGGACAGGCCTAACATGTTTTGTCACATAGACTTATTCATAGACCAATGGTCTCCTTATTTGTAAGAAATGGAACATGGCATGCAGCCAGAATAGAAAGCAGTTAGTTGGATTTACATTTAGCAGAAGGTCAAAGTAGTATTGTTTAGGAGTATTGACATCTCTTGTAATAGTACCAAGATAGCATAGTAAGGTTGAAAAAACATATTAGTCTATCAAATTCAACTTATATTTCTAAAGTGTTCATTCAAAGGATGGCAAACTTCATATGACGACAATATACATTGTGGATGTGGTGCTGTGCCTATTAGGTAATGTGGTCTAGAGCCATGTGGCTTTAGTCTAGCAGACCTGGTGTTATGGGACTGCCAGATTTCCACCCCCCCCCCTCCCCCTTTCTGGGCACTACACTGGTTATATCAGGGACTCTCTTAAAAGAGGTGGCTATGAAGTGGTAAGTGGGCTAATACAGTTTGAGCAAAATATACACTGCATTATGTAAGTCTTAGTAAATTTTACAGAGAAACAGTAAATCACTGTGGATGTGTGGAATGTCGGTGGGATTAGTAGTACAATAGAAATAGCAACTCCAAGTAAAAAAATGTTGCTCTAGCCAGTGAAATAGTGTGCACTGTTTTAAAAAAGAACATTTCAGTAACAGATGTAAAGTTTATAATTTGGTTGAAAATACTTAGCGCACCAGGACATACATTTACGTCCTGTGTATGACCGTGAGCATCGGAGCGGTGCTATCAGCAGCCGGGGACCCGCCGGTAATGGCCAACATCTGCCATCGTGCGGATGTCCGCCATTAAACCCTCAGATGCTGTGATCAATACAGATCAAGGCATCTGCGGCAATGAGCATGTTAAAATAGATGATCGGATCACTCGCAGCGCTGCCACGGGGATCTGATCATCTGTAATGTTCAGTGCTTTGAATAGGGCATAGCACTGATCAGTATTATCGGCTATCCTATGCTCTGGTCTGCTTGATCTCAGACCAGAGCAGAAGACGCCGAGAGACGGCCGGAGGCAGGGGAGGGGACCTCCGGCCGGAGGCAGGAGAGGGGACCTCTGGCCGTCTCCCGACGTCTTCTGCCCTGGTCTGAGATCGAACAGACCAAAGCAGAACATAGCCGATAATACTGATCAGTGCTATGCCCTATTCATAGCACTGAACAGTATTAGCAATCAGCTGATTGCTATTGATAGTCCCCTATGGGGACATAAGTCTAAAAAAAAAAATTTTAAATGTAAAAATAAAAAGTAAAAAATAGTGAAAAATCCCCGCCCCCAATAAAAATGAAAATTGTACCCTTTTCCCATTTTACCCCCAAAAGCGTTAAAAAATATCAAAATATAATGTTAATGATCCTGTACGGGGAACGGCGTAAATGTAAAAAAAAAAATGTATTTAACATTTTTTTTAATAAAAAGTGATGTAAAAGTTTTATATATGCAAATGGTATCAATAAATAAAAGTGGTATCAATAAAAAGTACAGATGACGGCACAAAAAAGGAGCCCTCATACCACCCCATATACGGAAAATTGAAAAAGTTATAGGTGGTCAAAATAGGTCGATTTTATATTACTGATTTTGCACAAAAAGTTTGAGATTTTTTTTAAGCGGTACAAAAATAGAAAAGTATCTAGCCATGGGTATCATTTTCATTTTATTGACCCACAAAATTAAGAACACATGTCATTTTTACTGTAAAGTGCACAGTATGAAAACGAAACCCTCCAAAGTGGGCAAAATTGGGGTTTTAATTAAAATTTCCTCCCTATAAAAATTATTCTTTGGGTTTGCCATACATTTTTGGGTAAAATGAGAGGTTTCATTATTAAGCACAATTGGTCTTGCAAAAAACAAGCCCTTATATGGGTCTGTAAATGGAAATATAAAAAAGTTATGGATTTTAGAAGACGAGGAGGAAAAAACAAAAACACAAAAATAATGTTGGCCTGGTCCTTAAAGCGTACCCGTCAGATCCAACAAAAATTTTTTTTTTAATATATCACTTAGTACCTAATCCTTACCATATTTAGTGGGGATCAAAAGTTTGGGCACCCCAGGTAAAAATTTGTATTTATGTGCATAAAGAAGCCAAGGAAAGATGGAAAAATCTCCAAAAGGCATCAAATTACAGATTAGACATTCTTATAATAGGTCAACAAAAGTTAGATTTAATTTCCATCATTTACACTTTCAAAATAACAGAAAACAAAAAAATGGCGTCTGCAAAAATTTGGGCACCCTGCAGAGTTAATATCTTATACTGTCCCCTTTGGCAAGTGTCACAGCTTGTAAGCGCTTTTTGTAGCCTGCCAAGAGTCTTTCAATTCTTGTTTGAGGTATCTTTGCCCATTCTTCCTTACAAAAGTCTTCCAGTTCTTTGAGATTTCTGGCCTGTCTGTCATGCACTGCTCTTTTATGGTCTATCTATAGATTTTCAATTATGTTCAGGTCAGGAAATTGTGAAGGCCATGGCAAAACCTTCAGTTTACACCTCTTGATGTAATCCCTTGTGGATTTCGAGGTGTGCAATACAACCCCAAAGCATGATTGATCCACCCCCATGCTTAACATTTGGACAGAGGTTCTTTTCATTATATTCTGTTCCCCTTCTTCTCCAAACGTACCTTTGCTCATTTAGGCCAAAAAAAGTTACATTTTAACCTCATTGGTCCACAGAACTTGTTTCCAAAATGCATCAGGCTTGTCTATATGTTCATTTGCAAAGTTCAAACGCTGATTTTTGTGGTGAGGATGTAGAAGAGGTTTTCTTCTGATGACTCTTCCATGAAGACCATATTTGTACAAGTATATCTTTATAGTGGAATAGTGTACCACAACTTCAGTGTCTGCCAGATCTTTCTGGAGGGATTGTGCAGTCAAACATGGGTTTTGAATTGTTTTTCTCACAGTCCTACCAGCTGTTCTGTCTGATATTTTTCTTGGTCTTCCAGATCTTGCTTTAACTTCCACTGTTCCTGATGACTGCTATTTCTTAATTACATTCCGAACAGAGGATATTGACATCTGAAAACGTCAACTATTTTCAGTTTCAGATTTCTAGACAACTGCTTAGAAGAACCCATGGTGCTGATTGTTGGGTCAAGGTCAGATGAGTCTGGGCATTTAAATCCTTTGAGATTGACATCACCTGGTCTTCCCAGATGATGATTGAGAGCAATCCATGACACTGGCAGGTCTCAGCTTTGCAAAGTGAGCAGTGCATGCTATGAATTCTGCAGGGTTCCCAAACTTTTTTTATATATTTTTTTATTTTGAAAGTGTAAATGATGGAAATAAAATCTCACTTTTGTTGACATATTATAAGAATGTCTAATCTGTAATTTACCACACTAGTCTGAATTCCTCTCAAAGGGAGGGGGCGTGTTCTCACTGTGCAGGTCTCCGCCCCCTCCCTCAGTATGCTGTCTGCTCACATCTCCACTAGCATTAGCAAAACTACAACTCCCAGCTTGTCCTCACTGACAGTAACGAGACACAAGCTGACAGTGGGAGGATTTTTCCTCCAGCTCTGAGCCCTGCGCTCACAGCTGTCAATCAAGGAAGTGTGTCCATGACATAGGTGATGATGCATGGACACAGCAGGACTAGTATGTGTCCAAGCAGGCAGGTAGGCTACTTGTTTGACTGACTTTTTCAGTATGAAATACTGAAAATTTTCTAATGAAAGCACAAAACCTATTGATTTTACATGCTTTACAACATATCAAAAGTTTTTGTATGTGACAGTGCCAATTTAAGGTCAAAATTGACTATGTCCTTAAGGGGTTAAAGCACAAAATGGCATAGTTTCAACATCCTTGAATGGAAGTACAAACTGTAAGTACAAACTACAAACCCCCCGCAGCCATACAGTTTCGAGTACAGCACAACACTGCGCTGGAAACTATTCCTGTGGAGATTAGGACACTGCAGCCCCTGTGCCCGCGGCTATACAGACCCAAGCACAGCTGATGCTGAGCAGTAGATATACGTAGTATATCTACTGCCCAGCAAGAATACACAATAAACAGTGATGCTTATACAGCGCTGCATTACTGTAACTTCTTGTTAGGCTGTGTGCTATGCACAAGTAGAGTTAACTCATGAAGAGTATATGCGAGATAGTGGGGGTCCCCAGCGGCGGGACCCCCACCATCAGACATCTTATCCACTATCCTTTGGATAGGAGATAAATGTCTTAGGGCCGGAGTATCCCTTTAAAGAGTGGTAGAGACTTCGAACAAACTATATTTCAAACTATATTTTAAGATAAAAATAACAAATAAGAGATGGCAGACTTAATGGATCATTAGGTATTCATCTGCCGACAATATTCTATTTTGCTATGATCTGTCTCCTAAACTCTGTTATTTCTAAATATTCCTCTAAACGTCTTCTTTCCAATTCAAAAAAACATTTGCTTTTGTGCAATGCAATGTCCATGACACATGATGACCCCATATCTCCTATTTCTGATAGGTACAAACCAGTCATATCTAATTCCTTTGTAATTGCCCATATGTTATATGACTTATGAAAGGATGCTGGTCAGTATCATTTACTTTAAAGGGATGGGGTTTTATGTCATAATTGCCATGTAAAAGCAGAATGTGGCATTGGACATAGTTAGTAAAGTGCCCTCCTGATGTGCTGACCCAAGAGGAAGAATCATCTTTTCAACCTACCTCGATCCTGAAGTGTATAAAAATAATGGCGCACTTACGCTATGGGGACAAAAGTTGGCAACGGAAACCAAATGGATTTGTGTATGTTTTCTGTCCATGGCCCTCAGAGCAGACAGAAGACTTTACCTATCACAAGTATTAGACTTAAATGGGTTATCCACCATAAGGGGATTTTAGTATGTACCTGCCAGACAGTAATGGACATGCTTAGGAAGGATCTGCACTTGTCTTGGGGCTAAATGGCTATATTGAGTGATTACTATAATACTGTGGCTAGCTTTTTGTGAACTGGTATTTCCTGTTTGACTTTTCTTCTTTGCCTACAAATTCCAGAATTCCATATTCCTTTCTCCCACACATCAGCCACCCCACCCATTGAAACATAAATGAGCTGCATCCATTCAAAAGACCTGTGGTTTTCAATCAGGGGGCCTACAGCTGTTGCATTAGTTGTAGATTGATTTCTCTCCCACCAACCGATCGCTCCACTCATTGAAGCAGAAAGGCTCCTTGTCATCAGCTGACTAGTGAAGTCTCGGCCGCATTGCAACCTGGGAAAAATCTCAGACTACAGTCATTTTGAATGCTGTTAAATATAAATATTGGGTTAAAAATCAAATAAGAATTTTGAGAAAACCATCACACACAGGTATAGACACTATATTATGAACTACACTAACTTTACAGCCCCTGTAGCATAGTCTGGAATACCCCTTTAACCTTTTAAGGACCAAGGGCGTACAGGTACACCTTTTCTCTGTGGTACTTAAGGACCAAGGGAGTACCTGTACGCCCGTGGGAATTTCGGTCCCCGCCGCACACCGGGCGGGGACCAGACCAGGGTGCCTGCTGATAGCTAACATGATCATCAGACCCCCCTATGTCGGCGATCACTGCAAATCACCAGGGAATTCCCACCAGCAATTCGCGCCAATTCCGGGTCATACGAGTCTATGGTGACCCGGTGACCCAGAACATAAGGGTGATCGAGGTTGTCCAAGACACCCACGATCCCCCTTAAGGGATAGGAGTGAGGTGGCAGGGGTGCCACCCCTCCTTTCCCTGCTATTGGTTGTCTAGAAGCGACGACCAATAGCAGATCGGGGGCGGGGGGGTTAACTTTCGGTTTCCCCGTTCTACCCACCCACAATAGGCGGGAAAGAACGGGGAAACCGAGGAGAACCAAGGAGTCCACTTTCCCATCAGTGGCAGCAGCAGGTGGCGATCGGCGGCGTTGGTCGGCGACAGAAGAGGATGTGGTTGTGGCTCCCTGGATCCTACGGAAGCCGGTGAGTTGCCTAGCAACATCTGGAGGGCTACAGTTTGAGACCACTATACAGTGGTCTATAAACTGTAGCCCTCCAGATGTTGCAAAACTACAACTCCCAGCATGACCACACAGCAGTTTGCTGTCTGGGCATGTTGGGATTTCTAGTTTTGCAACATCTGGAGGGCCACAGTTTGGAGATCACTGTGCAGTGGTCTCTAAACTGTAGCCCTCCAGATGTTGCAAAACTGCAAATCCCAGCATGCCCAAACAACAAACAGCTGGGAATTGTAGTTGCGTACCTCCAGCTGTTGCATAACTACATCTCCCAGCATGCCCTTCGGCGATTAGTACATGCTGGGAGTTGTAGTTTTGCAACAGCTGGAGGCACACTGGTTGGAAAACACTGAGTTAGGTAACAAAACCTAACTGAAGGTTTTCCAACCAGTGTGCCTCCAGCTGTTGCAAAAGTACATCTCCCAGCATGCATGGTCTGTCAGTACATGCTGGGAGTTGTAGTTTTGAAAAAGCTGGAGGTTTGCCCTCCCCCATGTGAATGTACAGGGTACATTCACATGGGCAGGTTTACAGTAAGTTTCGTGCTTCAAGTATCAGCTGCGGCAAACTCCTAGCGGGAAACTCACTGTAAACCTCCATGTGAACGTACCCTAAAAACACTACACTACACAAACACATAATAAAGGGTAAAACACTACATATACACCGCCTTACACTGTCCCCCACAATAATAATGAAAAACGTTTTGTATGGCAGTGTTTCCAAAACGGCGCCTCCAGCTGTCGCAAAACAACAACTCTCAGCATTTTCTGAAAGCCACTGACTGTCCAGGCATGCTGGGAGTTTACCAACAGCTGGAGGCACCCTGTTTGGGAATCACTGGCGTAGAATACTCCTATGTCCATCCCTATGCAAACTCTAATTTAGTCCTCAAATGCACATGGCGTTTTCTCACTTCGGAGCCCTGTCGTATTTCAAGGAAACAGTTTAGGGCCACATATGGGGTATTTCCGTACTCGGGAGAAATTGTACTACACATTTTGGGGAGGCTTTTCTCCTTTTACCCCTTATGAAAAGGAAAAGTTGGGGGCTGTTAGTGTAAAAAAAAAAAAATTTTACACTAACATGCTGGTGTTTCCTCATACTTTTTATTTTCACAAGAGGTAAAAGGAAAAAAAATTGTAACGCAATTTCTCCTGAGTACAGAAATACCCCATATGTGGGCATAAAATGCTCTGTGGACGCACATCAAGGCTCAGGAGTGAGAGCGTACTATGTACATTTTAGGCCTAATCTGGTGATTTGCACAGGGGTAGCTGATTTTACAGCGGTTCTGACATAAACGCAAAAAAATAAATACCCATATGTGAACCAATTTTGAAGCCTGAACACCCCACAGGTGTTTGACGAATTGTCATTAAAGTCGGAAGGGAAAATGAAAAAAAAAAATCACTAAAATGCTGGTGTTACCCTAAATCCTCTTCTGAGCATTGTAGTTCACCCCCAGAGCACTTGATATCCACACATGGAGCATTTTATGTCCTAACACAGGGTATTTCCATACTCAGAAGAGATGGGGTTACAAATTTTGAGGGGCATTTTCTCCCATTACCCTTTGTAAAAATTGTAAATTTAGGAAAAAAAACTGCACAAATTTTAGTGCAAATTTTGTTTTTTCATTTACACATCCGACTTTAACGAAAAGTCGTCAAACACCTCTGGGGTGTTAAGGCTCACTGGACCCCTTGTTACGTGCCTTGAGGGGTGTATTGTCCAAAATGGTATGCCATGTGGGAGTGTTTATGCTGTTCTGGCACCACAGGGGCTTCCTAAATGTGACATGCCCCCCAAAAACTGTTTCAGAAAAAAAGACTCTCCAAAATCCCATTGTCCCTCCTTCCCTTCTAAGCCCTCTACTGTGCCCGCCGAACACTTGACATACACATATGAGGTATTTCCGTACTCAAGAGAAATTGTGTTACACATTTCGAGAGGATTTTTCTCCTTTTACCCCTTGTAAAAATAAAAAAACTGGTTCTACAAGAACATGGGAGTGTAAAAAATGAAGATTTTGAATTTTCTCCTTCCCTTTGCTGCTATTCCTTTGAAACGCCTAAAGGGTTAATACACTTACTGAATGTCATTTGAATGTCATTTTGAATGTACATTTTTATAATGGGGTCATTTGTGGGGTATTTCTAATAAGAAAGCCCTTCAAATCCCCTTCAAACCTGAACTGGTCCATGAAAAATTCCAATTTTGAAAATCTTGTGAAAAATTGGAAAATTGCTGCAGAACTTTGAAGCCCTCTGATGTCTTCCAAAAGTAAAAACATGTCAACTTTATAATGCAAACATGAAGTGGACATATTTTATTTGTGAATCAAAATATAATTTATTTAGAATGTCTATTTTCCTTAAAAGAGCTTCAAAGTTAGAAAAATGTGAAATTCTCAATTATTTCATAAAATTTTTGCATTTTTCACCAATAAATGATGCAAGTATTGACAAAACTTTACCACTAACATAAAGTAGAATATGTCACGAAGAAAATATCTTGGAATCAGAATGAAAGGTAAAAGCATCCCAGAGTTATTAATGCTTAAAGTGACAGTGGTCAGATGTGCAAAAAACGCTCTGGTTTCTCCTTTTAGTTAATACAATTATTTCAGCAAAATGTAATTTTTGTAAAAAAGCACTGTACTTTCATATATTAACATCTAAAACTTTAATAGTTTTGCCCTGTTGCCTTAAAGAGCCTTCTTCAATAAGTAATCTGTAGTCAGTACAAGTGAGAATGTTATGATTGTGGTGTTTTATGTGTGTAATGTTGGGATGTATCATCCAAATTTGAAAGGTGGAGGTAGCGTTGGTATTTCTTGGTGTTTGGACTCTTTTTGGTACCTGTTGTGTGCATTTGTTGCCTGAGTGAGGTACAAGTGTACAACTTGGCAGAAAGGGACCTTATGTGACACAGGTGTGGACCGTAAAACCATTAAATGCCAAGAAAGCCACACAAAGCTATTGTACAGGCTTCACATATTAAAATGTGTAGTATGAATCAAACTTAAAGGTAATTCATGGAAACCAAAAAAGCATAAACCATAAAGTTTTTTTTATGTAACCCTCATTTTAGAGGGGTACTCCACACCCCTAGACATCTTATCCCCTATCCAAAGGATAGGGGATAAGATGTCAGATCACCGGGGTCTCGCTGCTGGGGACCCCCGGGATCTCTGCTGCTGCACCCACCTGTACGGCTTCCACCTCACACCGGCAACGCTGGAGGCTTCGGATGCCATGCACAATGGCGGACGAGCGTGACATCACGACTCCGCCCCATGTGATGTCATGCCCCGCCCCCTCAATGCAAGTCTATGGGAGGGGGCGTGACGGACCTCCCATAGACTTGCATTGAGGGGGCAGGGCGTGACATCACATGGGGCAGATCCATGACGTCAAGCTCGTCCGCCATTGTGGTCGGGATCCGAAGCCTCTAGCATTGCCGGTGTGAGGTGGAAGCCGTACAGGTGGGTGCAGCAGCCGAGATCCCGGGTGTCCCCAGCAGTGGGACCCCGGCGATCTGACATCTTATCCCCTATCCTTTGGATAAGGGGATAATATGTCAAGGGGTGCGGAGTACCCCTTTAATAAGGTGATGGGTTTTCTGTGTTTTACAAACTGATAGCCTATTGTTAGCAGCAGTGCTTAATGTTGAGTTTGTTGTTGAATCTTATTTTCATAAGGTCATAGATTATCCAGGATTTTCAAAATTTACATCCTTAGTGGATATATTTTGTATTGCAGTTTTGTCCTGAGTGAGTGTCAAAGCCGCGTCCATACAGCTGATTGGCAAAGAAGCAAGCGTTGGATTACTATTGACCTAATATTGATGTCCCAGGCCATGCATAAGCCATATATTTTAACCCATTAAGGACTCAGCCTATTTGGGCCTTAAAGGGGTACTCCGCCCCTAGACATCTTATCCCCTATCCAAAGGATAGGGGATAAGATGTCAGATCGCTGGGGTCCCGCTGCTGGGGACCCCCGGGATCTCCGCTGCGGCACCGCGCTATCATTACTGCACAGAGCGAGTTCGCTCTGTGGGTAATGATGGCAATACAGGGGCTGGAGCATCGTTACATCACGGCTCCGCCCCTTGTGACATCACGGCCTGCCCCTCAATACAAGTCTATGGGAGGGGGCGTGGCGGTGGGCACGCCCCCTGCCATAGACTTGCATTAAGGGGGCGGGTCAGGATGTCACGAGGGGCAGAGCCATGACGTCACGCTGCTCCGTCCCCGGTATCGCCCGTCATTACGCACAGAGCGAACTTGCTCTGTGCAGTAATGATAGTGGGGTGCCGCAGCGGCGATCCCGGGGATCCCCAGCAACGGGACTTCGGCGATCTGACATCTTATCCCCTATCCTTTGAATAGGGGATAAGATGTCTAGGGGCGGAGTACCCCTTTAAGGACTCAGTTGTCCTTTGTAATGACATCACTCATTTTACCATGAAATTTATAACGTAAGCAAAAAAATACTACTTATGTGGGGAAATTGATAAGAAAACCGCAATTTTACACATTTTGGAAGGTTTTGTTTTCATGCTGTACACTTTAAGGTAAAATAGACATGTTTTCTTTATTCTGTGGGTCAATACAATTAGAATGATACCCATGATTGCATACTTTTTATTATTAGACCGTTTTAAAAAAATCGCAAACTTTTTAACCATTTTAGTGCATTTAAAACCCCTCTATTTTGCTGACCTATAACTTTTTCATTTTTCTGTATAAGCAGTGGTATGAGGGCTCATTTTTGGTGTCATGATCTGTGATTTTTTTTATGCCACATTTGTACATATAAAACTTTTAATACATTTTTTTATCAATTTTATTTGGAATAAAATGTTATAAAAAAAAGCAGCAATTTTGGACTTTTTTTTTAACGTTCACGCCATTCACCGTATGGGATAATTAACATTATATTTTGATAGTTCGCATATTTACGCACACGCCGATACCAAATATGTTTATAAAAAATTTTTTACACTTTTTGGGGGTAAAATGGGGAAATTGGACAATTTACATTTTTTTTAGGGGGGAGGGTATTTTTCTAATATTTGTACTTTTATTTTTTACTTTTTTTTTTTTATTGTTACACTTTAATAGTCCCCATAGTGGACTATTCATAGCAATCATTTGACTGCTAATACTGTTCAGTGCTATGCATAGGACATAGCACTGATCAGTATTATTGGCTATCTACTGCTCTGGTCACAGACCAAAGCAGAAGACGCCGGGAGATGGACAGAGGCAGGTGAGGGGACCTATATCCATCATTACAGATGATCAGATCTACGCGGCAGCGCTGCGGGCGATCCGATCGTCCACATTAAGTGCGGCACTTCTGCAGATGCTGTGATCTGTATTGATCACGGCATCTGATGGGTTAATGGCGGACATCCGCGCGATCGCGGATGGCCACCATTACCGGCAGGTTCCCTGGCTGCTATCAGTAGCCGGGACCTGTCGCGCATGACCCGAGCATCGCACCGATGCTAGCGGTTATGTATAGGACGTAAATTTACGTCCTGGTGCGTTAAGTACCACCTCACCAGGGGTTAAAATAGAACGTGTACTGTAGGACATTTTCATTGATTCCTAAGCCTTTGTATACTACCACATTGGATTTGAATCAAATATGTGATTGAATGGTAGACTCTTAGGTTGGGTTCACACTAAAGAATATCCGAGTGGAATTTCAAAATGAAATTCCACTCAGAAATTGCTGTGATCAGAATCCCATTTCCATTGGGAATCCGCTACACATTACACACTACAGCATTTTAGCAGCGGATATTCCGCTGTTAAAATTCCACCACCAAAATAATTGTCTTGTTCATTCTTAAGGTAGAATCTGCTATGAAGACATTGCATGATTAAAGTTGTTCTCACCTATCCACTGTGGTTGTTTGGGTTAGCGCCGTAAAAATCATGTTTTCCACCCTTAAAGTGCTGTTTCCCAATGTCTACAAAAAAGTATCTCAGTGGCTGCCCCAACTCCCCCTGTCCTGGTGTACTGTGCATAGGTTGTTAGAACAGCTAGCATTATTGTATGTGTGATGCAGATGCCATTTTAGTGTGTGATACGGCTTGACAGAAGAGGAACAGATAAGAGACCAATGAGAGGAGCCTAGGATTCTGAATGTCACTTTATCAATAAAGGAGCCATGAATGTGTTAATTACACAGATACGTGTTACAGCGAAAGCGAAGTTAGAAAAGGCTCCACACCTTTTATAGTTCAGACCCGTAATCATTTAGAAAATTATTCTTATACAGTTTATATAAATTGCAAGGAGAATATTGCCAAGTGCCTGTTAATGACACCAAGGTTTGGTAAGTTTAAAAGGTACTCTGCCTCTAGACATCTTATCCCCTATCCAAAGGACCCCTGCGATCTTCCTGCTGCACCTGGCATTCATTTAGAGCGTCAGGTGCAGCGCCGGAGAATCATGACATCACATCCCGAGCGGGGCTTGACCGTTACATCACAAGCCTCCGCCACGCATCACCAGTCATCCAGCATGCAGCGAAGTTCGCTCCATGCACCGGATGTCTGGGGTGCCGTAGCAGAGATCACAGGGGTCCCTAGCGGTGGGACCCCCACGATCAGACATCTTATCCCCTATCCTTTGGTTAGGGGATAAGATGTCTAGGGGGGGAGTACCCCTTAAGCTGGAGGTTGATTTAATATATTCATACTTTTTGGAGAACACACATTTCCAGAAGACAAGAGACAAAACTGTCTGCTTTGCCCATAGCAACCAGTCAGAGCTCAACTGTTATTTAGTAGAGCAATTTAAGAAATAAAAGCTGAGCTGTGATTGGTTACTATGGACAAATCACTCTAGTTTGTATCTTAGACATATTGATGAATCTGGACCAATGCGTTTTGTAATCGAATGGACTTTAATTACTGTTCAGTCTGTTACTTCTTTACTGAGATACAGCAACTGTTTTTTGACCAAAAGTATGCAATGACATAATGCTAGGATATGTTTATGATGTATTGATTAGTGGGGGGTCCAACCCCTGGATGTCCCTAAGGTCACAGAGGTACAATAGCTTATCATCTGGTCTACTTTATCAACCAATGTTGACATTATTGAGATTCTGGAGTGAAATATTTAAAGGAAGGGTAGGGAAAGAAAATCTTAATAAAAACTCATGCACGCCACATGAAATAAATATGTACGGGTCTATAATATGGCATCAGTAGTCTGCAATGGGGTCATGCAGTATAGAGTGCTATGAAAAAATAATTTGCCACTTTCTGATTTCTTTATTCTTTTTGCACAATTGTCACACAAGTTTCAGTTCATTTTTTTTATATTACACAAAAATAACCCAAGTAAACATAAGATACAGTTTTCAAGTGATTATTTAGTAAAATGGAAAGACGATATCCAAATCTTCATGACCCTAGAATAAAAACATAATTGTTAAATCATAAACGCTGTTTAATCACTTTGTTTGAAAAACTGAGTTCAATTTCACTAGCCACACCCTGGCCGGATTATTGTTCACTTAAAAGGGTACTCCATGGGGGACTTAACTTAGCACACACTTATCCCTATGCACATGATAGGCAATAAGTAGTGTTGAGCGGTATATGCCATGTTCGAATTTGCGATATTTCGCAAATATATGGCCGAATATTCGTCATATATTCGCAAAATTTGCATATTCGCAAAAAATTCACATGCGCAATATCACGTGATAAAAGAGCTAAAAGAAGGGAGGGATCAATATGCGTGAAAATTCGCATATGCACATATTAGCATATGCAAATTTTTGGGCGACTGCCAGTCTGACACAATAACCAGTATTGGAGCCTTGTTTACACCACAAGCTGGAAGCAGGGAGGGATGATCACTGTAATGTGTACTGTGAAAAAAAAATGTGAATATTTGTAATTGCAATTATTTAGCGCTATATTCGCAATATTCGCGAATTTGCGATAAATATTTGCATTGCGAATATTCGCACCCAACACTAGTAATAAGTGTCTGATAACAGAGGGTCCAACTGCTGGGGCCCCCAGCAATCTTCTGTATGAGGCTTGCCCTACTTACATGTCTTCAGCGTGCTCTGGTCCCCAACTTCCTGGAAGTGGACAAGTTACCGACCACATCTGTGTCTATCTATTTAGTGTGTGTGTGTTTGTATATGTGTGTTAGAACTGGGAATGTATAAATGCACTGCGTAGTGTGTGTGTGTTTATGTGTGTGTGTGTGTTGGTACTATAAATGTATAGCATACATTGTTTGTATATAACTATTGTAGGGATTTCACTCTAGGATTACCTCTAGGGATCGTCCTTGACACAAACACAGGACACGTTTCTTCACTTCAACAAGTAAGTCCACACCACTTCTTCATGCAATTTGACCCTCAGTCAGGTTTATTGGGAAAGGTTGCAGGACAAAATAAAACACAATTCACACTGAAACAAACAATATCCTAGGCCGTCTAGCCACTGACTACACGTGTGACTTCCCTCTCTATCCACTGGTAAGGTAGTCTCCACCAGCTCAAAACACAGGTTTCCTGCAACCTTTACTCACTGTTCACACACAGCATTTGCGGCCTCTTGCTGTCTGTACTGATACCCCTTGTCTGTCCACTTCACTGGTGAGGGTCACTCACACCACCTAGCTGTGTTCTCCTTGCAAGGAACCCTTGCCTCTCCCTCACAGCCATCCTGCTGTCTTTTTAGGAGAGTCCAGACTGTTCTGTTTCCTTTTCTTATAAACACACTTCCCACACTTCTGCTGGCCTCATTTATTAGGCCCCAGGTGGAGGTTTCTCCCAAATCAGCTAAGGAAATACACCCTTTCCCTGCCATAATGTCACATATCCCCCCCCCCCCCCCTCTGCTCAGACCAGTGGGGATGAGCATTGCACACATGACCATGTATCTGTCCTTCTCTTCGGTCAACCCAGCTGAAGTTGGTCCATTTTCTTCAAACAGTTGAGGCGGTAGTGCAGTAGAATGGTTGCCTTAGTCACAACTCTTCTAATCACTCTCAACTCTAACTATAATAACCGCTGACTGGTCGACAACCTTCTGAATGTGCCTTCCTTTCTTCCCAATGACTTTTCCCACCAAGTTTCGGGGAACCCAGATTACCTCCTCAGCAAACTTCAGGTAACTTCTTGCCTTCTTCACAGCGTCTTAGTTCTCTGCAGTTCTCAGGTACATACATTTTTATCAAGAACAACAGCAGTCACCCCAGGGACCCTCCTTGCAAGTTGAATATTTGTGCCACAAGTTACTAAATGCATTAAGTTCTCTCATACACCAAATATCACATGGAATCTGGACACTGACAGACGTAATATTTCCCACTTCTTCGATTCTTGACATTACAGACAATTTTGTCCGAAGATTTTGGAAATGTAGGTTGCTCAACATGTTCTCCATGTTCATTGTCAGACAAGATGACCAGCTGGGCATTCTTTGAGTCTTAAGATACCAAAAAGGCCCCCACTGCCTTTGTAAAGTCTTTGGGGGACATGTATCAATGTTGGTGTATAATAGACAAAAATTTGGACGTTTTCAAGTGGTGCAAATTTTAGCGCAAGCCCCTTGATAAATTGGGCTGAAAAGTCAAACTTGATCCAAGGTGCACAAGATTGGTAGTTGCCTAGAAAAACGTTCTATCCTGCATCAAGGTATGTTGGTCTATTCAATGTTACATGTCTGTTGTTCCAAAGGCAGCTAAAATAAATGTTTTTTGCTCTCTCTGTTTGTTTTGCAATTTAATTCATAGTAAGGCTGTTATTTGTGCATTTTCCTTTTACATTTAAAAATGTCCCAGTCTGTTCTGTTTACACAGACTTTAAATCGTGCCAGACCATGATTTTCTGTCCGAATGAAAAATCAGACATCATTTTAAAATTCACATATTGTAGGCCCTAGCAAACTACAATCAGGTCGGCAGTCCACTAATAGTTAATGGGTACGTGCATGTTCCTGCATAGATTCCATTTCAGCTGCTTAGATATTATGAAATCGCTTCTATTGAGCGGACACTCAAATTGTGTTCTGAAGACGACCAACATATTCACATAGCTTTATGTTTTTTGGAGAACATATTCAAAATCCTAAAATAACATGTAGATAAATGTAAAAAAAAAAGGATGGTGACTACATTGGGACCTAACAATGTATTTAATATATAATATGTTTGTATTTTTTTATGTTAAAAAAAATAAATAAATAAATAAATAAAACACTGGCCAATTACATCACATATTCTATAAACACTTGCAAAAATAAATAAGAAATGAAACCACTATTTCAACACCCATGCTTGCTTGGCTTAAAACAGTGTAGCAGCAAACACTTTCTACGTGTCCTTGCTACCACTTGTAGATTTCTAGTCAATTTTTGCAAAAAAAAAAGCCCAATTGCGCAAAAAAAAATACATCTAAATTTAATTTGCGCAAATGATACATGCCAGTCCACTAGATTAAGTTGTCTAAGGTACACCAAACTGGTGACAACTTTAGAAAAAGCATCCACCAAAAAAAAAAACGCAGCACAAATGCAAAAATAGCCCAATTTTGTAGACATGAAAAGTAGTCTAAAGGCAATGATACATGTACCCCTTATGAGGAGATTCTTTTACATACATCTGACGTAAGTCTTCAGGAACTTTCAGCTTCACTTTATAGAAAGGGTTCCTCACAACTGGTGTTCCAAAGACTCCCTTGGAGCCTCTCACCTCCTCCATGTTGCTTGGAACAATGCCCTGTACATTGGATTTGCCTCAGTTTCCATCTGAGACACTTTTAACCTCTCTTTAGCCAGTTTCTAGCTAACCTCACTGTAATCCTTCACCCATTCAAGGTGCGCTTCCATCTGACTGGACCTGTTGGCACATTTTTCCCATATGCTCAGTCCCTTTGTGAATTTCTTTATCTTGTCTTCTCCCTGTGGGATTGCCACAGAGAATGCGTCCAGCTTCTGCTGCAGATCCTCTGTTTTCGCGCTGAGTTCTTCGTCCAATTGAGCAATATGCTCTTCAATACTCCTAATTGCAGATTTCTCTTTGTGCAGTTCTGCTACAGCCTGGTCTCTGCTTTCGTTTAGGACCTTCATGTTCCCTTCCAGATTTAAATTTTTCTGCTGCTCACTCTTGAGTAGAGATGAGCAAACTTTTGAAAAATTTGATTTGGCCGACTACAGAGAGCCTCAATAGAGGTGCAGAATACTTTGCTTTGTTCTTACACGCATATGGAGTGAGCTGGGGTAGTGAAATTATACTGTTATTCAGTATTATATGCAGATTACAGGCATCGCTTTTTGAATCAATACCGAAGAGTGGCACAATGACAGAGCCTGGAGGTGGCACCAGTATGAGGAGACCATATAGTGGCTGAATGACCCTGCGTGGAGGTGTTGGCAGCATGAGGAGACCATATAGTGGCTAAATGACACAGCTTGGAGGTGTTGGCAGCATGAGGAGACCATATAATGCCTGACTAACAAAGCTTGGATGTGGCTGAAGCATGAGGAGACCATATAATGGCTGAATGATACAACTTGGATGATGCTGAAGCATGAGGAGACCATATAGTGGCTCAATGACACAGCGTGGAGGTGTTGGCAGCATGAGGAGACCATATAGTGGCTGAATGACACAGCCTGGAGCTGGCAGCAGACACTAGGGCTTCACAACCCCTAAGATTAAATAGTGTTGCTCGCGAATATTCGCAATGCTAATTTTATTTCCGAATATCGCATATTCGCGAATTCGCGAATATAGCACTATATATTCGTAATTACGAATATTCATTTTATTTATTTATTTTTATCGCAGTACACATCACAGTGATCATCCCTCTCTGCTTCCAGCTTGTGTGGTGTAAAGAAGGCTCTAATACTACTGTGTGAGACTGGCATGCGAATTTTCGCACATGCGAAAATTTGCATGTGCTAATTTTCGCATATGCGAATTTGCGCTTATGCAAATTTTTTAATATGCTAATTTGCGCATATGCTAATTTTCGCATACGCGAATTTTTATCATATGCGAAAATAAAACGCAAATATTACGAATATGCGAATTTAGCAAATATATGACGAATATTCGTCCATATATTCGCGAATATTCGCAAATTCAAATATGGCCTATGCCGCTCAACACTAAGATTAAAGGATGAATTTTGAAATTTAAATTGAAGATTTATCGTAGCTAGTGCTACCATAATTTTTTTTAGGTCCAGGCCCAGCAGCATCAGCAAACCATATATTGGCTGAATGACACAGCCTGGAGGTGGCTGAAGCATGAAGAGACCATATAGTGTTTGAATGGCACAGCCTGGAGGTAGCTGAAGCATGAGGAGACCATATAGTGTCTGAATGGCACAGCCTGGAGGTGACTGAAGCATGAGGAGACCATCTAGTGGCTGAATGGCAAAGCCCAGAGTTTGTGGCAGCATGAAGAGACCATATAGTGGCTGAATGGCACAGCCTGGAGGTGACTCAAGCATGAGGAGACCATATAGTGTCTGAATGGCACAGCCTGGAGTTGGCAGCAGATGAGGAGACAATAGAGCCTCACAATCCCTTAGAATAAAAGATGAATTTTGAAATTTCCATTATGTATACCTAGTGCTACCATAAACATATAAATATGTAATGTCCTAGGCCCAGCAGCATCACTAAAGCATGTAGTTGCTGAATGACACAGACTAGAGCTGGAAGCAGCATGAGTACACAAGGGCTTTCACAACCCCTAAGATTAAATTATGAATTTTGAAATTTCCATTGAAGATGTTTGGTACCTAGTGCTACCACAAACCTATATGGGTAATTTCCTAGGCCCAGCAGCATCACTAAAGCATGTAGTTGCTGAATGACACAGACTAGAGCTAGCTGCGGCATGAGTACACAAGAGGACTTCACAACCCTTAAGATTAAATGATGAATTTTGACATTTCCATTGAAGATGTATGGTACCTATTGCTACCATAAACATATATAGGTAATGTCCTAGGCCCAGAAGCATCACTAAACCATGTGGGTTGCTAAATGACACAGACTGAAGCTGACTGAAGCATCAGTAAACCATATATTTGATAATTGACACAGCCTGGACGTGTTGGCAGCATGAGGAGACCATATAGTGGCTAAATGACACAGCATGGAGGTGTTGGCAGCATGAGGAGACCACATAGTGGCTAAATGATACAGCGTGGAGGTGTTGGCAGCATGAGGAGACCAAACAGTTGCTGAATGACACAGACTGGAGCTGGCAGTAGCATGAGTAGACACTAGGGCTTCACAATCCCTAAGATTAAAAGGTGAATTTTTAAATTTTTATTGAAGATCTATGGTAGCTAGTGCTACCATGAAAATTTTTGGGTCCAGGCCCAGCAGTATCAGTAAGCCATATATTGCCTTAATGACAACGCCTGGAGGTGGCTGAAGCATGAGGAGACCATATAGTGGCTGAATGACACAGCATGGAGTTGGCAGAAGCATGAGAAGAGACTGCATGGTGGCTGAATGACACAGCATGGAGTTGGCAGCAGCAGCATCAGGAGTCCTGAAAGTGACCCAGTGTCAAAGCAGTGCGATCGGTGGCAACACCAGTACCAGGTGACGAAGGCGGGTGAAAAAAGGTCTGAGGCGGAAGAATGTTTGTAACTGGGGAGCAGCACATTAAATCTGTTTGGCACTATCTATATTTGTGAAGTGTTGGTGTGGCACCATGGACAATCTATTCTCATGCATCAGGCATTGGTGGTTGGAAATCCTGGCTGATCCATGCCTGATTCATCTTCACAAATGTCAGTCTCTCCATATTTTTCGTGGACAGATGAGTTCTTGAGGTGACTATGGCCTCCGCAGCACTAAACATCCGCTCTTATGGCACACTACTGGCCGGGCAGGAAAGCTTTTCCACAGCAAACTCTGCTAGTTGTGGCCACAAATCAAGTTTGGCTGCCCAGAAGTCCAGCGGATCTTCAAGGTGTGTTGGCATTGGCATGACAAGGTATGCCACACCAACTGGTTTAGGTCCTGCTCCAGGTCTACCTGCTTCTGATGAGTTGCTTCACTATAAGGGTGAATAAAGCTACTCATCAGCGATTGTAGACTCAGGCTGCTGCTGATGGAGCTGGTACTGCTCCTGCCACACCATTGCGCCCCCTGCGCCCCCTGCCCCACGATTCAGACCTGCGAGAGGATGGACGATGGCGCCAATATGGGGACCGGCCAACTGACTACATAGGATGCCTCTGTAGTAGGTCAATTTTTCCTCCCTCTCAGTCGGTGAGGCCCCTATTTTGTGGAGGTAGTGAGAGTCCAATAAGGTGGAGATCCAGAAATCATCCCGCTGCCGAATGGTGACAATTTGGCTTTTACTACGCAAGCAAGTGAGCATGCATTGCGCCATTTGTGCAAGTGACTCGGAGGGACTCCCTGCCTCCATCTCCACTGCATACTGCCAAGGTGTGTCTTAGTCCTCTGTCTCGCCTTCCTCAGAACCCTCTAGCTCCTCTGGCTTCTACTGCTCCTCCTCTCCTGTCAGATTACTAGAAAAACCGCCCATTTGCCAAAACCTAAACGGTGCTCCACTGTGCCACTCCCCCTCCTCCTCCAGTTCAGCTCCCACAGGGCTCATGTGTCCGTGAGATGTAGGTGCCACGTCTCCAGTGACCAGTCCAGCCATCGTTTCCAACATGTGTTGTAAGAAATGAAGCATTGGAAAGACGTTGTTCATCCTGTAATCCTGGCGATTTACTAATAATGTGGCTTTCTCAAAGGGTCCTGAGCAAACGTTAGGTGTCACGTGTGAGCTGCAACTGGTTCACATTGAAGTTACTCAGGGGAGTACCCCTATCAGCTTGGATCATCAAGAACTTGGTGAGGGCTTTTCTCTGTTCGTACAGTTAATCCAACATATGGAGGGTGGAATTCCAACGTGTGGCAATGTCACAAAACAGACTATGTTGGGGGATATCGTTCTGACGCTGCAGCTCAAAGAGGGTGTGCTTTGCGGTGTACGATTGGCTGAAGTGCATGCAAAGTTACCTTCCCATTGTTCGGATGTCATGCAAATGGGGGAAACACTTCAGGAACTGCTTCACAACTGATAAAACACGTGTGCCATGCAGGGCGCATGGCTCAGCTTTCCCAGTCGCAGCGCATGCAAGATGTTCTTCCCGTTATCAGTCACCATGGTTCCCATTTCCAGCCATGCTCCGATTTTTTTACGAATTACTTTTAGCAGTTCCTCCCCTGGGTGACTTCGTTCGCCAAGCTAAACCATATGAAGAACAGCGTGACACCGCCGTGCCCTGCACACATGGTATGCTGAAGGGCCACTGAGACTTGTCTGGGCAGTGGAGGATGAGGAGGCGGATTCGCACACTGTCACAGTACCAATGGCCTGAAAACGGGGAGTAGGAAGTGGCGTGATCTGTCCAAGTTGGTGTTGTGGCTGTGCAGGAACCACATTCACCCAGTGAGCCGTAAAGGACATGTATTGTCCCTGACCGTAGTTACAGCTCCAGACATTGGTGCTGCCATGCACTTTGGTACACACTGACAGGCTCAAGGACTGGAACACCTTCTCTTCCACAAAATTGTGCATGGCTGGTACTGCCTTCTTCGCAAAGAAATGACGGCTTGGCACTCTCCACCTCGGCTCGGCACAAGCCATCACTTCTCTGAAAGGTGCAGAGTCCACCACTTGAAAAGGCAGGGACTGCAGCACCAGCAACTTGTACAGGAGCACATTCGGCTTCTGCGCCATTGAAGTGGGCGCATACTGTTGTCTCTTGGACATGGCTTCTCCAATGGATTGTTGGCGGAATGGCTGACTAAAAGTAGGAGGAGCAGGAACATATGGAGCAACAGAAGTTGGGTATGACACACAGCTCACTTCAGCTGAGGAGGTGGAGCCTTGGCTGGCTGAAAGAGGGAGCGGCGTGCCACTGGGTGATGCAGCAGGCTGGACCACTACATAACAGCAACGGTTCTCCCAGCCACTTTATGGTGGTGAAGCATATGTTGACGAAGGGCCGTGGTGCCAACATTGGGACCCTGGCCACACTTCACTTTCTGCCGATCTATCTTGCATGTGGCTATGTGAACCTCCTCCAGATGCTTGATGAAAAACTGCCACACCGCTGAGTAGCTGATTTTCCCACCAATAGTCCGCACTAATTGATTGCTACTGGCGCCGTCTCCAGGAACCTCTGTTCCACTACCTCCCAGGAAGGTAGGCTGCTGAAAAGCAGGTGGTCTCCCCCGGGTATGTTTGACTCCAGAATTTCCTCTTCTGCCACCATGCTGACTGACAACCATGCTACCCCCGTGCTGGCTCAGCAGCTGCCTCACGGGCAACCTGCAACTCTCTTCTCCTGATGATGGTAAAGCCCCTTCTGCACTTGGCTTCCAATTGTGATCGGCATCATCATCATCAACAAGTGTCTACACATCACTGATGTCCTACTCAGGTTCCTCAACAGTGTCTGCTTCAGGACCCTGAACCCTGGCAACACCACCTCCCATGTCACTCTCCTCATTACTACTTGCCTGCCTAACGGGGTTAGCGGCAGATGTCTCCTCCACTTCTTGGCTGGGCAGTAGCTGCTGACTGTCCTCTATTAGATCGTCCTCAGTGAATAGTGGAGCTGAACCCACAGCATAAGATACTTCTTTAGGGGAGGGAAAAGCATAGGACAGAGGCAATGGGAGAACAGGGACTGCTCCCGGGCCAAGCCAACTTAGGGTTGTGTCTGAGGAACCCACCGACTGTTGACTGGGGGTATCAGATATCACTTGTGATGAAGTGGATGACTGTGTTAATCAATCGATGACGGCAGATGAGTTGCTGTCCGAGACACGACCGCTAGCTGATAACGGGAGCTCAGGCTGCTGCACCTCTGCCTGATGAATGTAGGCCTCTGCCACCCCTCTGTGCATGTCCTGGCACTTCTCTACCTAACATACTTAGTGCGTATATGAGGGGAGTACAATACGCTTCACTACGCTTAGAACAGTATTTGTCTAGAACAGCAGCAGGTGTGTACTTTTGACTGTTTTTTCACAGTATCTAGGCCCTTGACAGATTAGCATGTACAAAATAGTACACTACTTAGATGTACGTATGTGGTATGCACTTATGAGGGTTGAAAAATGCGCTACAGTATGCTTAATAAAAGTATTGGAGTAAAACACCAGCCAGTGATTACTTTTGTCTGTCCTTTCACAGTATGCAGGCCCTTGACAGATTAACAGGTTCAACATATTACACTACTTAGATGTAGGTTTGTGGTATGCACGTATGAGGGCAGAAAAATGAGCTAATGTACGCTTAAAAAACCTTATTTTTGTAAAGCACCAGCCGGTGATTACTTTTGCCTGGACTTTCACAGTATATAGGCCCTTGACAGATTAACAGGTAAAAAATAGTACACTACTAAGATGTATGTATGTGGTATGCACTTATGAGATCAGAAAAGTGCAGTACAGTATGCTTAAAAAAACATTTTTGCACAACACCAGCAGTACACAACAGTGCTGCAGCACAAAAAAGCTGTGTACAAAACCCAAAATTGTACTATGTCATAGACTATTAGGATTTGACTGCTGGGTATTATACTGTCTACAGACTAGTATAACCAGCAGATGATTTGTTGTGAAACAAAGACACAGAATTGCACCGAAAAAAAATCCGGCCTCCTCTGCTAAGGTTTATGAAGTTGAGGCAGCTTGTTGAAATATAGGAGACAACACACAGCTATCTTTCCCTCTCTGTATTACAATGCTGAAGAAAGAGACTGGGAGGCTAATGGCTGCAGTAAAAATCCTTTTCAGTGATAAAAAAACATTGTTCTCTCTCCACCAGAACGCTGATGTGACTAGGAGGATGTTAAACGCTGCTGGAATGAGCTTTTCTGTGTAACACACACACAGCGATGTCCGTCCTATCTCTATGCAGTGTAATGAATGATATGACGAGCCGCAAACTGGCTGCCGAATATATAGAGCTGTGACATCACAGGGGGGACTGGCTGCTGATAGGCTGAATCCTGCATGTGATTCAGGGTCATCCCGCCTACTTCCCTTCCCGCCTTGCCTTCTCGCCTTTCCAGCGTTCCTTGCACCATATACTGACATGTGGATCCACCAGTTTAGATGCCCTGGAGCCTGGACCGCAGTAAATGGAGTTTAATGAAGTGATTTGCTCGATAGAATTGCGGCAATATTCACATTCGTTGCGAATCGAATATTTCATGAAATTCGGGTTCGGCTTCGTCAGCTTCAATTCGCTCATCTCTACTCTTGAGCTTAGCAGAGTTCACCTTTTTTCTTTCTAGGAATTCTGACAAGTTTTTGAAAGTATCCTCCAAGGACAGCAGTTGTTCTCTTATCTGCTCATGGTCTTTACTCAGCTGCGCCATCTCGGACACTTTCTGCTCATAGAAGAGCCTCTTGTTCAGAGAGCTGCGTTCCTAGCGAATCCAAGGAAGCTGCGTGAGAATGAATGTGCGTATCGTTCTGTGCCTTAAGGCTCTGCACCTTATCAGCTATTACCACTTTCTCCTTCTCAAGCTCTTCCAAGGCTACCAACCTAGCCTGGTGATCACTTTGTAGAGCCTGGTATGACTCACACAGAACATTCACTTCTTCCTCCTTGAATGAGATCTGCTTGGCCAGACTCTCCAATTCACTCTCCGTGCTGGCCACAAGATTCTAGGAGCGGGACAGTTCGTCCTGCAGAGCCGCAAACTCACTTTTGTGGAGCTCCATATCTTTCTGCAGCTGAAGCTCCGCTTCTTGCTCTGTCTTCAAGTCTGCAAGCGTTTTTTATTTCTCCTCTGTCAGGTGATGAACCTCTTCTTCCTTTTGCGCCAATTTTGCACAAACCGTCTGTAAGGTTTCTTCAAGATTCTGGATCTTTCCCCTTTTCTTACCAAGACCAGCTTGGTTTTTCCCAGTTATCTTACTTACAGTGGTCTCCTCACTCTCGCTGCTGGACGTTCAGACATTCTCTTGTCTTCTGACAGTCATCTATCCTTGGCCTGTCTCTTCCTTCAAGCCAACTTGAGCCGGCTCTTCTCCTCCTTTTAGGAGTTGTCTTCCTGTTTGCCAGGATCTTGGACCCTTGGGCCTCAGAGGAGTTCCCGGACAGTTTCTTGCTGTCTCTCTGCTCACTCACAGACTTCTCTTTCACTTTACCACCGTCTGTACGCTGCCCAGCGGAGACGTCTAGGGGTCTGCAACATCTGGTTCAGTGGTTCAACCCTCCTGGCCATAATCCATCTCTGGTCCAGACATCACATCTCCTTCACTGTCTGTGACAGTAAGTGCAGCACCCGGCTCCACATGTACTCTCTTCAGTACTTCTGCATTATCCACAGCCATCACTGTAACTTGTTTTTCAGTCACCTCTTCCAGATGGCCGCGCAATTTCAGCCCCCCCCCCCATTGGGCTCATCTTCAACTGGCGTTTGGAACCCATGTTCTGGCACCTGCTCCGTTCCTGGTTTTACTGAAGACTCTGTTTCAGTCAGACGCATGCTTGTCACTTGAGTCTCTAGATCCTCTTGGACTTGACTTACAGTCTGTTCTTTAGCTCTCCCAGCAATCTAGCAGACCCCTATCTGACATATATCAAGTGACAACTGACACTCCCCGTCAGCCTCTGCTGAGTAACTCTCACCTAATGTGTGGTGCAAGTCAGGTGTTGTGGGCCTATCAGGTGTACCTGCTCTAGTCATACTCTTAAGGAGGACTCTATTGCAATCGTGTGACTCATGGTACCATAGGGAGTAGAAAAACAGATATTAACAGTTTTATAACCCCAAATATTGGCCTGAATAGACACTATGATAGTTTCCCGCTTTCTGCAACTGGTCTTTACCAGACTTAATAGGACCCTAGGCTCTAGCAAAGCAATCATCTTTTTACCATCTACTATCAGCTCACACAGGTGTTCTTTTGTCCCATCTGAGCTGGCAGCAGTACACATTACTTCAGAAAACATAGGCATGCGTTTTTCACAACAAACTGTATCACATTGCATAGGTTCAAAATTTACAGGACAGTTCATAGCTCTATGACTTAACTCATGCAACGTGTGTTTTGTAAAATGTTCTCCCAGTGCTGCATGCAACATTTTCTGTTCACTAGACTTTCCTAGTCCAATCTGCAGAGTGTGAACAGCCCCATCAGTCTTCATGAGGGGTCCCCCACCCTCACATGATTTCACATCTGGACATAGGTTGGAGCCACCTTGGACAGACAACAGACACACAGTCAACTAGCGCACTGCCCACCATTACCTCAGGGACATTTGTGTGTGATTTCTCTGGCACACTCTTTCCCTTCCACAATCGCCAAAAAAATGGAAAGTCTCTGCCCAGTATAATCTCTATCTCAAGCTCGGGAAACGCCTCTATCACATGGCTTACTGTCCCATAACATGTTTCAAAGTCAATCAGAACATTCTTACCAGGCTCTGGTCGGGTCTTCAAAAAGGGTATGACTCTGGATACAGCCTGGTGAAAGTCCAGATCCACGAACAGCGGGATACCACCCACCATCAACTCACAGGTCCTCACTTCCATCTTTTCTGGTCTCTTGGCCAGTGGACCATCAGGTGTGAAGACATCCTCTTGCTGAGCTGCAGCTGATCTCTTCAAGGTCCTCACCATACCATCCATCTTGGCGACAAACGGCTGTCCACGTCGGTTGCTCCTAGCAAAAACTTTTTGACGTCGACCCATCTTTGCAAAAAAAAGAAAAAATCCCACACAGCTTACTGCTGTTGCGCTGCGCAGATGACCTGTTTACCTGTCTCCTCACCTGAGAGAGTGTCTACTTGCTTAATGCAATTCGTTGCCCCTTCACCACAGGCTCAGTCCTGCTCTTGTACTCTGCAGCTGGGCACATCCCACTGTCTCCTCAGTGAGAAAGAGTACCCACTTGCAATATGCATTGTTGGTTGCTCCCGGCAACAACTTCAGTGCAACTCGACTGTTGGTTGATCCTAGCAACGTGCTTCCCCCATCCTCCACCAATTGTAGGGATTTCACTCTGGGATTAGCTCTAGGGATTGTCCTTGACCCAAACACAGGGCACATTTTTCCACTTCAACAAGCAAGTCCACATCATGTCTTCATGCAATCTGACCATTGGTCAGGTTTCTTGGGATAGGTTGTAGGATAAAATTGTCAGGGACCGACTGGGGGGCTGGGAGAGTGAGCCCTAAACTGGCCCTAAAACATCTCTCCCTGCCTACTTGCCCATCCATCCTAAACGATGGATTGAGAACTGGGTGCCGGTCCCTTCCTGCGCTAAAGTGCAGTGGCGTAAAAACACATAATATACATAGTAGGTCACAGACCAGAACAGAAACAGAAAACTACTAGACAACCAGATATACCAGACAGAATAAAAAAACTAACAGGGCAGGATATAAACTCACAAACAGAGCAGAATATAGTGAATTAACAAACAGTTCATAAACCGGATATCAGATAAATGGCAGACATGATAAAATGAACAAGACTAGGCATGATATGAGTATACAGCAGAATCCAGGAGATGAAGGGGATAAACAGAAGAACTGAGAGCCAAAACACTAAACTGAAGTGGTAAAATAGAACACTGTTCACAAACAGGTACAAGTACGAAGGACAAAGATCAGATAAACCAAACAGGATATGAATATAGGACACTGTTCACACTGGGACACAGAACATACAAACTGGATTCCCCACTCCACTTTAGGAGTAGCCATTAGTGTTGCTCGCGAATATTCACAATTCGAATTTTATTCACGAATATCGCATATTTGCGAATTCGCGAATATTCGCGAATATAGCACTATATATTCGAAATGACGAATATTCATTTTTTTTTTCACAGTACACATCACAGTGATCATCCTTCTCTGCTTCCAGCTTGTGTGGTCTAAAGAAGGCTCTAATACTACTATGTGAGACCACCAGGCGAATTTTCGCATATGCGAATATTCGCGAATATTGATCCCTCCCTTCTGCTGCTTCTATCAAGTTACACTGGTATACTTGCTATAAAGTTCATACATTTTCACATATGGGAATTTTCGTATATGCAAATTTTCGCATATGCGAAAAAAAGCATGAATATTGCGAATATGCGAATTTAGCGAATATATGACGAATATTCATCCATATATTTGCGAAATATTGTGAATTCGAATATAGCCTATGCTGCTCAACACTAGTAGCCATTAATAATAAAGCCAAATAGGCTACTGGACACACTCCACCATGTGTACAAAATGCTGACCCAGTAGGAAACTGAAATATAATACATGAAACACTAGACTAGAACTGGATGAGTCTGAAAAGATATAACATAAAGAGCACAGGGTACAAGCTAGACTCAGACACAGTGCGAATACAGACAGAGAAAAACGAACAAACACAATCCTAAAACCGACTAATGTAACACAGACTAAAATACAAGGAGCATGCTATACAACCATGGCTAAAAACCTCGATAAGATTACAAGATAAATACATGGCAAATGCTCAAGCAGACATAGTTAGAATATAGCACAAACAGACAAAGTGGCATTAAACTAACAGACATCTTAGTATTGCACTGAATAACCAGCCCCAGAATGCAGGAGAACTCTGGCTAAATAACTCCACCCAAGTTCTCATTCTCTTAGAGCATTAACTATTCCCTATCCAGGTAAAATAGCAAACTGCTCTGAACAAACTAGTGTGTGAATACAAACCTAAACAGAAAAATACAAAAGCAAATAAACCAACATTACAAAAATAAAACACAATTCACACTGGAACAAACAAAATCCTAGGCCGTCTAGCCACTGACTACACATTTGTCACTTCCCTCTCTATCCACTGGTAAGCCAGTCTCCACCAGCTGAAAACACAAGTTTCATGCAACCTTTACTCACTGTTCACACTCAGCGTTTGTGGCCTCTTGCTGTGTGTACTAAGACCCATTGTCTGTCCACTTCACTGGTGTGGGTCACTCACAGTGCCTAGCTGTGTGCACCTTGCAAGGACCCCTTGCCTCTCCCTCACAGCCACCCTGCTGTGTTCTGGGGAGAGTCCAGACTATTCTTTTTCCTCTTCTTATAAACACATCCCAGGTGGAGGTTTCTGCTGTAAGATTCTAGGGCTACATTCTCCAGATCCCTGGATGCAACATTGCCAGCTACAGCTGATGTGGCCTGCGGCTACAAGGGCAAGTGGCAAAGCAGGGAGCTGGTCGCTTTCTACTATGCCATCAGTAAGTGGCATAGCAGAAAGCTGCCTTCAGCTGTAGCTGACAATGTTGCATCTAGCTCACGCAGCTCAATGAAATTATCAAACCAACCGGAAATGGGTGTGTCCAGCAGAAAGAAAGACTGCACCACCTCAGGAGCTAGCCAGAAGAAGAGAGGGGAGTTATTTATTTCCTTTCCATTGTGCAGAGATGGTGCTGTTTGGGAAGATGCACAGCAACTGTGTGGGGCGTTATTTGGGGTTCTACAATGTAAGGGTCATTATTGGGGGATTTAATTATTGTGGGGGATACTATATGGAGGCTCTGCATTGTGAGGGCCATTATTGGGGGAATCGACTACTGTGGGGCACTATTCGTAGACTAATTAGTAGACTAAACTAAGTGTTTAGGAGGATGTAAAATGTGGTCATGGTGTAGCCGATTATTTGTGTCCTGTATAAAGGTGTCATTGGTAATATTGGTCTTGGTGATACTGGGTTTTATCCATTTCCTTTAATCAGTCAGACTGTGTCCTAAGTAGAGATGAGCGAATTTACAGTAAATTCGATTCATCACGAACTTCTTGGCTCGGCAGTTGATGGCTTATCCTGCATAAATGAGTTCAGCTTTCAGGTGCTCCCGTGGGCTGGAAAAGGTGGATAAAATCCTAGGAGACTCTTTCCTAGGACTGTATCCACCTTTTCCAGCCCACCGGAGCACCTGAAAGCTGAACTAATTCATGCAGGATAAGTCATCAACTGCCGAGCCGAGAAGTTTGTGACGAATCAAATTTACAAATTTTTCACTAAAATGCTGTTTCATTTCATTTTTACAAGGAATAATAGGAGAAAATTACCCACAACATGTGTAACCCCATTTCTTCTGAGTATGGAAATACCCCATGTGTGGACGTCAAGTGCTCTGCTGGCGCACTACAATGCTCAGAAGAGAAGGAGCGCCATTGAGATTATGGGGAGAGAATTTGTTTGGAATGGAAGTCAGGGGCCATGTGCGTTCAGAAAGCCCCCGTGGTGCCAGAACAGTGGACCATCCCACACTTGTGACCCCATTTTGGAAACTACACTCCTCACAGTATTGAATAAGGGGTGCAGTGAGTATTTATACCCCACTGGCATTTGACAGATCTTTGGAACAGATTTAATTTTCACGGACCACTGTTCCAAAAATCTGTCTGACACCTGTGGGGCGTAAATGCCCACTGTACCCATTATTACATTACGTGAAGGGTGTAGTTTCCAAAATGGGGTCAGAGGTGGGGGGGGGGGGGGTCCATTGTTCTGGCACTATGGAGGCTTTGTAAACTGTTACATTCTTATACTGGTCAAATTTCATTTGACACAGTCACCATTGGAGAGGAATAAATTACTCAGCTTACGTCAAATTAAGTAAACAATCATACATTTATTTTAGGCTCATAGACAAATATGGCAAACAGAACAACCTAGTAAATCTTATGTAAATAACAGTTCTTGCTTAAGTATTACAATAATAACAGTAGGAAGTGTAGGCATGTTCTCAGAACCATCTCACCAACTGAGGGTTGTGTGGGCTGGATCCATCATGGAAAGTTCATCTAAGATGGCTTCCTCCTTCATCAGACTGGTTTGGCTCCGCCTCCTTCCTCTTAGCTTGGCTTGGCTTACTTCAATGGTCTTGCTTCATGATGTCCTCCTCGTCCTCCATGGATGAGGCTTCCTTAATGATTATGCCTTAATGATGCTTCCATTATGATGCTTCCATAATGATGCCTTAATGATCCTGCACCCTCTTGACGCAGTCTTCTTATATACCATATTTATGGTGTGTTCTTTACATATGTGGGCGTGGTTATACTATGTCTTATATCCATAAATATACTTCTCTCTATATATCTCCTCCTAGTGGGTTGGTTTGAGTATATCTTTAACTTAAGGGTGTATACATTATGTCATGCTTAACTTACATACTGATTGGACATTAGTACCCTTCCTAGAATAGTATAGTTATGCATACCTCAGCAATTCTATCTATAGTATCCAGCTATAACTTAACTTTACTAAAGGTCATGGCATCCATTTTAGGTTTGACTCTTGTCAGCCATCTTGTATACCCTTGCATAAGTTATATTGTATATTAATCATTTTAACATTTCCCCCTATTATGAGTTTTTTTAAAATTACTCATAATACAGTTGTTTCAATATACAATTACCATGTATAGTATTAGTAACCAAATCCTTACTTTGTAGTCTTTTTATAAATTAATTAGACAATCCCCTTTAAATTAGTATATATCATCTTAGAATATCAATTTTAAGTAAATAAATTAATCCATTCATGGTTTACATTGGTATTATTATCATTATTCTAATAAGTCTATGTCATAGTATATCATGATATGTAATAAATCATGTTATATTAGTCCATACAATAATACATTATTATTTTCCCATATTGTGTTATATTATATTATGTTGTGTTGTGGTATACTGTAATTTATTTTTCATAAAAAACATTTTTAACCAATACCTAAATCTAATCTAAATATTTGTCTTCTTGGGTCTTGGAAAAAATCAAAATATAGAAGATCAATGTAACTTTTGACTCAGTCCATAACACAGTCCATAAAAAATCCTTGAAAAAAACATAAAGTCATTGTCCTTTGATTATTTTTACCAATAATAACGAATTTTCTTTCTTTGCTCCAATTCTATGATCATTCTTTTGTCAGTTGGTTCCTTGAATTTTACTGTAATAGCAAACATTCTTTTTAGTCCTGGACAGCCAACGGTTAACATCCCTTGATGATAAGTCACTTCCTTGCAGACTCTGCATCAGCACTGCAACAGTTAATTTAACTCTTTTCTTTCTTTGCTGGAACAACAGCTGGTGATAAGAAAACAGTCCTTTTTCAAATAACTTTTTTCTTCACCTTTTGGCTCCTGGACTTATGTTTTAGCCCAATTTGTAGAAACAATGCATTTCTTTAACTCCTTTGCTTGAGACAGAAGCTGATGGTCAAATACCTCACTCTGTAACTTGATTCAGGCGTTGAATTCCACTCAGGCCATAATCTCTGCTTTTCTGTAGAACTAGAAGTCCCAGCAAGTCCTCTTTATATTCCTTTAATACAGGTAAACCTTAGCATTGGTTACCTCTGGACTTCAGACTCCTATTCATCTGTAGACATAAAGTCTTTTTCCTGAAACACAGTTCATCATATCCTTGATCCTCACAGCAAGTGAACTCCTTTCCCCATGGGAGAACTTTAAAATAATTTCAACAGAGAAGCTCTTTGAAAACAATCTGTAGTCAGTCCCAGCAATGATGCTCATCAGCTGTTCTTGTCCATCAATTGTCCAGCAAATATCCTTTGGAAAAATAGTCAATTAAAAATAACAGATAGTCCTTAGTGATAGTCCAATAGTCCAAAAACTTATCTTTGTTCTTCATCTGTTTTACTTGGATATCCCACTTGATTTTGGAAATATCAAAAATAATCAAAAACAAAAACTCTTCTTTTTCCCTAAACTATACCCAAAATATTGGTAACTTTTCCTATAATATATTCATTACAATATACCACATCATTTCATATCATATATACCTTATAATTTTAAATATGAAATAATTATTAAAAACATTAATTATGATTATTATTATGAAACATATGCTAAACATCATTCTATGACTATTCATATTATTACTATTATACTATTATATTAACCATATCTGACTGCGAATTCTAAATATCTTAAAACAATACAATAGTATAATAGTAAACAAGTCTTAACTCATAAGTTATTCTCATATGTCATGTAAATCTAAGCATACTCATAACATTCTTATTTTTATTTCACATTAATAATTACTTAAATATAACCTTAAACTTAATTAATTAATTACCCATGTATTCCACCATGTTATTCATTACATAAAATTGACACTTTTTAAAATAATCTTTATTACTCAATTTTTTTATTATCCCACATGACACTATAGAATGTGTATAAAACCTTATATTGTTGTATGTATTTAACTTTTTTGTACCTTTTTAGAAGTTATAGTGATGTATTATATCACTTTCCCAATACCAGACTTTGTCTTAACAGCTGTCACTCGCCCCATTCAGCTTATGAGAGCTGAAGCACTCTGTGATTTTTGTTGTTGGGAACACCACAATATATTTCAAAGTGTAGGATTACTGTATGTAAGAGAGAGAGATGGAATTTCCCTCTTCCTTGTTACAGTGTTTTGTAATACCATTTAATAAAGAAACCCAGTGAAACCCAGTATATTTGTCACCAACTTTGTTATAGTAATGGACTCCATTAAAATGAATAAAACAATTCCCCACATTTTTACCTATGTGAATTACATGAAGATTTACTTGTGTAAACATATACAAGACTTTCACAAACACACATATATGAATTTGTGTATATGCTTGAACTAATTCCCATATGAATATTCATGTATCCTGAACATGTAAAACAAAGAACAATTAATAATTGAACCTACATTATGTCAGTGTGTAATTACCTTAAAATTCCTTCATATGAAAATAACCATAATGTAACTTAAACTTAACTAGAATAAAATAAAATACAATACCCCTAGAACCTTTAATCACAATAATATTTGAAATCATGTGATTCATCAATTTCTCCATATTAACATAGAAATATATGTATTTTCATGTCAATATGTAATTATCTCTATAAATTGTTATAGAATGAAATATTGTGCACTCATATCTTATTCCATATAAGACCAATCATTATTAACCCTTTATCTTTTGAATTTCAAACATTATTTTATATTTCTTAGAACATAGCATACTCTAATCACTTCACTATATTCTCCGTACTCAACACTTTTATTCACTCACTGAATACACCTTTTCATACATTTAATAATTTGAATATGGTACCATAAAAATATTCAATTTATATGAAGTACTTCCCAAGAATTCAATTAATTAATCAATTAATATATCTATTAACTAAATTAATTAATTCAAGACATGTCTTTGAAAATATCCAAAAGGCCTTATCTTTTCAATACTTTTAACTCACTTCTTACAAACACTGCGGTGTCATCACTCACATCACACTTTGGGTTCAGTTTTCCAAAGACACATTTCTTAATTTACTTAACCATACCTATGGTCACACATGGTCCTGTCAATCACAGATACATGCATACATTCTAAAAAATGCTCGTACCCAAGGTTTCACATGCCCGTGCCCATTTTGTCCTTCATTTACACACACGTGCAGTTACAATGGCGACAGATACATGGACTCAAGGTTACTTAAATAGAGGAGACAGAGAAGAACCATGCTTACTTTACAAAGCAAAATGGATAACTTTATTCTTCATGCTTTTTAAACATATACAAGATGCAATTATATATGTAAGTACATACAATACTTTATTTAAACTTCATTAGCTAATGTTAGTCACAAACTTATAGCTAATCAGTTCTTGTCCTGTATCTATGTTAACCATATCCTTGGGACAAAAAAAACTTTTATTTGTTTTCCAACTTTTACTTCTACTAAAAGATAAAAGCAGATATCATTAGTTACATATTCCATTATCATTGCAGAATAATAACAATAACAGTGGTCTCCAGATTATAACACTACAGCTGTTTCAAAGAAACATGATCTTTCTCTATCTTATTAATAATGTATATGCATACAAACATATCACTAGTACTATACATCTATATATTTAAATAGCTATACACAGATATACATCTATATATATATATATATATATATATATACATATATACATACACATCTAATCTGTCTTACTCCATAGAGCATATATATATCTCTACTCTTTACCATAAAAAATGTAGCAAAGAGTAAAAACATATATCATTAATTAAATCTCTTACTACCATAATCCATTAGACTAGCCAAAAATCATTCACCATATAATCTATACTTAAGATTATTTAAAACCTTTTTATCCAATTGCTACCTTTGGTTTAATCATTTCTTTCATAAGAAAATCAGTAAACAATCCAATTAACCCTTTAATTTCTCTATACTCTACTTTCTGTAGTAATTTCCCATATGTGCTTTTGAAACTGTCATTCAAAGACCTAGTTAAAGCTGGGATGTCATTTTCCTCTGTCTTAGCTTCACTACCAATAGCTGTGTTTTGATTGGTCAGTGCAGAGTGAATTCCTTCAATCTTGCCTGCTAACACTTTTACTGGATTACTTTCAAAATTAATTGTTTCATTTTTATAGGGCTTAACATTTATATGTAGTAATCTCCTTCGCTGTTCATAGATTGCATCCTGATTTTTGTAACTCTTTTTAGACAATGTTGGGGTTACAATTCCTTTTGATATAGGTTTACTCAGATTATGTGTTGAACTTTTCTGGAGCTGTGGACTTTCTGTCATGTGATCTCTCAGTGGTCCGTGTCTCTTCTGAGCTACCATTTTCTCCCTTATTATGTGTCTCACTTGCCTGATGTCTGAAACTGGTTCTGGCTTTGTCTGCCTAATGTTCTCCTGCAAAATGTTGGTCTTTTTACAAGTGTGCCTAGCCATGTTGTTTTGTGATATTTTAGAAGCCTGACAATTCTTATCTTTTTGTTGCTTCCTGGCTACATCAATTAGTTTAGCGACTTCGATTAACGAATTTTTCTTTGACGCTATTGCTAATATTACTTTATCCACAAAAGGAAACTTTTTAATAAATGTACTTATCATAATCTGATTTTTATCAATTGATGTGTTTTTGTCCATAATCACCTTGAACATTCGTTCAAAACTTTTCATGTACTCAAAAACACATTGGTCTTTTCCGATTTGATAGGAAGTTAACATATCTATGCTTGGAATGTCCTTGTTGACACCTGTACAGAGCATTGTCAGCCTGTCAACATCATCACATTCCAACCATTCTTCTCCCTGTACATTGTGATGTAACTCTATAATTCTCCATAAATCCACAGGAATATATAATCGGAAAGTTTTATTGATTTGAGACTTGGTTAAACCAAACTTGGCTACATGTACCTCAAAAACTTCTAAACTTCTCGCTACATGAAATTTCTTATTAAATGTAGGGATTTCTTTTTTAAGTTTACTCAAATAGTATAATTCTGTTAACAAATGCATTGACCTGTCACTTTGACAGATGTTAGCAGCTGACTCCCTTAAGTCTTCACTACACTGAGTAGTAAACATTGCTTGTGACTCTGTATCCAGATCAGATGTCAACACATTTTGACTCTGACTTGTTACGTCACCATTACATTGTATAGCCATATCTCGTTTGGATACAATTCTATCATTTCCATGCATCAAAACTTGATCATGGAAAACTTGTGACATATGTACCAGATTTGCTAGCTTACATTTCTCTTTATTTACAAATAGTTTACCATCTATTTCCTTATTCTTAGTTTCATATTCTGTTACTAATTTAAACCATAACTGTTTTAAGTCTACTTTAGATGCATCTAACTTAAAACTAGACATGTCTGAAACCTGCATTTTACATTTGTCTACCATAATATAGAGTAATTAAAACAATACTCACAAGATAGCCTCTTGTCTCTCAGTCTGCTTTGCTGAAACGTCCTTTAGCAAGTTCCCGCAGCTGAATTCTTTTCCTGGCCTTCTCCAATGGTCGTCAGATTCTTAGGTTCTCGTCTTCCTGGAAGCTTGTCATCCGTACGCGTCTCTCCCCCTGTACAAGCTGAACAAAGACGAATGGCTGGCGTCGCCAAAATGTTACATTCTTATACTGGTCAAATTTCATTTGACACAGTCACCATTGGAGAGGAATAAATTACTCAGCTTACGTCAAATTAAGTAAACAATCATACATTTATTTTAGGCTCATAGACAAATATGGCAAACAGAACAACCTAGTAAATCTTATGTAAATAACAGTTCTTGCTTAAGTATTACAATAATAACAGTAGGAAGTGTAGGCATGTTCTCAGAACCATCTCACCAACTGAGGGTTGTGTGGGCTGGATCCATCATGGAAAGTTCATCTAAGATGGCTTCCTCCTTCATCAGACTGGTTTGGCTCCGCCTCCTTCCTCTTAGCTTGGCTTGGCTTACTTCAATGGTCTTGCTTCATGATGTCCTCCTCGTCCTCCATGGATGAGGCTTCCTTAATGATTATGCCTTAATGATGCTTCCATTATGATGCTTCCATAATGATGCCTTAATGATCCTGCACCCTCTTGACGCAGTCTTCTTATATACCATATTTATGGTGTGTTCTTTACATATGTGGGCGTGGTTATACTATGTCTTATATCCATAAATATACTTCTCTCTATATATCTCCTCCTAGTGGGTTGGTTTGAGTATATCTTTAACTTAAGGGTGTATACATTATGTCATGCTTAACTTACATACTGATTGGACATTAGTACCCTTCCTAGAATAGTATAGTTATGCATACCTCAGCAATTCTATCTATAGTATCCAGCTATAACTTAACTTTACTAAAGGTCATGGCATCCATTTTAGGTTTGACTCTTGTCAGCCATCTTGTATACCCTTGCATAAGTTATATTGTATATTAATCATTTTAACATAAACACACGTGGCCTTCAGTTCCGGACAAATTTTCTCTTCAAAATCCCAATGGCACTCCTTCTCTTCTGAGCATTGTAGTTCGCCCGCAGAGCACTTTACATCCACATATGGGGTATTTTCTTACTCAGAATAAATGGGGTTACAAATTTTGGGGGACTTTTTTCCTATTTTCCCTTGTGAAAATGAAAAATTTAGGGTAACACCAGCATTTTAGTGAATTTTTTTTTCCCCATCCAACTTTAATGAAAATTCTTCAAACACCTCTGAGGTGTTAAGGCTCACTATACCTCTTGTTACATTCCGTGGGGGGTGCTGTTTCCAAAATGGGGTCACATGTAGGTACTTATTTTTTTGCATTTATGTCAGAACCGCTGTAAAATCAGCCATCTCTGTGCAAATCACCAATTTAGGCCTCAAATGTACGTAGTGCACTCACACTCCTGAGCCTTGTTGTGCGTCCGCAGAGCATTTTACGCCCACATATGGGGTATTTCCGTACTCAGGAGAAATTGCGGTACAAATTTTGGAGGTCTTTTTTTGCTTTTACCGCTTGTGAAAACAAAAAATATGGGGCAACACCAGCATGTTAGTGTAAAAACGTGTAATTTTTTTTTACACAAACAGGCTGGTGTAGCCCCCAACTTTTCCTTTTCATAAGCGGTAAAAGGAGAAAAAGCCCTCGAAAATGTGTAGTGCAATTTCTCCTAAGTACGGAAATACCCCATATGTGGCCCTAAACTGTTTTCTTGAAATACGACAGGGCTCCGAAGTGAGAGAGTGCCATGCACATTTGAGGACTAAATTAGGGATTGCATAGGGGTGAACATAGAGGTATTCTACGCCAGTGATTCCCAAACAGGGTGCCTCTAGCTGTTTCTAAACTCCCAGCATGCCTGGACAGTCAGTGGCTGTCCGGAAACGCTGGGAGTTGTTGTTTTGCAACAGCTGGAGGCTCCGTTTTGGAAACACTGCCGTACAATACGTTTTTCATTTTTATTGTGGGGGACAGTGTAAGGGGGTGTATATGAAGTGTTTTACCCTTTATTATGTGTTAATGTAGTGTTTTAGGGTACATTCACACTGACGGGCATTATGGTGAGTTTCCCCCTAGGAGTTTGCACTGGGGCGAAAAATTTCCAACAGCCCAAACTTGAAGCAGAAAACTCACTGTAAACTTGCCCGTGTGAATGTACCCTGTACATTCACATGGGGGGGGGGGGGGGACAAACCTCCAGCTGCTTCAACTACAACTTCCAGCATGTACTGACAGACCGTGCATGCTGGGAATTGTACTTTTGCAACAGCTGGAGGCATCACTGGTTTGAAAACCTTCAGTTAGGTTCTGTTACCTAACTCAGTATTTTCCAACCAGTGTGCCTCCAGCTGTTGCAAGTTATGCAACAGCTGGAGGTACGCAACTACAACTCCCAGCATGCCAAGACAGAGGTTTGGGCATGCTGGGATTTGCAGTTCTGCCACATCTGGAGGGCTACAGTTTAGAGACTACTGCACAGTGATCTCCAAACTTTGTCCCCCAGATTTTTCAAAACTACAAATCCCAGAATGCCCTGACAGAAAACTGCTGTGTGGGCATGATAGGAGTTGTAGTTTTGAAAGATCTAGAGGGCAACTCGCCGGCTTCCGTAGGTTCCAGGGAGCCGTATCGGGGTCCTGTTCTTCCACCGATCCCTGTCCCGATCGCAGCCCGCAGCCGTCGCCGATGGGTGAGGGGACTTTGGCCCCGGTCCCCTTCGGTTTCCCTGTTCTGCCCCGCCTATTGTGGGTGGGCAGTACGGGGGAACCAAAAGTTAACCCCCCTGTCCCCGATCTGCTATTGGTCGTCGGGTCTTAACGACCAATAGCAGGGATAGGAGGGGTGACACCCCTGCCACCTCATTCCTATCCCTTCAGGGGGATTGTGGGTGTCATGGACAACCGCCATCCCCCTTATATTCCGGGTCACCATAGACTCGTATGACCTGGGATCGGCGCAAATCACAAGTATGAATTCACCTGCGATTTGCAGTGATCACCGACATGGGGGGGTCTGATGACCCCCCTGGGCATTTGCGCGTGGTGCCTGCTGATCGATATCAGCAATTACCCCGGTCCGTTCCCCACCCGGCGCGTGGCGGGGACCGAAATTCCCATGGGCGTACAGGTACGCCCTGGGTCCTTAAGTACCATGGACCGAAGGCTGTATGCCCTGGGTCCCTATGTGGTTAATAGTCTCCATAGGGGACTATTTATAGCAATCACTTGATTGCTAATACTGTTCAGTGCTATGCGTAGGGCATAGTACTGATCAGTATTATCAGTCATCTTCTACTCTGGTCTTCTGGACCTCAGACCAGAGCAGAAAACCCCTGTAGACAGACGGAGGCAGGTGAGGGGACCTCTGACCGCCATTACAGATGTTCGGATACCCGCGGCCACGCTGTGGGCGATCCGATCATCCATATTAAGTGCTGCAATGCTGCCAATGCCATAACCTGTATTGATCTGATAGCAGCCGGGACCTGTCGTGCATAACGCAAGCACCGGTCCTGTGCTCGAGGTCATGTCCATGATGTAAAAGTACCACCGCACCATGATGAACATTTACATCCAATGTCGTTATCCGCTCTGGTGCACACGCTGGCCGTGAGCGCATGGTCCCATTACCTGCTGCTGCCAGTGGGGCTGGGACTCGCATCACAGGATGCGCCCGCATGCGAGCCCCAGTCCATCATTCACCTGGTGCTTCTCCTGCCCCAGCCTCTTCCTCACTGCGCATGTCCCTGTCCCCTAGAGCTTTAAGATTTAAAGGGCCAGTGCGCTCATTAGTGTGATTCACCTGTGGCTCACTTATATATTCCTCCACCCTCCTCACTCCCTTGCCGGATCTTTGTTGCCTTGAGCCTGAGAGAAAGCATTCCTGTTTCTGCCTTGCCGTGTATCTGATCCTTCGCTTTGTGACCCGACTTTGCTTCTCGGCCGCCTGCCTATTGACCTCCTGCTATGTATTGACTATGCAACCGTGCCACCTGCCCTGGCCTTCTGCTATCCAGACTACGAGCTGCCTTATCCCTCCTGTACCTCACATCTCCTAAGCCGCCTGTATGGTCAAGCCGTGCCAGGGGTAGCGACCTGGGTGCCGCCTGCAGCAGCAAGTCCATCCCGCTTTGCAGTGGGCACTGGTGAAAACCAGCGGCACCTTAGACTCTGCTCTCTGGTACGGTCCGAATCATCTGCCACACAGGTCCAGTGGATTCACCGGGATTCCTGTCTTCTGAAACGTGAGTGTTACAGTTAAGGGGTTAAACTTGTGAATCTAATCAAAACATTAAATTTAATTTAAAAAAATTTCTCCAATCTTTTCAATTGTGAGGCCCTATGGTTGTCGTCCTATATTACCTGTGGAATTACCACAAGAATCCAATGAAACAGGTAAGAGAGGATGAGAGACAGGGGCTGCAACAAGTGGTAGCTCGTCTCGCGGTGTACCACCAGGTCGATTGTAAGATACAAGTACAAGCTTTTTCACTGCAGCAACTTAAAGAAGTATGCGCCAACTTATCCAATGGCACAGAAGCTAAATGTGCTCGTGTCTAAGTTGCTGGGGCTGCAGTCCCTCCTTTTTGAAGTGGACATTCAGTCATGAGCATGGGGGTGTGCTGGGAGGCAGGGACTGGCACAGGTGGTAGCTGGCCTCACAGCGAACCGCCAGTTCGATTTTAAGATACAAGTACAAGCTTTCTCACTGCAACAACTTATACACTGCAGCAATTATACACTATTGGAGCTGGAATTACCGGGGCTGCTGGCACCAGACTTGCCCTCCAATGGGTCCTCAATGGAGATGAGCGAATCAAATTGGACGAATCGAATGTAAAAAAAATTTACTCCTCTCTAGTCGTCGTCATATATTACCTCTGGAATTACTACAAGAATCCAATGAAACAGGTTGGAGCGATAACAATGAACCATAACTGACATTTGCAGTTTCACAGTCGGGGAGGGAGGGGTGTCGCTGAGAGGCAGGGGTTGGAACAGGTGGTAGCTCGCCTCGTGGCAGACCGCCAGTTCGATGCTCACCAGAATGGGTCCTCAGAAAAGGATTAAAACATTTTTTTAATATTAAATTACATAAAAATCTAATTAAAGGGGTACTCCAGTGGAAACCTTTTTTTTTTTTTTTTATGAAATGGTGCCAGAAAGTTAAACAGATTTGTAAATTACTTCTATAAAAAAAATCTTAATCCTTCCAGTACTGCTGAATACTACAGAGGAAAATCTTTTCTTTTTGGAACACAGTGCTCTCTGCTGACATCATGACCACAGTGCTCTCTGCTGACATCTTTGTCCATTTTAGAAACTGTCCAGAGAAGCATATGTTTTCTATGGGGATTTTCTCCTACTCTGGACAGTTCTTAAAATGGACAGAGATGTCAGCAGAGAGCACTGTGGTCATGATGTCAGCAGAGAACTCTGTGTTCCAAAAAGAAAATAATTTCCCCTGTAGTATTCAGCCGGTAATAAGTACTGGAAGGATTAATATTTTTAAATAGAAGTAATTTACAAATCTGTTTAACTTTCTGGCACCAGTTGATTACAAAAAAAAAAACATTTCCACCAGAGTACCCCTTTAAGAAATCTCGTTAATCACTTCAATTGTGACGCCCTATGGTCTCCCGACCCTGCCACCACATCCAGACGCTCTGCGTCAGTGATTCTAATAGCGATGCCTGTAATCTACATGTCATACTGAATAATAATATTATTTCACTAACACAGCACACTCCCTATGCATGTTAAGACAAGGCAAAATGTTCTACGCAATGTAACTTCAAGTCAATCACACTTCTGTGAAATCACAGTGTCCACTCAGGAAGCAACACTGATTGACAATCAATTTCACATGCTGTTGTGCAAATGGAACAGACAACGGGTGGAAATTATAGGCAATTAGCAAGACACCCCCCAATAAAGAAGGGGTTTTGCTGGTGGTGAACACAGACCACTTCTCAGTTCCTATGCTTTCTGGCTGATCTTTTGGTCACTTTTGAATGCTGGCGGTGCTTTTACTCTAGTGGTAGCATGAGACAGAGTCTACAATCCACACAAGTGGCTCAGGTAGTGCAGCTCACCCAGTATGGCACATCAATGCGAGCTGTGGCAAGAAGGTTTGCTGTGTCTGTCAGCGTTGTGTCAGAGCATGAAGGCACTACCAGGAGACAGGCCAGTACCTCAGGAGACGTGGAGGAGGCCGTAGGAGGGCAACAACCCAGCAGCAGGACCGCTACCTCCGCCTTTGTGCAAGGAGGAGCAGGAGGAGCACTGCCAGAGCCCTGCAAAATGACCTCCAGCAAGCCACAAATGTGCATGCGTCCACTCAAACAGTCAGAAACCGACTCCATGAGGTTGGTATGAGGGCCCGACGTCCACAGGTGGGGGATGTGCTTACAGCCCAACATTGTGCAGGATATTTGGCATTTTCCAGAGAACACCAAGATTGGCAAATTCGCCACTGGCACCCTGTGCTCTTCACAGATGAAAGCAGGTTCACACTGAGCACATGTGACAGATGTGACAGAGTCTGGAGATACCGTAGAGAACATTCTGCTGCCTGCAACATCCTCCAGCATGACCAGTTTGGCGGTGGGTCAGTAATGGTGTGGGGTGGCATTTCTTTGGGGGGGGCGCACAGCCCTCCATGTGCTTGCCAGAGGTAGCCTGACTGTCATTAGGTACCGAGATGAGATCCTCAGACCCCTTGTGAGACCATATACTTATGCGGTTGGCCCTGGGTTCCAATTAATGCAAGGCAATGCTAGTCCGTATGTGGCTGGAGTGTGTCAGCAGTTCCTGCAAGAGGAAGGCATTGATGCTGTTGGATGGCCTGCCTGTTCCCCAGACCTGAATACGATTGAGCACATCTGGAACATCAAGTCTCGCTCCATCCACCAATGCCACATTGTACCACAGACTGTCAGGAGCATGCCTAGGCATTGTAGGGAGGTCATACGGGCATGTGGAGGCCACACACACAACTGAGCCTCATTTTGACTTGTTTTAAGGACAATACATCAAAGTTGGATCAGCCTGTAGTGTGTTTTTTGTCTTTGATTTTGAGTGTGACTCCATATCCAGACTTCCATGGGTTGATAAATTTGATTTCCATTGATAATTTTTGTGTGATTTTATTGTCAGCACATTCAACTATGTAAAGGCGAAAGTATTGCATACGATTATTTAATTCATTCAGATATAGGATGTGTTATCTTAGTGTTCCCTTTATTTTTTTTAAGCAGTGTATGTAGCAGATGTTCTGTTTTCTCACTGTAGTGGTTATTTATTGGAACATTGGTAACCTATTATTTTATATGCTTTTAAATGTATTGTTTGTTTGCATTTTTTAATAAAGATTTGTGCTTTTTTACTTCAGGGGTTTGATGTTAAGTAAATGTGACAACATATTTCCAGCCCATGCCATGGCTGTTTTAGTTTCCTGCAGAGTGGGTGCCACTTTGCAGCAGAATTGCCCATTGGACCTCTAACAAACCTAACGTTATGACATATCCTTGCGTTTCCCCATAACAAGCTGTAATCTGAAAATCAAAACTCTACTGTTTAGGATTTTTTTCTATTATTTGAATTGTTTGCATATTAACTAGATGAAACACTAAAAATGGCCCCTGGCAGAGAAGGGACTGCATATGTGCAATAACTCCTGGTGACTGTAAATGAGACATGTGAAAACAGGTGAATGAGTGAACTTGGCAGCTTCCATCTTTTCCATTCACTTTAACTGAGGACACCCAGGACCAGTCCTCAAAAAACCGAGTATTTAAATGGTCACTGTCATTTTGGAAACTTTTCATGCATTACAGGGCATGAAAAATTATGACATTTTGTAATGTGTTCCTGCTATCAAAAATTTATGTTTATATATTAAATATGACCAGCTTTTTGCTGGTTCTCTTGGTCGCTGGCCACACCAAGATAAAAATGACGAAGTGAGGGCAGGACTAGCGGGTCTCACAGCTTGTCAATCAGCCTGCTTTGTGAGCCAGCAGCATGTTATGGAGCCTCAATGTGGCATAAAGTCTTATGCAGAGAGGATGCACGGCAAGGCTGCAGTGCTGGGAAGAGGAGCATAGCCAAACTTGTTTCCATTCTCCACTACCACTAAACTGGAGTAAGTTTCTGAAATGTGTATGGGCATGAACAATGATATATTTTATATAAAAAGCTATTAAAAATATCATGCAAAATGTTTTTTTTTTTTTTTTTTTTATGGGATATTTACCTCCTCTATGTATGAATAGGGTGAAGTAGACAAAGATAGGACGTATGCATACGTCTAATAGCGAGAAGGGATTAAAAGTAACACTATAGAAAAACTAGTATAACGAAAAAAGACTCCAGCTCACCACGGGTGCCATTAGGTCAAGGAGATACATCTGCAGGGAGCACGAAAGCAGAAAGCCGAGCCATATCCTCTGTGAAACAGATGATCCAAGTAGGAGAAATGGGGAAGAGGGAACTCCAGCTACACAGCAGATAAAATTTAACCTTTAATGGTACATGTTAAAAGGAAAGTCCAAAGTAAACAAAAAGACAAACAGTGCTCTGGTGAGTTAAAACCCACGTCCACTGACGTGTTTCGGACCGTTAACAGTCCTTAGTCATGGTGCACCATGACTAAGGACTGTTAACGGTCCGAAACGCGTCGGTGGACGTGGGTTTTAACTCACCAGAGCACTGTTTGTCTTTTTGTTTACTTTGGACTTTCCTTTTAACATGTACCATTAACCCCTTAAGGACACAGGGCGTATCCATACTCCCCAGTTTCCAAGTCCTTAAGGACACAGGGCGTATGGATACGCCCTGCGCATTTCCGGCCCCAGCCGCTAGCTGGAGCGGAGCCGGATGCCTGCTGAAATCGTTCAGCAGGCATCCCGGCATATCGCCCAGGGTGGTCATTATGTCCCCCCATATCGGCAATTGCCGCAGATCGCTGGACAATTCAGTCCAGCGATCTGAGGCGGATTCCGGGTCAATCGGGTCTCCAGTGACCCGGTGACCCGGAATTACTGGCTGGTCGGGGCCGTCAGAGACGGCCCCAAACAGCCATTGCGTTCAGGGGTGAGGTGGCACTGGTGCCACCTCACGATCGCCCTGATTTGACGGTCGGTTTCCCGGCCGACCAATCAGGGCGCCTGCTGCGGGTGTCACTCCCGCTAACCGCTCCGCCCCTCTTCCGGAGGACGTGAGCGGGTGCGGGCAGAAGACCCCGGGTGCTGGGGACCCAGATCCCCGGCGTCCCTGTTGGGATCGCGGGCCCCAGGAGCGACGGCGGCAGCAGGACTGACCTGCGCGGCGGCAGCGTGGAGCAGAAGCAGCAGGAGGTGAGTGACAGCTTAGCAACAGCTCCCAACATGCAAAAAGGGCATGCTGGGAGCTGTAGTTATGCAACAGCAGGAGGCAGACCACCACAACTCCCAGCATTCCATTATGGGCATGCTGGGACTTGTAGTTTTGCAACAGCTGGAGGCACATTTTTCTATGGAAAAAAAGCAAAAAACACTACATATACACATACCCCTACACAGCCCCCCTCCCCAATAAAAATGAAAAACATCTGGTACGCCACTGTTTCCAAAAACGGAGCCTCCAGCTGTTGCAAAACAACTACTCCCAGTATTGCCAGATAGCCACTGACTGTCTAGGCATGCTGGGAGTTTTACAACAGCTGTTTGGGAATCACTGGTGTAGAATACCCCTATGTCCACCCCTATCCAATCCCTAATTTAGGCCTCAAATGCGCATGGCGCTCTCACTTTGGAGCCCTGTCGTATTTCAAGGCAACAGTTAAGGGTCACATATGGGGTATCGCCGTACTCGGGAGAAATTGTGTTCCAAATTTTGGGAGGTATTTTCTGAATGCGGCATGCCCCCAGAGCAAAATTTGCTTTCAAAAAACCAAATGTGACTCCTTCTCTTCTGAGACCTATAGTGCTCCAGCAGAGCACTTTCACCCCCATATGGGGTGTTTTCTGAATCGGGAGAAATTGGGCTTCAAATTTTGGGGGGGTATTTTCTGCTATTACCCTTCTTAAAAATGATAAATTTTGGGCAACCAAGCATTTTAGGTAAAAAAAAAAAAAAAGGTTTCACATATGCAAAAGTCGTGAAACACCTGTAGGGTATTAAGGTTCACATTACCCCTTGTTACGTTCCCGAGGGGTCTACTTTCCAAAATGGTATGCCATGTGTTTTTTTTTTGCTGTTCTGGAACCATAGGGGCTTCCTAAATGCGGCATGCCCCCAGAGCAAAATTTGCTTTCAAAAAGCCAAATGTGACTCCTTCTCTTCTGAGACCTGTAGTGCGCCAGCAGAGCACTTTTCACCCCCATATGGGGTGTTTTCTGAATCGGGAGAACTTGGGCTTCAAATTTTGGGGGGTATTTTCTGCTATTACCCATTTTAAAAAATGTTAAAATTTTGGGAAACCAAGCATATTAGGTAAAAAATTTTTTTTTTTTTTTACATATGCAAAAGTCGTGAAACACCTGTAGGGTATTAAGGTTCACATTACCCCTTGTTACGTTCCCCGAGGGGTCTAGTTTCCAAAATGGTATGCCATGTGTTTTTTTTTTTGCTGTTCTGGAACCATAGGGGCTTCCTAAATGCGGCATGCCCCCAGAGCAAAATTTGCTTTCAAAAAGCCAAATGTGAGACCTGTAGTGCGCCAGCAGAGCAATTTTCACCCCCATATGGGGTGTTTTCTGAATCGTGAGAAATTGGGCTTCAAATTTTGGGGGATATTTTCTGCTATTACCCTTTTTAAAAATTTAAAAAATTTGGGAAACCAAGCATATTAGGTAAAATTTTTTTTATTTTTTTTACATATGCAAAAGTCGTGAATCACCTGTGGGGTATTAAGGTTCACTTTACCCCTTGTTATGTTCCCTGAGGGGTCTAGTTTCCAAAATGGTATGCCATGTGTTATTTTTTGCTGTCCTGGCACCATAGGGGCTTCCTAAAGGTGACATGCCCCCCAAAAACCATTTGTCGCTCCTTCGCTTCTGAGCCCTCTACTGTGCCCACTGAACAATTAACATAGACATATGAGGTATGTCCTTACTCGAGAGAAATTGGGTTTCAAATACAAGTAAAACTTTTCTCCTTCTTACCCCTTGCAAAAATAAAAAAATTGGGTCTACAAGAACATGCGAGTGTAAAAAATGAAGATTTTGAATTTTCTCCTTCACTTTGCTGCTATTCCTGTGAAACACCTAAAGGGTTAATACACTTACTGAATGTCATTTTGAATACTTTGGGGGGTGTAGTTTTTATAATGGGGTCTTTTATTGGGTATTTCTAATATGAAGACCTTTCAAATCCACTTCAAAACTGAACTGGTCCCTGAAAAATAATGAGTTTGAAAATTTTGTGAAAAATTTCAAAATTGCTGCTGAACTTTGAAGCCCTCTGGTGTCTTCCAAAAGTAAAAAATCATAAATTTTATGATGCAAACATAAAGTAGACATATTATATATGTGAACCCCAAAAAATATATTTTGAATATCAGTTTTCCTTACAAGCAGAGAGCTTCAAAGTTAGAAAAATGCAAAATTTTCATTTTTTTCATCAAATTTGGGGATTTTTCACCAAGACAGGATGAAAGTTACCATAAAATTTTACCACTAAGTTAAAGTAGAATATGTCACGAAAAAACAATCTCGGAATCAGAATGATAACTAAAAGCATTCCAGAGTTATTAATGTTTAAAGTGACAGTGGTCAGATTTGCAAAAAACGCTCTGGTCCTTAAGGTGTAAAATGGCCTGGTCCTTAAGGAGTTAACCCCTTAAGGACGCAGGACGTAAATGTATGTCCTGGTGAGGTGGTACTTAACGCACCAGGACGTACATTTAGGTCCTGTGCATAACCGCGGGCATCGGAGCGATGCCCGTGTCATGCGCGGCTGATCCCGGCTGCTGATCGCAGCCAGGGACCCGCTGGCAATGGCCGACGCCCGAGATCTCGCGGGCGTCCGCCATTAACCCCTCAGGTGCCGGGATCAATACAGATCCCGGCATCTGCGGCAGTGCGCGATTTAAATGAACGATCGGATCGCCCGCAGCGCTGCTGCGGGGATCCGATCATTCATAACGCCGCACGGAGGTCCCCTCTCCTTCCTCCGTCCGGCTCCCGGCGTCTCCTGCTCTGGTCTGTGATCGAGCAGACCAGAGCAGAAGATGACCGATAATACTGATCTGTTCTATGTCCTATACATAGAACAGATCAGTATTAGCAATCATGGTATTGCTATGAATAGTCCCCTATGGGGACTATTGAAGTGTAAAAAAAAATGTAAAAAAATGTAAAAGTAAAAGTAAAAAAAATGTGAAAAATCCCCTCCCCCAATAAAAAAGTAAAACGTCCGTTTTTTCCTGTTTTACCCCCAAAAAGCGTAAAAAACATTTTTCATAGACATATTTGGTATCGCCGTGTGTGTAAATGTCCGAACTATTAAAATGTTAATGATCCCGTACGGTGAACGGCGTGAACGAAAAAAAAAAAGTCCAAAATTCCTACTTTTTTAATACATTTTATTTTAAAAAAATTATAAAAAATGTATTAAAAGTTTTTTATATGCAAATGTGGTATAAAAAAAAAGTACAGATCATGGCGCAAAAAATGAGCCCCCATACCGCTGCTTATACGGAAAAATAAAAAAGTTAGAGGTCATCAAAATAAAGGGATTATAAACATACTAATTTGGTTAAAAAGTTTGTGATTTTTTTTAAGCGCAACAATAATATAAAAGTATATAATAATGGGTATTATTTTAATCGTATTGACCCTCAGAATAAAGAACACATGTAATTTTTACCATAAATTGTACGGCGTGAAAACGAAACCTTCCAAAATTAGCAAAATTGTGTTTTTCGTTTTAATTTCCCCACAAAAATAGTGTTTTTTGGTTGCGCCATACATTTTATGATATAATGAGTGATGTCATTACAAAGGACAACTGGTCACGCAAAAAAGCAAGCCCTAATACTAGTCTGTGGATGAAAATATAAAAGAGTTAGGATTTTTAGAAGGCGAGGAGGAAAAAATGAAAACGTAAAAATTAAATTGTCTGAGTCCTTAAGGCCAAAATGGGCTGAGTCCTTAAGGGGTTAAAGGTTAAATGTTATCCACTGTGGAGCTGGAGTTCCCTCTTCCCCATTTCTCCTACTTGGATCACTATAGAAAAACAACATAAATTGACTATTGTCTTAATCACATTGAGCTACAGAATAAAGTGAACATGTTTTTGTACCGTAAAGTGCACTGCACAACCCCCCCCCTCTTTCCCACAAAATTTGCTAAATTGAAGTTCTCTCTTCAATTTCACCCTAGAAATAAGAATGTTTTACTTTTGTGCTATACAGTTTATAGAAAAATAAAAGGTATCATTACAAAAAACAATTGGTCATGCAAAAAACAATCCCTCATATGGGTCTGTGGATTGAGTTATCGCTCTTAACAGGTGAGGAGGAAAAAGGAAAAACATCAATATTAGCATTAAGGACACAGGGTGTACAGGTACGCCCTTAAGTCTTGGTACTTAAGGACCAAGGGTGTACCTGTATGCCCTGAACCCTTTAGTGGCTTTGAAGCCCTGAATCCTTAAGTAGCTTTGTGTATTCCATGAATACTTAAGTGGCTTTAAAGTTACTTAGTACCTAATCCTGATCATTTACATATAATTTTGTGTGTCTAGCACCTATATTTCTCACAAATAGCTTCTATCTGTTGCTCACTTGGTTAATCATTCTGAGCTTTGGAGGGGGCATGCTTGTTTCTTACCCCCACTCTGTATCACTCATCTTCCTCTCTGAGTCTGCTGTGATGTGCTAAGTCTCTCATCCAATCATGGCGGGCAGCTCTGTAACCCCCTCCTCTTTGTTTTCATGCTTCAGTCTGATATGACAGGAGTAGGCACAGAGGAGTGCTTGTCCCACCCTCACTTACTGAACTTTGTCCCAACATGTGCTTTAGCTTGGACAGAGATGATGATGTAGCCTAGTGGTCTTTTTTTTTTTTTTATAAGCCATGATTTCTATGAAAAGGAAATACAATTATATTAGAAAGGTTAATGTTTTGCCAAGATGTACAACATATATATTTTTTTATCACACAGTGTCAATTTAAGGGGTTAATATACATGCCCAGAATACTCATCAGTAGTGATGTCGCGAACATAAAATTTTCGGTTCGCGAACCGGGTGAACCGCCATTAACTTCAATGGGCAGGTGAATTTTAAAACCCACAGGGACTCTTTCTGGCCACAATAGTGATTTAAAAGTTGTTTCAAGAGGACTAACACCTGGACTGTGGCGTGCCGGAGTGGGATCCACGGCAAAGCTGCCATGGAAAATTACAAAGTTGATGCAGAGTATGGTTTTAATCAATAAAGGGCATAAATCACCTATTATTCCTAAATGGTTTGGAATAACGTGCTTTAGCCCCCTTTAGGCAGCACATAGAGCCCCCTTTAGGCAGCACATAGTTAGAGCCTCCCTTTAGGCAGCACATAGTTAAAGCTCCCCTTTTAGGCAACACATAAGATTCCCCCATATTAGACAGCACATAGTTAGAGCCCCCCTTGAGGCAGCACATAGTGGGATGGGAACCAGATAGGTGACAAGGAGCACCCTGGGATGCCTGCTGTGGTTGGTCTTCCTCCTCCTCTTCAAAGCCACATTCCTCCTCAGACTCCTCTTCCTCACAATCCTCTTCCTGAGTTGCCGCAGGTCCAGCAAGCGATGCTGATAAGGCTGTTTCTGGTGGTGATGGTGTCCACAACTCTTTCTCTTCACGCTCATCTACTGCCTGATCCAGCACTCTTCGCAGGGCACGCTCCAGGAAGAAAACAAACGGTATGATGTCGCTGATGGTGCCTTCGGTGTGACTGACCAGGTTTGTCACCTCCTCAAAAGAACGCATGAGCCTACAGGCATTGCGCATGAGCTCCAGTAATGTGGCAAAAAAATTTCCAGCTCCGCAGATGATGTCCTAGCACACCGGTCATACAAATATTTGTTGACGGCTTTTTCATGTTGGAGCAGGCGGTCGAACATTAGGAGTGTTGAATTCCAACGTATCGGGCTGTCGCAAATAAAGCACCTCACTGGCATGTTGTTTCGCCGCTGGATATCTGACAAGTGCGCCATGGCCGTGTAGGAATGCCTGAAATGGCCACACACCTTCCTGGACTGCTTCAGGACATCCTGTAAGCCTGGGTACTTGAGCACAAAGCGTTGTACAATCAGATTACACACATGTGCCATGCACGGCACATGTGTCAACTTGCCCAACCTCAATGCCACCAACAAATTTGTTCCGTTGTCACAAACCACCTTGCCAAACTCCAGTTGGTGTGGAGTCAGCCACTGGTCCCCCTGTGCGTTCAGGGCCGACAGGAGCGCTGGTGCGGTGTGACTTTCCGCTTTGAGGCAAGTCAACCCCAAGATGGCATGACACTGCCGTATCCAGGATGTGGAATAGCACCTGGGGAGTTGGGGGGGGGGGGTGCCGGTGATGTGGAGCAAGACGCAGCAGTGTAAGAGGGCTCGGCCAAGGATGTTATGGAAGAAGATAAAGTAGGAGGAGTAGAGGAGGTGGCAGCATGCCTGCCTGCAAGTTGTGGCGGTGTCACCAACTCCTCTGCAGGGCCATGCATTCCAAGCTTGGCAGCCATCACCAGGTTTACCCAATGCGCAGTGTAGGTGATATACCAGCCCGTACCATGCTTTGCAGACCAGGTATCAGTGGTCAGATGGACCCTTGCCCCTACACTGTGTGCCAGACATGCCATAATTTCCTTTTGCACAATGGAGTAAAGGTTGGGGATTGCCTTTTGTGCAAAAAAATTTCATCCGGGTACTTTCCACTGCGGTGTCCCAATGGCTACAAATTTTTTAAAGGCCTCAGACTCCACCAGCTTGTATGGTAAACGTTCAGCTGTCAGACGCCGGACTAGGGGGTGACTTTGAGACATTGTCTTCTTGCACTCAAACATCTCCTTGACAGACACCTGACTGTGGGCAGATGAGCAGGAACTGCTCAAGGTGAGAGACGGAGAGGCGGATGGTTGAGAGGGGGCAAGGAGGGCAGTAGTGGTTGAAGTGGCTGAAGATGCTGGACCAGGAGGAGGATGGCGACTTTGACTTTGTGTGCTGCTTGTACTGACGTGTTGATCCCATAGGCGTTTGTGATGTGACTGTCACGATTCGGCTGGCAGGAGGTGGATCCTCTGTGCCAGAGAGGGATTGGCGTGGACCGTGCTGGTGGACCGATTCTAAGTTGCTACTGGCATTCACCAGAGCCCGCCGCAAAGCGGGATGGTCTTGCAGCGGCGGTAGCAACCAGGTCGTATCCACCAGCAACGGCTCAACCTCTCTGACTGCTGAAGATAGGCGCGGTACAAGGGAGTAGACAAGAGCAAGGTCGGACGTAGCAGAAGGTCGGGGCAGGCAGCAAGGATCGTAGTCAGGGGCAACGGCAGGAGGTCTGGAACACAGGCTAGGAACACACAAGGAAACGCTTTCACTGGCACAATGGCAACAAGATCCGGCGAGGGAGTGCAGGGAAAGTGAGGTATAAATAGGGAGTGCACAGGTGAACACACTAATTAAGCCAACTGCGCCAATCAGTGGCGCAGTGGCCCTTTAAATCGCAGAGACCCGGCGCGCGCGCGCCCTAAGGAGCGGGGCCGCGCGCGCCGGGACAGGACCGACGGAGAGCGAGTCAGGTACGGGAGCCGGAGTGCGCATCGCGAGCGGGAGCCACCCGCATCGCGAATCGCATCCCGGCTGGGAGAGGTATCGCAGCGCACCCGGTCAGCAGGTCTGACCGGGGCGCTGCAATTGCGAGGATGTTGCGAGCGCTCCGGGGAGGAGCGGGGACCCGGAGCGCTCGGCGTAACAGTGACATCATGTGCCTTCGCAAAGCAGTTGTGCCTAGGTGGGTGTTGGACTTCCCACGACTCAGTTTCTTCTGGCAGAGGTTGCAAATGGCCTCGCTGTTGTCAAAGGCAGGCACACACAAAAAATGCCACACTGCTGAGCTCTGCGATGACGGCATTCTGGTGGTGGCAACAGCATGCGTTGATTGGCGTCCCGTCTGGCTGACCCCGGGTGCCGATGCATGCTGTCTGACTGTGCCACTAGCTCCTTGCAACGACCTCCCCCTGCTTCCAACTCGTCTCCTCCTCCTCTCTGTCTCCCCATCTGAACTTTACCCCTTTTCTTCTCTTCTAGTGGGCACCCACGTGGCATCCACGGACACATCGTCATCATCAACACCTTCACTGCTATCTGACACCTCAAGAAAGGAAGCAGCAGCGGCTACAACATCATCATCACACAGTACGTCCATGTGTGTAATGCTGCCTGACATATCCCTGTTAACTACATCCTCTGGCAATAATGGTTGCGCATCACTCATGTCTTCAAACTGATGTGTAAATAACTCCTCTGATGGATAAAGTAAAGCTGCTGTGGTGCTAGTGTTGGTGGTGGCAGCGGCGGGCAAGTGGTAGCATGAGAGGTGCCCGAAGTTAAGCTAGAGGAGGAGAAGGGCGGTGCGTCAAGGTTCCCAGCGGAAGCTTTAGTAGTAGATTGGGTGTCTTGTGATAGCCAGTCAACTAAGTCCTCAGAACTTTGGGGGTTCAGGGTACGTGGCCTCTGAACACTGGCCATTCTAGGGCCAAAGGGAATCCCAGCACCACGATGGCCCCTGCGGGGTGGCCTTCCTCTGCCTGTCATTTTTTGGTTAAATTTGCACAAGTGTCACACCTAATGTGATTTGCACTAGGGTGACACAATTTACCCTGCAGGCAAGAAAAATGGCAACTGTGACGTGAACTAACAGTGACGACTGATGTTATTTAACAGCCAAAAAAGGTATTTTTTTTAAAATTTGCGCAACTGTCACACCTAATGTGATTTGCACAAGGGTGACACAATTTGCCCTGCAGGCAGGAAAAATGGCAACTGTGACGTGAACTAACAGTGGCGGCTGATTTTATTTAACAGCCAAAAAATGGCAACTGTGACGGGAACTAACAGTGACGGCTGATTTTATTTAACAGCCAAAAAAGGTATTTTTTTTAAATTTGCACAACTGTCGCACCCAATGTGATTTGCACTAGGGTGACACAATTTACCCTGCAGGCAGGAACAATGGTAACTGTGACGTGAACTAATAGTGACGGAGGATTTTATTTAACAGCCAAAAAAGGTTTCTTTTTTATTTTTATTTGCACAACTGTCGCACCTAATGTGATTTGCACTAGGGTGACACAATTTGCCCTGCAGGCACGAAAAATGGCAACTGTAACGTAAACTAACAGTGACAGCTGATTTTATTTAACAGCCAAAAAAGGTATTTTTTTTTTATTTGCACAACTGTCACACCTAATGTGATTTGCACTAGTGTGACAATGAGCAAAAAAAATTGCCAGCGGAGTTCCCCTTTTATGCAGTGGTCCCCAACCAGGGTTCCTCCAGCTGTTGCAAAACACAAGGACTGATATATTTCAGCCCTTTGAACACTGTAGTAGTTGTTTTAAAGAAAAAAAGCTTGCCAGCGGAGTTCCCCTTTTAAGCAGTGGTCCCCAACCAGGGTACCTACAGCAGTTGCAAAACACACGGACTGATATCTTTCAGCCTTTTAAATACTGTAGTAGTTAGTTGCTTGAAGGAACTTAAGTTTGATTCTGGAGTACCCCTTTTAACCAGCGGTTCCCTCCCAACCAGGACTGATATCTTTCAGCCCTAAAAAGGGCTTTTTTGGGTGCTGTCCTTAAAGCAGATGTTACACTAGTGCTTTAGGAGTAAACTGGACCCTGAATACACCACCAAGCAGCAACCTAGCTATCGCTTTCCCTATACAGCAGGAGCAGCTTCTCTAACCCTCCACTTCCTAAGCCTGCAGCATGCTGAATGAGGGTAAAATGGCGTCCGTGCAAGAGGTAGGAGGGTCTGGAAGGGAGGGACTGCTGCTGATTGGCTGTAATGTGTCCGCTGACTGACTGCAATGTAAAAGTATAGGGGGCGGATCGAACTTCACATATGTTCGCCTGGCGAACAATTTGCGACATCTCTACTCATCAGAATTAATGTTTACAAGACATTTAACATTGGTAAATTGGCTTCTAGGGAAATGTTTCATGGCGTTCTACCATTAATATCTCTACGAATATAAGAAAACTGTGAGGGATTTTGCCATCACACCGAGAATCACATATTGCTAGGCTATGCTATTACTAATTGGAGAGGGTGCGACTGCCGGGACCTCTGTGATCATGAGAAAGAAAGAGTCACAGTTTTAACTTTGCAATATGGCTTCTTTATATCTCCACCATGTGCTGTTCAGAGAATAGGAGCTGTACAGTAGTCAACTGCACAACTAGTGGCTAACAGCACTTCTATGCAGGGAGCAACTTTAAAGAGTTCCGATCCCCTAATCAAAATATAATGAATCAATCTTGGTACAATGCTTCATAATATGTTGGCACTTTATCAATAAAATAGTTATAATTAATTATTAAATGTTCTCAGCAATATGCTTCCATCTTCTATCATGGGAACCCCCTAAAGCTTTATCCATGAGTTCTTTTTTCTTTTTTGAACATTTAAAACAGTGTTCTCCTAACTGTGGACCTCCAGATGTTACAAAACTACAACTCCCAGCATGTCCAATTACAATGTAGTTAAAGGGGTATTCCAGGATTTTTTTTTTTATTTGACTATGCTACAGGGGCTGTTAAGTTAGTGTAGTTCATAATATAGTGTCTGTACCTGTGTGTGACGGTTTCCTCACAATTCTTCTGTGATTTTCACCCCAATATTTATTTTTAACAGCATACAAAATGATTGTTGTCTCAGATTTTTCTCAGCTTGCAATACGGCCAAGACCTGACTCACTAGTCAGCTGATGACAGGGAGCCTGTCTGCTTCAATGGGTGGAGCAATCGCTTGGTGGGAGAGAGATCAATCTGCAACTAATGCAACTGCTGTAGGCATGCTGATTGAAAACCACACTGATTTGAATGGATGCAGCTCATTTATGTTCAATGGGTGGGGTGGCTGATGTGTAGGAGGGAGGAACATTGAATTGTGGGATCTGTAGTCAAAAAAAGAAAATTAAAACAGAAAATACAAGTTGACAAAAAGCTATCCACAGTGTTATGGTAATCTCATGACATAGCCATTTAGCCCCCAAGACAAGCGCAGATCCTTCCTAAGCATGTCTATTACTGTCTGCCAGGTACGTACTAAAATCACCTTATGCTGGATAACCCCTCAAAAGAGGATCTGTGGCCAACCCCATGAGTTTACAATATCATTAAAGGAATACTGTAGTGTAATATAACTTATCGATCGTAGGGGGGGTCTGACCACTGGGATCCCCCGCGATCTCCTATACAGTGCCGTGGCAATCTCCAGGAAGGGGGCGTGTCCATCCCCAGCATGACATGGTGGCCAACATGCTCCCTCCATGTATCCCATAGAGATATATTGATGGGGCATGTCTGCCGTTGCTTCCTGCTGAGGATGGCATGGCCCTTCCTGTGGACTTCCGGGGTCCTGTATGGGAGATAGTGGGAGGTCCCAGCGGTGCCCCCCCCCCGCGCAATCTATAACTTTTCCCCTATCCTTCGGATAGGGGATAAGTTATATTACACTACAGTATTCCTTTAACCTCTTCAGGACGCAGGGCGTATCCATACGCCCGTGGGAATTCCGGTCCCCACCGCTAGCCGGTTGAGGACTGGAGCTGGATGCCTGCTGAAATCGTTCAGCAGGCACCGCGCCATATCGCCCAGGGGGGTCATTATGCCGACAATTCAGTCCAGCGATCTGCGGCAATTGCGGGTCAATCGGGTCTCCAGTGACCCGGAATTACTGGCTGATCGGGGCTGTCAGAGACGGCCCCGAACAGCCAAAGCCAGCAGGGGTGAGGTGGCACTGGTGCCACCTCACGATCGCCCTGATTCGTCGGCCGGTTTACCGGCCGATCAATCAGGGCACCTGCTGCGGGTGTCACTCCCGCAACCCGCTCCGCCCCTCTTCCGGAGGAAGTGAGCGGGTGCGGGACGTGGACCCCGGCAGCTGGGGTCCCCGATCCCCGGCGTCCCTGTTGGGATCGGGGCCCCAGGAGCGGCGGTGGCGAGGGACTGACCTGCAGCGTGGATCGTTGGTGGTGAGTGACAGCCTCCTGCTGTTGCTTAGCAACAGCTCCCAGCATGCAAAAATGGCATGCTGGGAGCTGTAGTTATGCAACAGCAGGAAGCAGACCACCACAACTCCCAGCATTCCCTTATGGGCATGCTGGGACTTGTAGTTTTGCAACAGCTGAAGGCACATTTTTTTCTATGGAAAAGTGTACCTTCAGCTGTTGTATAACTACAACTCCCAGCTTGAACAAACAGCTAAAGTGCATGCTGGGAGTTGTAGTGGTGCATCTGCTGGTTACATAACTACAACTCCCAGCATGCCCGTTGGCTGTCGGTGACTGCTGAGAGTTGTAGTTTTGCAACAGCTGAAGGCACACTGGTTGTGAAACTCAGAGTTTTTTTTTACCTAACTCAGTGTTTCACGATCGTGTGCCTCCAGCTGTTGCAAACTACAACTCCCAGCATGCACCGTATATGCTGGGATTTGTAGTTTTGCAACAGCTGGATGTTCCCCCCCCCCCAATGTGAATGTACAGGGTACACTCACATGGGCGGAGGTTTACAGCAAGTATCCGGCTGCAAGTTTGAGCTGCGGCAAATTTTCTGCCGCAGCTCAAACTGCCAGCGAGAAACTACTGTGAACCCCCACCCATGTGACTGTACCCTAAAAACACTACACTACACTACCACAAAATAAAATAAAAAGTAAAAAACACTGCATAAACACATACCCCTACACAGCCCCCCTCCCCAATAAAAATGAAAAACGTCTGGTACACCACTGTTTCCAAAACGGAGCCTCCAGCTGTTGCAAAACAACAACTCACAGTATTGCCGGACAGCCGTTGACTGTCCAAGCATGCTGGGAGTTTTACAACAGCTAGAGGCACCCTGTTTGGGAATCACTGGCTTAGAATACCCCTATGTCCACCCCTATGCAATCACTAATTTAGGTCTCAAATGCACATGGCGCGCTCACTTTGGAGCCCTGTCGTATTTCAACAGTTTAGGGTCACATATGGGGTATCGCCGTACTCGGGAGAAATTGTGTTACAAATTTTGGGGGGTATTTTCTGCTTTTACCCTTTTTAAAAATGTAAAATTTTTGGGAAAACATGCATTTTAGGTAAAAAAAAAAAAATGTTTTACATATGCAAAAGTCGTGAAACACCTGTGGGATATAAAGGTTCATTTAACCCCTTGTTACGTTCACCGAAGTGTCCATTTTCCAAAATAGTATGTCATGTGTTTTTTTTTTGCTGTCCTGGCACCATAGGGGCTTCCTTAATGCGAAATGCCCCCAGAGCAAAATTTGGTCTCAAAAAGCCAAATATGACTCCTTCTCTTCTGAGCATTGTAGTTCGCCCGTAGTGCACTTCAGGCCAACTTATGGGGTACATCCATACTCAAAAGAGATGGGGTTAAAAATTTTGGGGGGCATTTTCTGCTGTTAACCCTTGCAAAAATGTGAAATTTGGGGGGAAACCCATTTTTGTGAATTTTTTTTATTTATTTTTTTACATATGCAAAAGTCGTGAAACACCTGTGGTGTATTAAGGCTCACTTTATTTCTTGTTACATTCCTCAATGGGTCTAATTTCCAAAATTGTATGCTATGTGGTTTTATTTGCTGTTCTGGCACCATAGGGGCTTCCTAAATGCAACATGCCCCCCAAAAACCATTTCAGAAAAACTTACTCTCCAAAATCCCCTTGTCGCGCCTTCCCTTCTGAGCCCTCTACTGTGCCCGCCGAACACTTTACATAGACATATGAGGTATGCGCTTACTCGAGAGAAATTGGGCTACAAATATAAGTATATATTTTCTCCTTTTACCCCTTGTAAAAATTCAAAATTGGGTCTACAATGTAAAAAATGAAGATTGTGAATTTTCTCCTTCACTTTGCTGCTATTCCTGTGAAACACCTAAAGGGTTAAAACGCTGACTAAATGTCATTTTGAATACTTTGGGGGGTTTAGTTTTTATAATGGGTTCATTTATGGGGTATTTCAAATCCACTTCAAACCTGAACTGGTCCCTGAAAAATAATTTTGTGAAAAATTGGAAAATTGCTGCTGAAATTTGAAGCCCTCTGATGTCTTCCAAATGTAAAAACATGTCAATTTTGTGATGCAAACATAAAGTGAACATATTGTATATGTGAATTAAAAAAAATTATTTGGAATATCCATTTTCCTTACAAGCAGAAAGCTTCAAAGTTAGAAAAATGCTAAATTTTTCATCACATTTTGGGATTTTTCACCAAGAAAGGATGCAAGTTACCACAAAATTTTACCACTATGTTAAAGTAGAATATGTCACATAAAAACAATCTCGGAATTAGAATGATAACTAAAAGCATTCCAGAGTTATTAATGTTTAAAGTGACAGTGGTCAGAATTGCAAAAAAACTCTGAGTCCTTAAGGTGAAAAAGGACTAAGTCCTTAAGGGGTTAAATAACTCAGGGTGCCCTGATCACACACTTTAAAGGGAAACTGGCAGCAGGGTTACCAGCACTAGCCTAAATATACAGGTAGATGTGTGGGTGATGCGGATTCGAATACGTCTTACCAGGTGAATATCAGTGCAGCTGAGGTGGAGTCTGCTGTATGTGCAAATCTTTTTCCCGCTCACTCCAGCAGATAACCCCACCCATTCTTTATAATAATTTTACCCCCTCCATAAATTTGCCTCCCCTCCTTTTCAGCATGTCTGTGAAGGGGTGAAGTTAATGACCAAAGGTGGTGGGGTTATCAGCTGGAGAAGGTCGGAACAAGCTTTCCACATACAGCAGCAGCCGCAAGATTTTAAGAAGTAAAAACCATATTAGCAGAAGGTGTATTTCTCCTGAACAACTGCTAACATTTTCAAATAGTAAGAAGGATTTGAATCAGCATCACCAGCACTGCCTACCTGCATATTCAGGTTAGTATGGGTGACCCTGCTGTCAGTTCTCCTTTAAAGCCATGTTCACACAATGTTTATAGCTAAATAAATTAAAAAAACATTGATTTTCAGATGTTTATGCATAAAAAAAGGATTTTCAGTTTTTTTTTCTTTATTATTTGGAAATACCAATTAAAAAAAGGCTGTTTATGAATTTATTTATTCATAATGTCATTTATATTTTATTTGAGTTTAGATTTCAGTTATCTAGAAAAGAGGCTCTGTTAGGCAGATGATTTGGTGAAGAAAATGTTGTAACCAAACCTTTACACATGAACATGGCTGTTTCTGAAGCATGTGTATGGATTGTTACAATCTCTATTTACATATATGGAAATATCACCAAAATTACTATGGCAAATCTGCCTCATGTTAACATACTCTTACATGGAAACGTCTTTTTTGCACATTTTATTTAATGAATGAAACAAAAATATAAGCCAATTAAAGAAATTAATTCTTAAATATTATATGCTTGCCATTTGTAAAATAATGAATGGCCAATGCAGTAAATAAAATATATAAAATATCTTGTTTTCAAAATTTTACATTTTACACTTTTTTCACAATTCGAGAAATAATCTTTTTATAAATAAATAAAAATACCTTCAATTAGGTATTTTTTTTAGATTTACTATAATTATGTGAAGCAATGCATGCTTTTTTGTTTATATTTTTTAGTACATGGATATTCTTACATATGGAACAATTTTGCCATCTAGTGGCACAGCTGAAAACATACACTTATATATTGGTGATACTTAAATGGGCACTGTCAGAAACAAAAAAAAAATGTTTTCTATGTTGTACATCTTGGTAAAACATTAAGTTTTCTACTATACTATATGAGAAAATTGTATTTCCTTTTTGATAGAAATCATGGCTTATAAAATCATGGCTTTGTCCAAGATGAAGCACAGACATAGACAAAGTCCAGTAAGTGACGGTGGGCTACTCTTCTGTGCTCTCTTCTGTTTGATAGTACTCTTCTGTGTTCTCTCCTGTCTGATAGCACTCCTCTGTGCTCTCTTCTGTCTGATAGGACTCCCCTGTGCTCTCTCCTGTCTGATAGGACTCCTCTGTGCTCTCTCCTGTCTAATAGCACTCCTCTTTGCTCTCTCCTGTCTGATAGTACTCCTCTGTGCTCTCTTCTGTCTGATAGTACTCCTCTGTGCTTTCTCCTGTCTGATAATACTCCTCTGTGCTCTCTCCTGTCTGATAGTACTCCTCTGTGCTCTCTCCTGTCTGATAGGACTCCTCTGTGCTCTCTCCTGTCTGATAGCACTCCTCTTTGCTCTCTCCTGTCTGATAGGACTCCTTTGTAGTGTATATTAAAAATGAAAAATGTTACTGTGAATATTGGCACTTCGCGATTTCACGAATATTTAGAATATAGCGCTATATATTCGTAATGATGAATATTCATTTTTTTTCTTCCCAGTACACATCACAAAAATGATGTGTACTGTGTAAGAAAAAAAAAGTGATCATCCCTCCCTGCTTCCAGCTTGTGGTACAAAGAAGGCTCCAATATTATTTACTGTGTGAGTGGGTGTGGAGCGCGAATATTTCGTATATGCGAACATGCAAATTTCGGCACTTCCAGAGGACACAGGTCCTTCCCTTCTTTTAGGTGAGAGATATAATCGCGCATGCGCACTATGCGAATTTCATTATGAATTTTCGCATGAAAAAAGGAACAAACATAACGAATTTCACAAACATAGAAGGAATATTCGTCCATATATTTGTAAAATATTGCAAATTCAAATATGGCCCCTGCCGCTCATCACTACTCCTCTGTGCTCTATCCTGTCTGATATCTCCATACGGAATTCCAATGCAGACTTATTATTACTTTTAATAGAAATTCTGTCTGTCCTACTGGTTCCCAAGGAGAGTTATATGTGAAAAAGTTATTCTTATTTGTTTATCCCAACCCCTAATAAATAAAATGAAATAAAAAATGTATATGTACCCAAAAACTATACAATTAAAAACATCAACTTATCTCTCAAAAATAAACCCTTTCACAAAAAACTAAAAACCCAAACACTATGTCACAAATAATGCAGAGCTGTTTTTTCCATTTATACCTCACCTCCCCAAAATTGCAGAACTGTTTTTGTTGCCATTCCCCCTAAATATACAATCATTTAAAGGGGTACTCCGGTGAAAAACTTTTTTTTTTCAAATCAACTGGTGCCAGAAAGTTAAACAGATTTGTAAATGACTTCTATTAAAAAATCTTAATCCTTCCTGTACTTATTAGCTGCTGAATACTACAGCTGAAATTCTTTTCTTTTTAAAACACAGGGCTGTCTGCTGACATCACGAGCACATTGATATCTGCTGAAATCTCCATGAAAGTCCATTTTAGGAACTGCCCAGAACAGCATATGTTTGCTATGGGGATTTCCTTTTACTCTGGCAGTTCCTAAAATGGACAGAGATGTCAGCAGAGAGCACTGTGCTCGTGATGTCAGCAGACAGCTCTGTGTTTCAAACGGAAAATAATTTCCACTGAAGTATTCAGCAGCTAATAAGTACAGGAAGGATTAAACATTTTTAATAGAAGTAATTTACAAATCTGTTTAACTTTCTGGCACCAGTTGATTTAAAAAAAAAAAAAAGTTTTTCACCGGAGTACCCCTTTAACCCCTTAAGGACGCAGGACGTAAATGTACGTCCTGGTGAGGTGGTACTTAACGCACCAGGACGTACATTTACGTCCTAAACATAACCGCGGGCATCGGAGCGATGCCCGTGTCATGCGCGGCTGATCTCGCGGGCGTCCGCCATTAACCCCTCAGGTGCCGTGATCAATACAGATCCCGGCATCTGCGGCAGTTCGCGATTAAAATGAACGATCGGATCGCCCGCAGCGCTGCTGCGGGGATCCGATCATTCATAACGCCGCACGGAGGTCCCCTCTCCTTCCTCCGTGCGGCTCCCGGCGTCTCCTGCTCTGGTCTGTGATCGAGCAGACCAGAGCAGAAGATCACCGAAAACACTGATCTGTTCTATGTCCTATACATAGAACAGATCAGTATTAGCAATCATGGTATTGCTATGAATAGTCCCCTATGGGGACTATTCAAGTGTAAAAAAAAATGTAAAAAAATGTAAAAGTAAAAGTAAAAAAAAAGTGAAAAATCCCCTCCCCCAATAAAAAAGTAAAACATCCGTTTTTTCCTATTTTACCCCCAAAAAGCGTAAAAAACATTTTTTATAGACATATTTGGTATCGCCGCGTGCGTAAATGTCCGAACTATTAAAATAAAATGTTAATGATCCCATACGGTGAACGGCGTGAACGAAAAAAAAATTTAAAAAGTCCAAAATTCCTACTTTTTTAATACATTTTATTAAAAAAAAAATTATTAAAAATGTATTAAAAGTTTTTTAGATGCAAATGTGGTATAAAAAAAAAGTACAGATCATGGCGCAAAAAATGAGCCCCCATACCGCCGCTTATACGGAAAAATAAAAAAGTTATAGGTCATCAAAATAAAGGGATTATAAACGTACTAATTTGGTTAAAAAGTTTGTGATTTTTTTTAAGCGCAACAATAATATAAAAGTATATAATAATGGGTATCATTTTAATCGTATTGACCCTCAGAATAAAGAACACATGTCATTTTTACCAGAAATTGTACGGCGTGAAAACAAAACCTTCCAAAATTTGCAAAATTGCGTTTTTCGTTTTAATTTCCCCACAAAAATAGTGTTTTTTGGTTGCGTCATACATTTTATGATATAATGAGTGATGTCATTACAAAGGACAACTGGTCGCGCAAAAAACAAGCCCTCATACTAGTCTGTGGATGAAAATATAAAAGAGTTATGATTTTTAGAAGGCGAGGAGGAAAAAATGAAAACGTAAAAATTAAATTGTCTGAGTCCTTAAGGCCAAAATGGGCTGAGTCCTTAAGGGGTTAACCTCTTAAGGACCCATGACGTATGCATACGTCATGAGTCCCGGTCCTGCGATATAACGCGGGGTCACACGGTGACCCCGCATCATATCGCGGCGGGCCCGGCGTCATAGTGAAGCCAGGACCCGCCTCTAATAGCGCGCGGCACTGATCGCTGTGCCGCGCGCTATTAACCCTTTAGCCGCGCGCTCAAAGCTGAGCCGCGCGCCTAAAAACGAAAGTAAAAGTGCCCGGCTAGCTCAGGGAGCTGTTCGGGATCGCCGCGGTATACCGCGGCATCCCGAACAGCTGTAGCACAGGAGGAGGTCTTCTTACCTTCTCCTGTGCTGTCCGATCGCCGAATGAATGCTTCAAGCCTGAGATCCAGGCTTGAGCATTCAATCGCCGAAAACACTGATTGATCCATTCCTATGGAGATGGATCAATCAGTGTAAAAGATCAGTTAATGCAATGTTACAGCCCCTTATGGGAGCTATAATGTTGCATAAGAAAAGTGTAAAAAAATCATTAACCCTTTCAATTATCCCTTCCCCTAATAAAAGTTTGAATCACCCGGCATTTCCAAAAATAAAAAAAACATTATGTAAATAATAATAAACATAAACATATGTGGTATTGCCGCGTGCGGAAATGTCCGATTTATAAAAATATACCGCTTTTTAAACCGCTCTTTCAATGGCGTACGCGCAAAAAAATTCCAAAGTCCAAAATAGCGCATTTTTGATCACTTTTTATACCACAAAAAAGTGAATAAAAAGTGATCAAAAAGTCTGATCAGAACAAAAATGGTACCGCTAAAAACTTCAGATGACGGCGCAAAAAATAAGTCCTCAAAACACCCTGAACACAGAAAAATAAAAAAGTTATAGGGGTCAAAAGATGACCATTTTAAACGTATAAATTTTCCTGCATGTATTCATGATTTTTTTCGGAAGTAATACAAATTCAAACCTATACAAGTAGGGTATCATTTTAACCGTATGGACCTACAGAATAAAGATAAGGTATCATTTTTGATTAAAAATGTATTGCGTAAAAATAGAAGCCCCCAAAACTTACAAAATGGTGTTTTTTCATCAATTTTGTCGCACATTGATTTTTTTTCCCGTTTCACCGTAGATTTTTGGGTAAAATGACTAATGTCATTACAAAGTAGAATTAGTGACGCAAAAATTAAGCCATTATATATAATTTTAGGTGAAAATTTTTAAGAGTTATGATTTTTTAAAGTTAAGGAGGAAAAATTGAAAATGAAAAAACGGAAAAAGCCCGGGTCCTTAAGGGGTTAAATACCTTATATGTACTCCAAAAGGTTCCATTAAAAAAAATTACATTGTGCAAAATAAACAGACTCATATAGCTACATGTATAGAAAAATAAAAAGGTAATGGCTCTAGCAAAAATGGAAAAAAAAATCATTGTGATCAGAAAGTCAACATAGTCTGTGTCCTCAAGGAATTAAAGAGATTATCCAGGATTAGAAAACACATAGCTGCTATCCTTTAGAAATAGCGCCACTCTTATCTTCCCATTAAGCATGGTATTACAACTAGGCTTAATTCACTTTAGTCTAAACGTTTACCTTTAAAAATAAAAATAAATGTTTTTCCCCCTGTATTATAGGACATGCTAAAATGGGAGCTTTTTAAAGTCTTAAAATATTATTGCCTAGTTGCAATGCAGGGGGAAAGTATTGGCCATTAGTAGACCTCACATTCTTTGCATCATTCTTTACTTGTACCCTACATTTATTTGAGTAATAAATAAAAAATGTAAAAAGCAAAAACTGTCTGGTTTTACCCATAGCAGCCAGTCACTGTGATTGGTTACAATGGGCAAATCAGACAGTTTTTTGTAGTCACAGTTTTTATTAATAACACTAGAATATTTATTGAAACAACATTTGAATGAATCCCTGCTAGTTATCAGTTATTACATGTAAACTGTATAATTTTTTAGAAGAATACCTTCAGATATTTTACAGATCACAGATATCATATTTACTGGACATAGGCAGGGCTGTAGCTCCCATGAGTCGAGTGAGGCGATCGCCTCAGGTGCGCTGTTGCAAGTAGGTGTAGCGGCCAGGGCTGCATGGGCCCTGGACGTTTGAGTACGTCCTGTCAAATCCCGGCCCCCCGCCGCTAGCTGGAGGGGAGCCGGTGCCCGATGCCTGCTGAAATCGTTCAGCAGGCATCACAGCATATCACCCAGGGGGGTCATGATGACCCCCATGTCGGCGATGGCCGCAGATCGCTGGACAATTCAGTCCAGCGAACTGCGGCAGATTCCGTCTCTGACAGCCCCGAACAGCCATAGCCAGCAGGGGTGAGGTGGCACTGGTGCCACCTCACGATCGCCCTGATTCGCCTTCCGGTTTCCCGGCCGACCAATCAGGGCGCCTTCTGCGGGTGTCACTCCCGCAACCTGCTCCGCCCCTCTTCCGAAGGATGTGAGCGGGTGCGGGACGTGCACCCCGGGAGCTGGGGACCCCGATCTCCGGCGTCAATGTTGGGATCGGGGCCCCAGGAGCGGTGGCGGCGACGACGAGGGACTGACCTGCAGCGTGGATTGTTGGTGGTGAGTGACAGCCTCCTGCTGTTGCTTAGCAACAGCTCCCAGCATGCAAAAAGTACATGCTGGGAGCTGTAGTTATGCAACAGCAGGAGGCAGACCACCACAACTCCCAGCATGCCCTTATGGGCATGCTGGGACTTATAGTTTTGCAACAGCTGGAGACACATTTTTTCTATGGAAAAGTGTACCTTCAGCTGTTGTATAACTACAACTCCCAGCTTGCACAAACAGCTAAAGTGCATGCTGGGAGTTGTAGTGGTGCATCTGCTGGTTGCATAACTACAACTCCCAGCATGCCCGTTGGCTGTCGGTGACTGCTGAGAGTTGTAGTTTTGCAACAGCTGAAGGCACACTGAGTTAAGTAGCAAACCAGTGTGTCTCCAGCTGTTGCATAACTACAATCTCCAGCATCCCCAGCCAAAGTAGTATGCCTCCAGCTGTTGCATAACTACAAGACCCAGCATGCCCTTCCGCCGTCCGTACATGCTGGGGGTTGTAGCTTTTGCAACAGCTGAAGGCACACTGGTTGCAAAACACTGAGTTTGTTACCAAACTCGGTGTTTCACAACTAGTGTGCCTCCAGCTGTTGCAAAACTACAACTCCCAGCATGCACTGATAGACCGTACATGCTGGGAGTTGTAGTTTTGCAACAGCTGGAGGTATTTCCCCCCCCCCCCATGTGAACGTACAGGGTACACTCACATGGGCGGAGGTTTACAGTAAGTATCCGGCTGCAAGTTTGAGCTGCGGCAAATTTTCTGCCGCAGCTCAAACTGCCAGCGAGAAACTACTGTGAACCCCCGCCCGTGCGACTGTACCCTAAACACACTACACTACACTACACTAACACACAATAAAAGAAAAAGTAAAAAAACACTACATATACACATACCCCTACACAGCCCCCCTCCCCTCCCCAATAAAAATGAAAAACGTCTGGTACGCCACGGTTTCCAAAACGGAGCCTCCAGCTGTTGCAAAACAACTACTCCCAGTATTACCAGGCAGCCACTGACTGTCCAAGCATGCTGGGAGTTTTACAACAGCTGGAGGCCCCCTGTTTGGGAATCACTGGCGTAGAATACCCCTATGTCCACCCCTATGCAATCCCTAATTTAGGCCTCAAATGCGCATGGCGCTCTCACTTTGGAGCCCTGTCGTATTTCAAGGCAACAGTTTAGGGTCACATATGGGGTATCGCCGTACTCGGGAGAAATTGTGTTACAAATTTTGGGGGGTATTTTCTGCTTTTACCCTTTTTAAAAATGTAAATTTTTTGGGAAAAGAAGCATTTTAGGTTAAAAAAATATTTTTTATTTTACATATGCAAAAGTCGTGAAACACCTGTGGGTTATTAAGGTTCACTTAACCCCTTGTTACGTTCTCCGAGGGGTCTAGTTTCCAAAATAGTATGCCATGTGTTTTTTTTTTGCTGTACTGGCACCATAGGGGCTTCCTAAATGCGGCATGCCCCCAGAGCAAAATTTGCTTTCAAAAAGTCAAATGTGACTCCTTCTCTTCTGAGACCTGTAGTGCGCCAGCAGAGCACTTTTCACCCCCATATGGGGTGTTTTCTGAATCAGGAGAAATTGGGCTTCAAATTTTTTGGGGGGGGGGGATTTTCTGCTTTTACCCTTTTTAAAAATGTAAAACTTTTGGGAAACCAAGCATTTTAGGGAAATATTTTTTTTTTTTTTTTACATATGCAAAAGTCGTGAATCACTTGTGGGGTATTAAGGTTCACTTTACCCCTTGTTATGTTCCCCGATGGGTCTAGTTTCCAAAATGGTATGCCATGTGTTTTTTTTTGCTGTTCTGGCACCATAGGGGCTTCCTAAAAGTGACATGCCCCTCAAAAACCATTTGTCGCTCCTTCCCTTCTGAGCCCTCTACTGCGCCCGCCGAACAATTAACATAGACATATGACGCATGTGCTTACTCGAGAAAAATTGGGTTTCAAATAAAAGTAAAAATTTTCTCCTTTTTACCCCTTGCAAAAAATTCAAAAATTGGGCCTACAAGAACATGCGAGTGTAAAAAATGAAGATTTTGAATTTTCTCCTTCACTTTGCTGCTATTCCTGTGAAACACCTAAAGGGTTAAAACTACTTTGGGGGTGCAGTTTTTATAATGGGGTAATTTATGGGGTATTTCTAATATGAAGACCCTTCAAATCCACTTCAAACCTGAACTGGTCCCTGAAAAAAAGCGAGTTTCAAAATTTTGTGAAAAATTGGAAAATTGCTGCTGAAATTTGAAGCCCTCTGGTGTCTTCCAAAAGTAAAAACATGTCAATTTTATGATGCAAACATAAAGTAGACATATTGTATATGTGAATAAAAAAAAAATATTTGAAATATCCATGTTCCTTACAAGCAGAGAGCTTCAAAGTTAGAAAAATGCTAAATTTTCAAATTTTTCATCAAATTTTGGGATTTTTCACCAAGAAAGGACGCAAGTTACCACAAAATTTTACCACTATGTTAAAGTAGAATATGTCACGAAAAAACTATCTCGGAATCAGAATGATAACTAAAAGCATTCCAGAGTTATTAATGTTTAAAGTGACAGTGGTCAGAATTGCAAAAAATGGCCGAGTCCTTAAGGTGAAAAAGGGCTCAGTCCTTAAGGGGTTAAAATCCTATATGTGTATTATAATTATAACTGTGTGTGATGGATTGTCCAGGACATGGGTGAGAGGTCATTCAGACGGTGTATCCTTTTGTGTATTGCATTTTATTGGGAGGGTCTCACTGTGTGTTTACATCTCCTTTGAAGTCATGCACTCTGGTCCCATCATAGAATCAACCAGATAAGAGGGCCAGGAAGAGAGATGCCCCCCTGGTGGGATCAGAGGGGAGGGGGGAATGGAGTCTCCCTCCAAAAAAGGCATATATAATATTTAACAATGCTAGACTCCACAATGCTGTGGAACAAGCTGACAAGACCATCCTAAGAACAGCGGACTGCCTTACAACACATTGGGAATGTGGATGCCAATATGAAACTCCAACTGCTTCTCCAGTACCAAACTGCTGAGAGAGAGGCTCAGGCACGAGCCGCAGAAAGAGAGGCCCAGGCACGAGCCGCAGAAAGAGAGGCCCAGCAAAGGCATGAACTGGAGGTTCTGAGGCTGAGAGGGGATGCTTCATCCGCACAGAGTGATGTGCAGGATCAAGGAGACCACAAACCCTGCTTGGAACATTTCCCCATGTTGGAGAAAGATGGTGATCTGGATGTGTTCCTGAGAAGATTTGAAAAGGTTTGCCGGCAGTTCCATCTACCTAAGGAACAGCGGGGACGAGATCTAACCCCACAGTTGCTAGGGAAAGCTCTGGATGTGTTTGCTTCTCTTTCCTCTGAGAGTGACCAGGACTATGAGGCAATAAAATCTGCCCTGCTAAAAAGTTTTAATCTGACTCCAGAGGCTTATCGGAAAAAGTTTCGGACTTTGCAACAAAGTGCCACAGAAAGCTGCACTCAACATGCAGGTCAGCTAAGGACTGCATTCAGGCAATGGACTGGGGGCCTACAAGTCACTACCTATGAGGCCCTGGAGGACTTGATGGTCCTGGATCAGTTTCTCCAAACACGGAGCTTTGAAGCCAGAGAGTGGATATTGTGGGGCCTCTGGCTATACCCAGCAGCACAGGGAAACAATTTATTCTCACTGTGGTGGATTATGCAACTAGGTACCCTGAAGCTGTTGCCTTATCCTCTGTCCGAGCAGATAAGGTGGCAGATGCACTGATCAGTATATTCTGCAGGGTGGGGTTCCCCAAAGAAATGCTCACTGATCAGCGCACCCAGTTCATGTCCAATCTCATGCAAAGCCTCTGTAAAAAAGTGAATGTCCAGCACTTGGTAGCAAGCCCATACCACCCCCAAACAAATGGTCTCTGCGAGAGGTTCAATGGGACCTTGAAACAAATGCTAAAAACATTTGTAGAATAGGAGGGCAGAGACTGGGAAAAGTATTTACCCCATCTGTTATTTGCTTACAGGGAGGTACCCCAAGAGTCTACAGGTTTCTCGCCCTTTGAGTTATTGTATGGTCGCAAAGTGTGGGGACCCCTAGATTTAGTTAGGGGAGAATGGGAAGGGGGGCTACATGCCCCTGAGACTTCTGTGGTGGAGTATGTTCTGAGATTCAGGGACAGGATGCAGACATTGACTGGGCTGGTACATGACAACCTCACAGCAGCACAGTCCAGGCAGAAGTACTGGTACGATAGCAATGCAAAGGACCGGGTCTATGGAGTGGGACAGAAGGTAATGGTTCTGAACCCCATCCGGCAAAATAAGTTGCAGGCTGCCTGGGAGGGTCCCTTTCCCATTCTGCAGGGCCTAGAACCCACCATATATGTAGTTGCCCTTGTTGAGAAAGGTCAGAGGCAGAGACAGTACCACATTAACATGCTAAAGGCATACTATGACCCTGAGGAGGTGGTACTCAGTGTATGTAGTGCACCAGAGGAAGGGCTGGGTAGTGATCCCCTACTGGACCTAGTGGAGGAAGCTAAGAGCCAGGGATCCCTTAAGGATGTGGAGATCAATCCACAGCTCTCAGATGAAAGGAGGAGGCAGCTTAATCAGGTACTAGGCCCCTTCAGTGCCATCTTTGCCTGGGAATGCAGGGCCTGTGGTGTCAAGAAGAGAAGTAGAGGAGTAATGGAGACAGATCGATTAGCCTGGAAAGGCAAGATCTCTCTGTCCCCATCTTAAGGGGGAGGTGTCAGGCCCAAGGCCTGATTATTAAAATCCTATATGTGTATTATAATTATAACTATGTGTGATGGATTGTCCAGGACATGGGTGAGAGGTCATTCAGAAGGTGTGTCTTTTGTGTATTGCATTTTATTGGTGGGGTCCGGCTGTGTGTTTACATCTCCTTTGAAGTCATGCTCCTTGGTCCCATCATATAATCAACCAGATAAGAGGGCCAGGAAGAGAGATGCCCCCCTGGTGGGATCAGAGGGGAGGGGGGAATGGAGTCTCCCTCCAAAAAAGGCATATATAATATTTAACAATGCTAGACTCAGTGTGTTCAATGCTGTGGAATAGTGTTGAGCGGCATAGGCCATATTCAAATTCGCGAATATTCGCGAATATATGGACGAATATTCGTCATATATTCGCAAATATTTGCATATTCGTAATATTCTCGTTTTATTTTCGCATATGCAAAAATTTGCGTATACGAAAATTAACATATGCGAAAATTAACATATACAAAATTAGCATAAGCGATAATTCGCATATGCGAAAATTAGCATATGCGAAAATTCGCACACCACTCTCATACAGTAGTATTACAGCCTTCTTTACACCACACAAGCTGGAAGCAGAGAGGGATGATCACTGTGATGTGCACTGTGAAAAAACAAAAAACAAAAAAAAAAAACAAATATTTGTAATTATGAATATATAGTGCTATATTCGTGAATATTCGCGAATTCGCGAATATGCGATATTCGCGAATATGCAATATTCACGAATAAAATTTGCATTGCGAATATTCGCGAGCAACACTACTGTGGAACAAGCTGACAAGACCATCCTAAGAACAGCTGGAACTCACTCTCATGGACTGCTAATATCATCGTGCTGTAAGAACTTCATTTTTGCTTTCTGAACTTGTCTTGCTAAACTCTTATATATATTCTTATACCTGTATGTCATTTGTTTATTTTTATGCATAGCACTGTGATACCTTTTATCAGATTAAATGTTTAATTAATCAGCTCTGGTCTTTGATCTCTAAATATAAGAGCTCACCTTTCTGAAGGCAGCTCGGGTGGAAACTCGTTTATCTGAGGGTTAATTTGGTGACTTGCTGGGACTGGTAGTGGGTACCCAGAGGTCTGGCGGCTTTAACCCTTGCACCATCACACTCTCTCTAGTGTCTTGGCTGGACCGTGATCGTGACAGGGTGCCAGGACACTCTGGTGGGAAATATGGCGCTAAAATTATTTCCTGCGAAGGCCTGCGCACCTGTGAGTCACAGGCCAGGCAGAAGGGAATTCTGTGTGCAGTGCCGGTACGGGTGATGCTGCAGCTCCAATCCTCGTGTATCCTCCCTTTCCTGTGCAGCAGCTCTGGACTCTGGATTCTCCCTGGTCCCTCAGCAGAATGATGTGGATGGAGGGAAGGAGCAGGGGCAGCTCTGACAGAGGCCTACTCAGCTTCAGGTCCAGAACCCCCTCCCTTCTGTCACCTCTCTACATCCCTTGTCACCCCTGTATATCCCTCTGTCACCCCTCTACACCTCTCCACACCCCTTTGTCACCTCTGTCATACCTTTACACCCCTGTTACCCCTGTATGCCCCTCTGTCACCCATTTACACCCCTCTACACCTCTGCCATCCATGTACACCCCTCCATCACATCTCTACTCCCCTCTGACACTCCTGTACACCCCTCTGACACCCATGTGCACCCCTCTACACCTCTGTCATCCATGTACACCCCTCTATAACATCTCTACACCCCTCTCACACTCCTGTACACCCCTCTGACACCCATGTGCACCCCATCTGTTTCCCCTCCGTCTCCCAAGTACACCCCTGTGTTACCCCTCTGTCACCCATGTACACCCCTCTGTCACCCATTTACACCCCTCTGTCACTTCTGTTCACCTCACTTTCACCCATGTACACCTCATTTCTCTACACCTATTCATTCCTATGCTCCTCAACACCTGTAAAAGGGGTGAAACCGAAGCCAAGCTACCTACCTACAGGGGGTCCTACATATAGCCAACATATAAAAAATTATTCGGTAAGGGTGTCCCACTTTTTTTTCCCCAAGGGGTGTCCCAAGCCAAAATGGGTTGGGGCTCAATTTTCCGTTCTCTTCTCAGGATCCAAAAGAGCTAGCTACAGCTCTGGACATAGGTACCCAGTTTCCCCTTTTTACCCTGCTATATAAGCTATCCTCTAGTCCTGTTGTACTGAGAGCTTAAAGGGGAACACTGGTATAATAGGGGATAAGTGTCTAGATAGGATGGGAGATAAGTGTTTTATTCTACAACTGGGATCCTGAAATATTCACAAATACCGGCACTTCCAGTCAGAGGACACTGATCGCTCCCTTCTTTTAGGTGAGATATAATCGCGCATACGCACTAAGCGAATTTCATTACAAATTTTCGCATAAAAAAAAAAAGAACGAACATAGTGAAAAATCACAAATTAGAATATGGCCCCTGCTTCTCATCACTACTTACTATACAACTAATAATATATATTTCTGAATATATACTGTTTGATAAATAAAGAATACATAAGAGACAAATAAAGATGATATGTAAAGTATTTAAACTATAAAACACACACAACTAGGCCTATCAGCGGTATATTTAAAATTTAGCATTTATTTAAATGCTTAATAAAACATAAAGAGAGATAAGTCACAAAACAGGTCATGATAGTTTAGAATTACTGAAAATACTAAGTATCAGACTGACTTATGGTGGGGGAGGGGTAGAACACTATAAGAAAAGCTTAACCCCTTAAGGACCAAGGACGTACCGGTACGTCCTTGGTCCTGCTCTCCCGATATAACGCGGGGTTACACAGTAACCCCGCGTCATATCACGGCGGGCCCTGCGTCATAGTGAAGCCGGGACCCGCCTCTAATAGCGCGGCGCCGCGCGCTATTAACCCTTTAGCCGCGCGCTCAGAGCTGAGCCGTGCGGCTAAAAGTGAAAGTGAAAGTTGCCGGCTAGCTCAGTGGGGCTGTTCGGGATAGCCGCGGCTAATCGCGGCATCCCGAACAGCTGACAGGACAGCGGGAGGGCCCCTACCTGCCTCCTCGCTGTCCGATCGCCGAATGACTGCTCAGTGCCTGAGATCCAGGCATGAGCAGTCATGCGGCAGAATCGTTGATCACTGGTTTCTTATGAGAAACCAGTGATCAGCATAGGAGATCAGTGTGTGCAGTGTTATAGGTCCCTATGGGACCTATAACACTGCAAAAAAAAAGTGAAAAAAAAGTGAATAAAGATCATTTAACTCCTCACCTATTAAAAGTTTGAATCACCCCCCTTTTCCAATAAAAAAAAAAACACAGTGTAAACAAAAATAAAAATAAACATATATGGTATCACCGCGTGCGGAAATGTCAGAATTATAAAAATATATCATTAATTAAACCGCTCGGTCAATGGCGTGCGCGCAAAAAAATTCCAAAGTCCAAAATAGTGCATTTTTGGTCACTTTTTATATCATTTAAAAATGATCAATAAGTCCTATCAATGCAAAAATGGTACTGTTAGAAACTTCAGATCACGGCGCAAAAAATGAGCCCTCATACCGCCCCATACACAGAAAAATAAAAAAGTTATAGGGGTCAGAAGATGACAATTTTAAACGTATTAATTTTCCTGCATGTAGTTATGATTTTTTCCAGAAGTCCGACAAAATCAAAACTATATAAGTAGGGTATAATTTTAATTGTATGGACCTACAGAATAAAGGTAAGGTGTCATTTTTACCGAAAAATGTACTACGTAGAAACAGAAGCCCCCAAAAGTTATAAAACGGCATTTTTTTTTCAATTTTGTCGCACAATGATTTTTTTTCTTTTTCACCGTAGATTTTTGGGCAAAATGACTGACGTCATTACAAAGTAGAATTGGTGGTGCAAAAAATAAGCCATCATATGGATTTTTAGGTGCAAAATTGAAAGAGTTATGATTTTTTAAAGGCAAAGAGCAAAAAACAAAAATGCAAAAACGGAAAAAACCCCGGTCCTTAAGGGGTTAAGAGTTTGAAAGCTTAATATAGATAGATAGATAGATAGATAGTGAAATATTTTGGGGATCACTGAGGTTAAAGGACACGTCTCTATCTTCATCCAAACCAGGCAAACAGCAGCAAGATTCTACAATCTGACACTAAGTCAAGTTTAATGAAAAGGTTGCAAGACAAATAAAAATAACAATACAACAAAAGAAATCCTTGCCTGTCTGCCACTAACTATACAAGTGATAACCCTCACTACCAGCTGGAGAGCTTCTCTCTGCCAGCTTACAAAAACACTTCCAGCAACATTTACCCACATGAGTCCTTCACACAGACAGGCTTTCGGTGTCCTCAGACAGAGAGAGATCGGCCCTCCTGGCTTCTCTTTATATCCGTCCTCTCAATCACCATAAAGGGGTACTCTGCCCCTAGACATCTTATCCCCTGTCCAAAGATGTCTGATCTTGATGTTCCTGCTGCACCCGGCATTCATTTAGAGCGTCGGATGCAGCACCAGAGGCTTATGACATCACGGCCACGCCGCGCTTGTGACATTAAGGCCATGCCCCCTCAATGCAGGTCTATAGATTTGTATTAAGGGGGCCTGGCTGTGATGTCACGAGCCTCCACCCCGCATCACCAGTCATCCGGCATGGAGCGAAGTTTGCTCCATGCACCAGATGTCTGGGGTGCCATAGCCAAGATCGTGGGGGTCCCCAGTGGCGAGACCCCCGCGATCAGACCTCTTATACCTTTTCCTTTGTATAGGGACTAACATGTCTAGGGACGGAGTTCTCCTTTAATCATCTAGCAGTTACTTCACATAGCAACAGACCCTTTGGGAAATATACCTCCCTTCCACCACCAACCCTGCAGGAGTGTCATGTATCCCTCCCCCCGCCCCCACCCCCTGCTCAGGCCACTGAGACTGAGCATCTGTAACCAAAGGCCAAAAGGCAGAAAGGCAGTGCATCTGCATTTCCCTGCAGCCGACCAGACCTATGCTCTACTATAAAACTGTAGGCCTGCAGAGCTAGAAATCATTAAAATCTCAGTGGAAAGAATGGAAAAAAAACATAAAAAAATAAAAAAACAATAAAATACAAACCAAACGCCAATCCGTTTCGGTCAGTTAACTGATCTTAATCATTCAACCTCTATCTATCTTAACAGGTGAACATTACGTCAGTGAATTGCATTTGCATATCATGTGATTTTAATCATTAACCCCTGTTGGTATACCTTTACAATGCACTGTAATGAACTCTTCACGTATGAATGTGGTGAGCCATGGGGGTGCGAGGTGAGGTGTAGGGGCAGATGGTGTTGCCCAGGGGTAGTGGGTGTTAACCCCATGACCCCAGGGCGTGGTTTGCCTATGTAACCACCTGAAGGTAATCCCGTTTCTCCTAGGTTAGGCAGGAGTAAATAATAGTCCAAGGCCAAGTTAAGGTTAACGGTAGCTTTACTGAAGTTGAACAGGTATAACAGTCTTTACAGGGTAGGGTTCCCAGAGAGGTGACCAGTAACACGAGGGACCTTTCAGCTTGCTAGGACTTGCAGTGACTTGACAGGCTCTAGCACAGCCACGCTGACTATTGCTGACTTGAGTTGACTGAAGATAGTGAAAGCAGACAAAGATGACGTGACTGAAATGACTAGGGGATATTATAGCTGCTATGATCTCCACCAACAACCCATTCCCAACTATTCTTCTACCCCTCTCCCATATCCCACTAATCAAGACTGAGACAAAGTGTTGGTGAAAAAATTGCCACATTAGCCTAATTTATTAACAACTCAATTAAAACATTGTAACAATTGTAATAAATAATTTGTATGAACATCATACATAAATACCAGGTAAACAACTATCAACTATCCCTGAGTAACATTGGTGCAGGAGAAGGACCTGAAGGCACCGCTTTACTACCTAAAAGCCTGCTCCTTACTCCTGGCCGTGGATCACCTGACCCAGGAGCACCAATTGTGTAGCCCAAAACGTTCCCTGGGGCCCCATGCCCACAGAGACTTTCCCACCAGGCTGGGAACCGCTCCCAGCCCACCTCCATACTCCGATCCAAAACCTCCATGTTGTCCACTGATGCCTCCAGATCCCACTCCTGACCCCGCAACAATGGTAAGAAGTAACCCCCTAACTTCTGGCCTTTCCTCCACAACAGCAAGGCCCTTTCCACCGCCTCCTTCAACTCCAGATTCCACAAATCCATCCCCAGCTCATTTAAATGAAACCCATCCCTGTCCATAAACTCAGGGGCCCCCTCCTCCAACTCCCTTTGGCGCACCACAAGCCCTCCATTACTTGCCACAAACCGCTAACCACCTTATTAACTTTAATGCGGGCCCTGTTCAACGCCGCCACTGAGCGAGCCTGCCACAAACTCTGACGACACAATAATCACCCCCGGAAAAGATGACCACAGGTGGAGCAGGTCAATTTTGATGTCTCTCATCAAGTCACGGGACTTCCTAAACCCCAAGTCATTCCCCACTAGGTGGATCACCAGAACATCCGGGGGGCCTATCCTTCCTCACAAAAACTGCATCCCACCCAACAATTCTGCACAGTGCATGCCCCCCAACCTAACCAATGCACCTGCGCCTCGGAATGGGGTAATTCCCAACTGACGCCCAGCCGGGCGCGCCTCCGCTCTCACCCCCTCCTCGAGTAACATAGGAATGACCGTTGATGCATACTAATCCCGTGCCAGCATCTCCACAACAAGAAGAGACAAACAAAACAGACAAAACAATGACCCAGTTACATCAGTCACAACAAATGAGGGGGAACATAAATTTTAAAGCGCTCCGACTCCCACCTCCCAATGCGCTTTATGGCCTCCGCCCCCAGCCCCCACCGAGCCGCCTCCATGGCCGCCCCAATCCGAAAAGAGTGGGAGCTAAACTCCTCGGCCGCGCACCCCGCTGCAGGTAAATATTTCCGAAAACCCCCCACAAATTGAAAACGGGACAGAAACCACCCATTCGCGTGGACCAAAACAGGGCCCACCACCCCCGGCCTGACTTTCAAAAATTCCCGATAACATCCCACCGGACACATGGCTGTAACCCCCAAAGGCGCCAATTGCACCACGGACCCCCGACCCTGCTGATCCATTTTGGACCGTCGAAGAAAACACTCCAACCCCCCGTCCGACAAGCAAATATCGGAGGCAAACAGGCCCCCAATCCGCTCCTGACTAGGAGCCACCAGTTCCAAAATACAAAAATCTCCAAAAAAGGCTAGGGTTAATGCTAAACTAAACAAATGCTGTTTGTAATCGGGAAAACACACCTCCCCCAACAGACCTCCCCAAACGCAACAAAAGTGGAAAAGACACCAGCTTTCTCTTATCCCGGGAAACCGCCCCCTTCCGAAAGCCCTTCAGAGCCTGCCGGACCAAAAATGCCTTGTATGCATCTGACAAACCTCTAGCTTCAAACCAGAACACCAGCGCCGCCATCCGACGCCTGATCCCCGACGGAGAAACCCCCTTGCAAAAAGCCCTCCAAAACAACAGGGCTGCTTCCCAATCCAGAGGAGCGCCCGTAAGAGCCAAATGTCCGATCAACCTTTCCCAATCTGCCCACCAGCGACTATAAAACCCCCAGGTAGCCCCACAAACCATACGACAAACCAAACCCATGGCCACAGTTATACCAGACTCCACAGCCAGTTCGGACAGGGAACTCCACTCTCCTTGGCCTCCGGCGCCAGCTCCCGAAACCGGTCCCACTGGAACTGAGAGAAAGCATCAGCGACAGAGTTAGCAACCCCAGGCACATGTAAGGAAACCAGGTGCGCAATCAGCTCCAAACCCCAAAGCACTAAATGCTCGCCGTCTGACTATTAATGGCCTGAACCACCCCCATGTTGTCGCAATGGAAACAAACTTTCCGATTGCTGAACAATGTCCCCCACACTTCCACAGCCACCACAAAACCCTGCTCCCGCCATTCTGCCTGCCACTTCTCCACGCACCACTGACCCTGCAAATAAGCCCCATAGCCACAACCACTTGCAGCATTAGTGAACAGCTCCAGGTCACTATTTGAGACCAGTTGGTCCAAACCCATTATAGCGGCCTTAAAAATCCAGCCAGATGCGCAAATCAGCACGCAACCCCGCTGACAACCGAACGTAATGAGGCAGCCTAGCAACACCTGCAGTAGCCGCGGCCAAGCAACGGCAAAAAACCCTCCCCATGGGCATGATCCGACAAGTAAAATTGAGACGACCCAACAGGGACTGAAACTCCTGTAACTGCAATTTGCACGCCCTACATGCCCACGCAACCGCCTCACGCAGCTCACCCAGCTTGTCCTCTGGCACTCCATAGCCAAGGTATCATGATACCCAAAAACGTAACTGTTGTGGCCAGCCCCTCTGTATTTTCTGGCGCCAACGGAACGCCAAACCACCGCGACACCTGCTCCATCTTCTGCAGCAACACAGCACAGACCCGTGACCCCGCTGGGCTCAAAAATAGAAAATCGTCCAGGTAGTGCAAAACCGAGTCCACCTGGGACTCCTGTCTCACCACCACTCCAAAAAGGTACTGAACTGCTCAAAAAATGTGCATGAAATGGAGCACCCCGTAGGCAGACAGAGGTCCACAAAAAAACAATCCCCCCAGGCAACAACCCAACAAAGAAAAACTGTCCGGATAAACTGGCAACAAACAAAAGAGCCCCCTGCCCATAACGCCGTACCCACACCAAGGCCGCATCAAAGGAGGTATATGACACCGTACACAGGGCTGGATCAATACTATCATTCACCGAACCCCCCGCCGGATGCAAGAGGTGATGAATAAGGCAAAACTTATTGGGCTCCTTCTTGGGCACCAGCCCCAAAAGAGAGACCCACAACCCTGGCAATGGTGGCAAATCAAACGGCTCAGCCATCCTTCCCAAAGACACCTCTTTAAGCAAATTGTGCACCACACCCCCCCCCCGAAGGTGCCACCCCCGAACACGGAATCCGAAAACCCACTGAAAAACCAAGTCGCAGCACATCCGCCGCTGCCCTATTTGGGTACAGGGAGAGGAAAGGCTCCATCCCTTCCACCCGAACCGGCGTTGCCCCTCTTCTGGTCAAAATCTCCACCTCTCCCCTTCCATTTACGGAAACAGCGGGACAATCCGTGCCCACCCCCACCGCATCTGGAGCACTCATGCTTGAAGCGACACTCAGCTCCAAACTTGCAGTTCCCTTCATTATACTGCCAGTAGACTCCCCGCCCCGCCGTTCATCGTACCGCAGCCACGCTGTCCCCCCATAGACCCGGTATGCCTCCCCCACCGCATCCATATAACAGAACAAACAGCAAACGCCTGTGACCAATTCGAAAAGGTCGGCGGTATCAGCCGATACTGTCCACACTCCTTCTCCACCTTCTCCATCTGCTTACCCTTGTCTGGCCGGACCTTATCCAAATTAAATTTCTCAAGAGGCAGCAGGGAAAATATATCTACGTGCGCCCGAGGCCGCCACTACCGCCCATGTCATGCGCCCCTCCGGCCCTATACTATCCCCTCTAGGGCTTCCTGATCTGTGGCTGCAATTTAGGTTTGAGGCCTCGAGATGTACTGGACACTGGCTCTGAGATGTCTGGACTTGACTTCAGCAGAAAGTGTGGTGTAAGAGAGATTGTGGTACTTCACCCTCTTATAAAGGGGGGCTGAGCAAGGAGCCCATAGGCAAGGAGCCCTGAGCAAGGAGCCCTAGCTGCAGGTCATCTGGTCACCTGGTGCTCTCTGGGAAACAAAACATATGACATGAACATCGGACAACCCTTATCATGTGACTAACAATCATGTGACCATACCAAAGGTCCTTTATCCTTAATATATAACTTATACACATTATGAGGGAACGCTGCAGGTGAGCCCTGAGGACATACAGGGACTCAACCAGACAGGACTGTAAGAGCAAATGCCGTACTGGAACATCACATGAACATTTCTTTATTCTAGTCACCTCCACATCTAGGTGCCCTTACTTTTTCCATATCTGTAAGTTGGAGACTGCATAAATCGCCCAAATAATGTTCCATAAAATGTTTATTTAAACCTAACATGGACCGGGTAAATGTAGTTAAAATGGTTCTCTGCCCATAGACATCTTATACCCAATCCAAAGGATAGGGGATAAGATGTCTGATCGCGGTGATCCGGCCGCTGGGAACCACAGCAATATTGGCTGCCGCACCCCAGACATCCGATGCACGGAGCAAACTTCACTCCAGTTTGCTCTGTGCCGGATGACCGGCGATGCCGAGCGGAGGCTCATGACATTACTACCACGCCCCGTTTCTGATGTCTCAGCCACGCCCCCAATGCAAGTCTAAGGGAGGGGGCGTGATGGCAGTCACACCCCCTCCCATAGACTTGCATTGAGGGGGTATGGCCGTGACATCACGAGCGGGGCATGGCATTGACATCAGGAGCGGGGCGTGGCCATGACATCACAAGCCTCCTGCACTGCACCGGACGCTCTAAACGTACGCCGGGAGAAGGAGGGGGGGTCCCTAGGGGATAAATTGTTCGGTATGTTTAAATATTCCAGTATTTTAGTTTTTAACTTTCTCATCGTGCAGCCTATATATTGTAGTCTGCACGACTTCCAAGTTGCACAATAAATCACGTGTGTAGACTGACATTTAATGAAACTCTTTATATTAAAAGTTTTTGGAGTTGTCACAGATTGAACTACAGAAGAATTGTTTGTATATTTACACATGCCGCATCGCGTGCGACCACACTTGTAACTTCTGTGGTGTCCCGGTACTGTATTTCATAAGCTACCTTTGTAGAGGTCCCCATAGTCAGAGTCCCTAGGAACGTCAGGGTCCCTCTTCTATAGTTAGCCCCTTGTCACCCCTTATTTGATTCATATTTGTATAGAAGCTCATATAAATATAAGTATAAATATGTATATATTTAATCGCCTACCTGTTCAGCGTAGCAGGACCTGCGGGTCACGTGATTAGGCTTTGAACTCTATGATTTTGCTGCAGGACCTTTGGAGGTTCCCATGACGTGTTCACCCACAATGCAATGTAACGGTGAGTGACAGTTGTTATGGACCAATCCAAAACAGCCAGCCCCTGCCCATATAAGGGAGCTGCGCCATCTTGATCGCTCTCTTGGGTTGCTGATTCTGGAAGAGGTAGGACCTCCGCAGCTTACAAGACGATTTACTAGGCCAAAGCTTTGCGGCCTCAGCCTATATCAAAGCAGATATACCAAACAATTCTTCGCTACCCTCCGCAAGATCACTGGACCTAAACACACCCTTAAATCCAGCCGATCTATGCTACAAAATCCCTAAGAAGCTAAATTGAGCTTATCTGATCCCAACCAACTGTCAATCGCTGCTCAGCTATATCTGTAGAGACTGTGTTATCTGGACTGTTACTATTGCTGCATGTACAGAAATTCTTCATTAAAAATTTCTGCAAGTTTTCAGTTAACAGTGGTTGTGGACAATCCTTTATTCTACATTCACCTATTGCTCTTGGGAAGGGTTGCAATAGGCCTATCAAGATTACAGAATTTAACCCTCACCCTGGCATTACGAGTGACAAGGGTTAACAGCGCCCTTTACTATACTGAACAGCAACACCCTAACTACCTTACACCCCACAAGGCTTTATCCCCCAACGCTACCACACTTCCCTTATAGGTAAGCCAGTTGTCTTTACCCCTGTTCACATTGAATTTTCTAGGGGATATCTGGTTCTGTAAACTTCTAGCTTTTCTGGGCACAATACGTATATCCTCTTTAAGAATACTGGATAATGTTTCATCATGTTCCAGAACAGGAAGATGTTTACGTATAATACCACGGATACTTTCAAAATCTACGGTATGGGTATCCTGTACAGACGATGAGTCTTACAATACTACCTGCAGAGAATATAGAAGTGTTCATAAGATGTTCTGGATCCTGCACATGGATACCGGATTGAATTACTGCAATGTTCTTTCCTATATTTACTGAGCATCCTTGTTTTGATCACGTTTTTACAAAGTGGTAGACATAGTGTATACAATTTATAATATGAAGAGTTAATTACAGAGCATTGTAAAGGTACACCAACAGGGGTTAATGATTAAAGTCACATGATATGCAAATGCAATTAAATGACATATTGTTCACCTGTTAAGATAGATATATAAGTATACCTTTTAGTTCATGAGGTTGCAGCCATGATTAAGATCAGTTAACTATTCGAAATGCGTTACATAGTTAGTACGGTCGAAAAAAGACATATGTCCATCAAGTTCAACCAGGGAATTAAGGGGTAGGGGTGTGGCGCGATATTGGGGTAGGGATGGGATTTTATATTTCTTCATAAGCATTAATGTTATTTTGTTCCAGAAATGTATCTAATCCTGTTTTAAAGCTGTAAATTTTTCCTTTTGTGACAAGTTCCTGAGGTAGAATGTTCCATAAGTTCACAGTTCTCATGGTAAAGAAGGTGTGTCGCCCCTTGATACTAAAACTTTTTCTTCTCCAGACGGAGGGAGTGCCCCCTCGTCCTTTGGGGGGGGGGGGGGGTTTAACCTGGAACAGTTTTTCTCCATATTTTTCGTATGGGCCATTAATATACTTATATACGTTTATCATATCCCCCCTTAAACGTCTCTTCTCTAGACTAAACAATTGTAACTCCTTTAATCCCTCCTCATAGCTAAGATGTTCCATGCCCCATATTAGTTTAGTCGCACGTCTCTGCACCCTTTCTAGCTCCACAGTGTCCCTTTTATCTACAGGCGACCAAAACTGAACAGCATATTCCAGGTGAGGCCGTACCAATGCTTTATAAAGTGGGAGTATTATATCCCTGTCCCTTGAGTCCATGCCTCTTTTGATACATGACAATATCCTGCTGGCTTTGGAAGCAGCAGCCTGACATTGCATGCTATTCTGTAGTCTGTGATCTACAAGTACACCCAGATCCTTCTCTACCAGTGACTCTGCCAGTTTAATCCCCCCTAAAACATACGATGCATGCAGGTTATTAGCACCCAGATGCATAACTTTACATTTATCCACATTGAACCTCATTTGCCAAGTGGATGCCCAGACACTTAGTCCATCCAAGTCATCTTGTAACTTATGCACATCCTCTATAGACTGTACCGTGCTACAAAGCTTGGTGTCATCTGCAAAGATAGAAACAGAGCTGTTAATACCATCCTCTATATCATTGATAAATAAATTAAACAACAGCGGGCCAAGTACTGAACCTTGGGGTACACCACTAATTACCGGGGACCAATCAGAGTACGAATCATTGACCACCACTCTCTGGGTATGATCCATGAGCCAGTGTTTAATCCAGTTACAAACTAAAATTTCCAAACCCAAAGACCTTAACTTACCTGTCAGACGTCTAAGAGGGACAGTATCAAATGCTTTAGCAAAATCCAGAAACACTATATCCACAGCCATTCCTCTGTCAAGGCTTCTACTCACCTCTTCATAAAAGCAAATTAGATTTGTTTGACAACTTCTATCCTTAGTAAACCCATGCTATTTATCACTTATAATACAGTTATCCCCTATGTATTCCTGTATGTAATCCCTTATAAGTCCTTCAAACAATTTACCCACAATGCCTGTTAAACTTACCGGTCTATAGTTTCCTGGGGAAGACCTAGAGCCCTTTTTGAAGATTGGCACCACATTCGCCTTGCGCCAGTCCCTTGGCACAATACCAGACACCAGAGAATCTCTAAACATCATGAACAGGGGTACAGATATTACTGAACTTACCTCTCTAAAAACTCTTGGGTGCAATCCATCTGGCCCTGGAGATTTGCTTACATTTATATTACTGAACTTACCTTGTACCATCTCTACATTAAGCCAGTTCAGTACATTACATGATGTGTTACCAGCACTGACCTGTCCAATGTCAGCTCCTTCTTCCTTAGTATATACAGAACTAAAGAACCCATTCAGTAGCTCCGCCTTCTCTTGATCGCGTTGGTGTTTTGTTTGCGTTTTATTTTATTTTTTTATTTTTTCCACTGAGATTTTAATAATTTTTCTAATAAAGAATACAAAATTGTTTCTGGAAGCTGGAGAAATAAATTTTTCCCCTTTTGCATTACCTCCATTTGGACATTCCATCATTCCATGCCTTCCTTCCACCTCTTCACCACGAACTGCTAATATGGTTATCCAAGAACTAGTTAGCTGACTTTTTTCATTTTATATGTTCCAACTGCAGAGCTAGAAAACATCTTGTTACTCTGCTATTTTCTCCCTATCTTGGCACCTTCATTTCAGACGGGCTTTGTCAGTGACTAACCTAAACTTCCTTCCCAATTTAAGGGCCCCCTCTGCAAAATTTTTTTTTTTTTAATGCTTATTCAGTTTCCTGCTTAACCCCTTAACGCCCAAGGATGTATATTTACTGTGCGTCCTTGGCCGGCTCCCATGATATAACGCAGGGTCATGCGGTGACCCCGTGTCATATAGGGTTGGTCCCAGCATGTGTCTGTAGCCGGGACCTGGGGCTAATGGCGCGCGGCAGTGATCGCGGTGCCGTGCGCTATTAAACCTTTAGATGCTGCGTTCAAATTTGAACGCCACGTCTAAAGCGAAAGTAAAAATTTCCCAGCTGCTCAGTGAGGCTAATCGGGACCACCACAGTGAAAATGCGGTGTCCCGATCAGCTAGGATGTGAGCGGAGGTCCTCTTACCTTCCTCTGGCGCGTCCCTTCGGCGATTGATTGCTCCAAGCCTGAGATGCAGGCTTGAGCAATCGACTGCCGATATTACTGATGAATGCAAAGCTATGGCTTTGAAGTCATCAGTGTAAAAGATCAGTGTGTGCAGTGTTGTAGCCCCCTATGGGAGCTATAACACTGCAAAAAAAAGTGGAAAAAAAAGTTAATAAATGTCATTTAACCCTTTCCCTAACAAAAGTCCAAATCACCCCCCCCCTTTTCCCATGAAAAAAAATATGGAAATAAAAAAAAATATAACCATATGTGGAATCGCCACGTGGGTAAATGTCCGAACTATAAAAATATATCATTAATTAAACTGCACGGTCAATGGTGTACGCGCAAAAAAATTACAAAGTCCCAAATAACGTATTTTTGGTCACTTTTTATAACATGAAAAAATGAAGAAAAAGCGATCAAAAAGTCTGATCAATACAAAAATGGTACCGCTAAAAACTTCAGATCACAGCGGAAAAAAATTGCCCTCATATCGCCCCATACGCAGTAAAATTAGAAAGTTATATGGGTCAGAAGATGACAATTTTAAACATAAATTTTCCTGCATGTAGTAGTTATGATTTTTTCCAGAAGTACGACAAAATCAAACCTATATAAATAGGGTATAATTTTAATTGTATGGACCTACAGAATAAAGATAAGGTGTCATTTTTACCGAAAAATGTACTGCGTAGAAATGGAAGCCCCCAAAATTTACCAAATGGCGTTTTTTCTTCAATTTCGTCGCACAATGATTTTTTTTCCATTTCACCAAATTTTTTGGGTAAAATGACTGATGTCATTGCAAAGTAGAATTGGTGGCGCAAATAATAAGCCATCATATGGATTTTTAGGTGCAAAACGGAAAGGGCTATGATTTTTAAAAGGTGAGGAGGAAAAAACGAAAGTGCAAAAACGGAAAAACCTGTGGTCCTTAAGGGGTTAAATAAAGCACTAGATGTCCCTGTCCAGTCCTGATCTGTAACAAAACAGCCCCTATTCCTGTCTTGGAGGTGTCTGTCTCTGCCACATATTCCTTTTTAATGTCAGGAATGATAAACACCAGCTAGGAACAAAGGGCCAATTTCACTGCTTGAAACCCTTTTCTGCTTCAGAGTTCCATCTTATCATTGATGAGTCTTTTCCCCTGGTGAGATCAGTCAGGAGATCTGCTTTGGCTGCAAAATTCGGAATAAACCATTTATAATAACAGGTTATTCCCAGGAATGACCTCACTTGTATTTTAATCACACGTTTCGGCCACTTCTGGATTGCTTCAATTTTGTCAACCTAGGGCAACATTTTTTGGGGATTACAATCAGCCCTACTTGAAACTGTCAATAAATGCCTGTACTTTTGATAGGTGTGTCTCCCAGTCAGGGCTATGTATCACTATGGCGTCAAGATAGGCAGAAGCATATTTCCTTTGTGGTTTCAACATTCTATCCATCAACCGTTGGAATGTGGCGGGAGCCCTATGTAAGCCGAGGGGCATATTTACATAATAAAATAAACCGTCAGATGTGGTAAATGCTGTCTTTTCTTTGGCAGATTCAGTTAGGGGAATCTGCCAATAACATTTCGTCAGATCTAGTGTTGTTATGCAGCAAGCTGTTCCCAGTCGGTCTATGAGCTCATCAACCCGTGGCATAGGATGTGCATAAAATTTAGAGACAGAATTTAACTTTCTAAAATCACTACAGAATCTTACAGTACCGTCTGCTTTCAGAATAACACAATTGGGCTGGACCTCTCACCATGGGATTCTTCAATTACTCCCAATCCCAGCATCTCTATTACTTAGAGACAGTGTCTCTTGCCTAGCCTCAGGGATTCTATAGGGTCTTACATGTACCTTTACTTCAGGTTCTGTTTAAATGTCATGCTTCAGGAGTGGGTTCTGCCCTGGTTTGTCAGAAAATAAATCTTTGTTATGAATCACCAATTGTCTAGCCTCTTTTTTTGCCTGTCAGACAGAGACTAAACTATAATAACATCAGTATTACAGAACCATCACAGCCTGTCATAGCCAGAGCTTACCTGTCTTTCCAAAACTTGATCAGATTCACATGGTAAATCTGCTCAGATCCTCTTTTACCTGGTTGATAAACTTTATTATTCACTTTGCCTACTCTTTCTATGATAGTGAAGGGACAATTTAGCTGGGAACTTGCTCTCTTTAGTAGGGAATAGTATCATTACCCGATACCTTGGTGCAAATGTACAGAATTTTTCAACCCTATCATGCATTCCTTTTTGCATTCCTGGAGCCTGTTCCATGTGTGTTTTTTTTTTTTTTTACATTTGGAATCACTGCTGAAATTCTGTCCTGGATTTGTGAAGCTAACAACCCAAGGGGATGTCTACCATATACCAGCTCAAAGGGTAAAAACCCTGTGGATGACTGAGGCACTAATGCAAATAGTAGATATGGAAGCAAAAAGTCCCAAGTTTTCCCATTTTTGTTCACTACTTTAGCATCTGTTTAAAGTCTTATTTAATCTCTCCACTAAGCCATCAGTCTGAGGGTGATAGATTGAGGTACATAGTTAAGACAACCTAAACAATTTACAATGCTCCTACATCACATTCGACATAAAGGGGGTTCCTTGATCTCTTTTAGAATGCTCACCCTACTGAACACCTGAACCAAATCCTTTGCAATGGTCTTGGAAGATATATTGTGCAAAGGTATGGCCTCCAAATAGTGTGCAGCATAGTGCATTATGACTAGAATATTTGGTGACCACGGGCTGATCTTATCAGGGGACCAACCAAATCGATTTCCAATTTGTTCAAATAGTACTTCAGTGATTGGTAAGGGAACTAAGCTGCTCCAAAGATGAGGCATATGTATAGACATATAAAACTCTGGGCATGATTCACAATACTCTTTTCTATCACAATGAATTCCAGACCAGAAGAATCTCTCTGTAGTTTTCTGGATCACCAAATGGCCGCCAAAATGTGCCCATTTGTCAGATCTAAGACTGTTCTTCTATAGACCTCTGAAACCACTAGTTGCTGTATGGTAACCTCCCCTTTTTTATCAACTTGGTATAGTTTCATACATGGTGGGTCCCGGTTGCTATCAGAAGTCAGGACCCAGGGTTAATGCCGGAGATCACTGATCGAGCCGATGAACGGCATTAACTCTTTTTATACCCTGCAAAAAAAGTTGATCGCGACATCTGAAATGTTGAGAAAACGATCCTGTCAGCTCAGTGGAGCTTATTGGGACCATCTAGGTGAAATCCCAATCAGCTGAGAGGACGACCCTCTCCGTCCGATCGGTGTTCTGATGTCCCCAGCCAAGCTCAGCAGACTGGAGCAGCCAATAACACTAACCAATGATATGCTATGGCACAGCAATGACACTAACCAATGCCATGCTATGGCATAGCATTGATCAGTATATTCAATCAAAAGATTGCATGTTATAGCCCTCTATGGGGACAAAAAAAAAGAAGTAAACAGTGTAAAAAAAGTTAATGGAAGTTAATAAGCCCCTCCCCTAATAAAAGTTTAAATCATCCTCCATTATTTTAATAAAATAATGTAATAAAAAATAAACATAATCATATGTGGTATCTCCACGTGCATAAATTTCCAAATGATTAAAATATCATTTTAGTTAAACCGTACGGTCGATGGCGTACACATAAAAAAATGCCAAAGTCCTATATTGTGCATTCATGGTCACTTCATATACAATAAATTTTTTTATAAAAAGCGATCAAATAGTCTCATCAAAACAACTATGGTACCAATGAAAACTACAGACCACGGCACAAAAATGAGCCCTCATATAGCCACATATGAAGACATGCAGAAATAAAGAAAGTTATAGGGGTCAGAAGAGGACAATTTGAAACATACTAATTTTGGTGCATGTAGTAATAATTTTTTAAAGTAGCAAAATAAAATAAAACCTACATAGATTGGATATCCTTTTAACCATATGGACCTAAAATAAAGATAAGGTGTCATTTTTAGCAAAAATGACACCTTATCTGGGTAGAAACAGTGGAAATTCTTTTCTTTTTGAAACACAGAGCTGTCTGCTGACATCATGAGCACAGTGCTCTCTGCTGACATATCTGTCCATTTTAGGAACTGCAGAAAATGTAGAAAAATGCTGCGGTGGCGCTTCCAAGGAATTCACCCAAAGTCGTGGGTATAGGTATAAAGTAATAATTTATTTTTACAGCATAAAGAAATCAAAGAAAATAAATAAATAAAGCAAGACACGTTTCGGGAGTCACAGCTCCATTTTTCAATTGCAGGTGGTTGCTGTGTGGCCAGGTGACGGAATTTAAATGCACAAAAATGGCGCCAAACCAGGTGAGCTGGTGACCTCAAGTTGGATGGGTGCCGGGGCCAGGTGTGGGCTGGGCAAGAGAGACATACATAGTACAACATTTTCAATAAAAGAGCATGAAAACCACGTAAAACATGAAAAAATGCAAAAAAATGCATAGGTATAGTCTATTACAGGAGTATTTAGAAGTTCAAATAGAACCGCGAGAAATGTCCGTGGTGGCGACCAATCAGAGAGTTGCCGGTGTCTGTGGGACCAATCAGGAGGCAGGAGGCGGAGGCTGTCATCGCTGTGCAGGGTTGCCGCGGCGGGTGTATGAATGGAGACGAGCCCATGAAGGCTGATTGGTCGCTTGCTGTGGGATAGTGTAAAGGCGACCAATCAGGATCATGCCGTACATGACTGAGTATAGTTACACTGTCATGGGCGGAAGTCCGTGTGGAGATATCGTCCAAAGATGGGCATGGGGATAGTGGGCTAGATTCTGATAGGCTGTCCGTGATATCGGGTGAGCCAATCAGAGGGGTGACGTATAAGTCAGGATTCCAGGTTGCTGCCGCTGGTGGCGGTAAAATGTCAGCCAATCGCTGCTACGGTCGTCCGGGCGGTGGTCAATCGGAGATGAGACGTGTATATCCTCTCCGAAAGATTCCTAGAGGCATCGGCGGCAATTCTTTTTTGAAGAGTGCGACCAATTGCTGCAGGGCAGGTCCGAGCGGCGACCAATCGTGAAGAAGGAGGTCTTTGAATGCTGTCAGGGTGCCGGTATCAGGCTTGAATTTTGTCCGGTCGGGCTGTCATCCGATCTGGTGGTCATCGGGGTCCGGATGCCGCTCGGAATTATTCATGGAAGGGCTGTGAGACCTGTAAAGTAAAGGAGAGATAGAGAGAGAAAGGGGAGAGAAACAGGTGGCTTCTGCGGCGGCTAGGTGTAGTCTTGTCCCGCAGTGAGGAGGCATCTGCTACGGCTGTCACAATGTCATCGGGACCCATTGGTTTCTCTTTAGGTGGCATCGGTGAGGTGGGTGGACTTGTATTCCGGCAGCAGTAGGTGGAGGAGTGGATTAGGTAACATTTTCAATATATTCATTCAAACCCGAGGGTGTCAAAGTTTTAAAGGTGAAGAAGATCCAGAAATGTTCCCGTTTTCTCAGTTCTGCGAATCAGTGGGCAGTGTCGGCAGAGATGTGTTCAATAGGTGTGATGGTGTAGCACCTGAAATCGCTGCTGTGCTTTTCTGCTGCATGCCTGGAGACACTGTAGAGTTGGTACCCCTTGGTGACATTGGATCTGTGCTTGTTAAAGCGCTGATTTAGTTGTTGGATGGTGCGCCGGACATACTGAAGACCACAGGGGCACTCGAGGAGGTAGATCACAGAGGAGGTGCTGCAGTTAATGAAACTCCTGATGGGGTAAGTAATGTTGGTCACCCTGCAGGTGAATTTTGTGCATTTGTTAGCAATGTTGTTGCACCATTTGCAGAGAGGTTTGTTGCACTTGTATGAACCGGTGACAGGTGGGGTGTCCAGAAATATGGTTTGATTCTTTGGTGCTTTGAGTTTGCTGGGTGCCAGCATGTTTTTGAGGGACCTGTTTTTTCTGAAGGTGATGTTTGGTCTAGGTGGCAGAATGACTTTGAGGAAGGGGTCCAGCAGGAGAGTTTTCCAATGGTCAGTGATGATCCTTTTGATGAGTTTGTGATCATCATTATAGGTGGTGATGAAATTGAAGGAGTGGGTTTGCTCAGGTAGGTCATTGTTGGTGACTTTGGGTTTCTGTCACGATGCCGGCTGGCAGGTAGTGGATCCTCTGTGCCAGAGAGGGATTGGCGTGGACCGTGCTAGTGGACCGGTTCTAAGCCACTACTGGTTTTCACCAGAGCCCGCCGCAAAGCGGGATGGTCTTGCTGCGGCGGTAGTGACCAGGTCGTATCCACTAGCAACGGCTCACCTCTCTGGCTGCTGAAGATAGGCGCGGTACAAGGGAGTAGGCAAAAGCAAGGTCGGACGTAGCAGAAGGTCGGGGCAGGCAGCAAGGATCGTAGTCAGGGGCAACGGCAGAAGGTCTGGAAACACAGGCAAGGAACACACAAGGAACGCTTTCACTGGCACTAAGGCAACAAGATCCGGCAAGGGAGTGCAAGGGAAGTGAGGTGATATAGGGAAGTGCACAGGTGAACACACTAATTGGGACCACTGCGCCAATCAGCGGCGCAGTGGCCCTTTAAATCGCAGAGACCCGGCGCGCGTGCGCCCTAGGGAGCGGGGCCGCGCGCGCCGGGACAGAACAGACGGAGAGCGAGTCAGGTAGGGGAGCCGGGGTGCGCATCGCGAGCGGGCGCTACCCGCATCGCGAATCGCATCCCGGCTGGCAGCGGAATCGCAGCGCCCCGGGTCAGAGGACGTGACCGGAGCGCTGCCGCGGGGAGAGTGAAGCGAGCGCTCCGGGGAGGAGCGGGGACCCGGAGCGCTCGGCGTAACAGTACCCCCCCCCTTGGGTCTCCCCCTCTTCTTGGAGCCTGAGAACCTGAGGAGCAGACTTTTGTCTAGGATGTTGTCCTCAGGTTCCCAGGATCTCTCTTCAGGACCACAACCCTCCCAGTCCACTAAAAAAAAATTTTTCCCTCTGACCTTTTTGGCAGCTAAAATTTCTTTGACCGAGAAGATGTCCGAGGAGCCAGAAACAGGAGTGGGAGGAACAGATTTGGGAGAAAAACGGTTGAGGATGAGTGGTTTGAGAAGAGAGACGTGAAAGGCATTAGGGATACGAAGAGAGGGAGGAAGAAGAAGTTTATAAGAGACAGGATTAATTTGACACAAAATTTTGAAAGGACCAAGATAGCGTGGTCCCAACTTGTAGCTAGGGACACGGAAGCGGACATATTTAGCGGAGAGCCATACCTTGTCTCCAGGGGAAAAAACGGGGGGAGCTCTTCTTTTCTTATCCGCGAACTTCTTCATGCGTGATGAAGCCTGTAAGAGAGAATTTTGGGTCTCTCTCCATATGATGGAAAGGTCACGAGAAATTTCATCCACAGCGGGCAGACCAGAGGGCAAGGGAGTAGGGAGGGGGGGAAGAGGGTGACGGCCGTACACCACGGCAAAACTTAGAGTCCCCATCAAATTTATCCGGCAAGGATAAGCGTATCCCAGGAGCGGCCACTCGCTGCGGAGGAGGTGCAGGAGCTGGCGGAGGAGATGACTGCTGAAGCTGTGGTAGTAACTGTTGTAGCATAACGGTCAGTTGAGACAGCTGTTGGCCTTGTTGCGCTATCTGTTGTGACTGCTGGGCGACCACCGTGGTGAGGTCAGCGACAACTGGCAGAGGAACTTCAGCGGGATCCATGGCCGGATCTACTGTCACGATGCCGGCTGGCAGGTAGTGGATCCTCTGTGCCAGAGAGGGATTGGCGTGGACCGTGCTAGTGGACCGGTTCTAAGCCACTACTGGTTTTCACCAGAGCCCGCCGCAAAGCGGGATGGTCTTGCTGCGGCGGTAGTGACCAGGTCGTATCCACTAGCAACGGCTCACCTCTCTGGCTGCTGAAGATAGGCGCGGTACAAGGGAGTAGGCAAAAGCAAGGTCGGACGTAGCAGAAGGTCGGGGCAGGCAGCAAGGATCGTAGTCAGGGGCAACGGCAGAAGGTCTGGAAACACAGGCAAGGAACACACAAGGAACGCTTTCACTGGCACTAAGGCAACAAGATCCGGCAAGGGAGTGCAAGGGAAGTGAGGTGATATAGGGAAGTGCACAGGTGAACACACTAATTGGGACCACTGCGCCAATCAGCGGCGCAGTGGCCCTTTAAATCGCAGAGACCCGGCGCGCGCGCGCCCTAGGGAGCGGGGCCGCGCGCGCCGGGACAGAACAGACGGAGAGCGAGTCAGGTAGGGGAGCCGGGGTGCGCATCGCGAGCGGGCGCTACCCGCATCGCGAATCGCATCCCGGCTGGCAGCGGAATCGCAGCGCCCCGGGTCAGAGGACGTGACCGGAGCGCTGCCGCGGGGAGAGTGAAGCGAGCGCTCCGGGGAGGAGCGGGGACCCGGAGCGCTCGGCGTAACAGTTTCAAGCACTCTTTTTGTGAAAATTTGCTTGCCTTGAGCTTGCTTTGGTTGATGAGTGAGGTAGGATAGCCATTGGATTTGAAGCGCTGGTCCAGGATTTTACTTTGGTTCTCGAAGTCTGAAGGTTTGGTGCAGTTTCTTCTGATTCTCTTGTACTGACCAAAGGGGATGTTCTGTGTCCACTTTCTGAAATGGCAGCTGTCATAATTGAGGTAGCTGTTCCCATCTACTGACTTGAAGTAGGTCTTGGTTTTGACCCGATTGTCCTCGGTGTAGTAGACGATAACATCCAGGTATTCGATGGAGTCCTCTGAGTGGTTAGAGGTGAATTGGATATTCCAGGAATTTCCATTTAGGGAAGTCAGGAAGTTGTTGTGGTTTACCTTGGAGCTATCCCAGATGATGAAGATGTCGTCTATGTATCTTTTGTACAGTATGCAATGTTTGAACAGTTCATGTTTGTATAGTACAGTCTCTTCAAAATGACCCATAATAAGGTTAGCGAGGCTTGGTGCGAATCGGCTCCACATCGCTGTGCCGCAGCACTGTTGGTAAATATTGCCGTTGAATTGGAATGTATTGTTCTGCAGGATAAAGAGGATGCTGTCCAGGATGAATTGGCACTAGAGTGATGGCATAGTGGGATCACTTTGAAGGAAATGCGATACTGCAGCAATGCCCAGGTGGTGGTCAATGATGGTGTACAGGGAGGTAATGTCCATAGTCAGGAGGCTGTAGTAATTTTCCCACCTTACATCAAGGATAGAGTTAATGAAGTCTGTGGTGTCTCTGGTGTATGAGGGCAGAGCTTGGATGTATGGCTGTAGGTTGATGTCCACATACTGTGACAGGTTTGATGTCAGTGAGTTGATGCCGGCGATGATTGGTCTGCCAGGTGGGTTTTGTTGGTTTTTGTGGATTTTGGGAAGGTAGTAGAACAGATGGGTGTCCGGTTTTGTGATGTTAATGTAGTTGTACTCCTGCTTGGTGATGATGCCTTCTGTGGTTGAGCAGTTTAATGAGCTCTTTTTGTTGGTTAGTGATGGGGTTTCGTGTTAACTTGCTGTAGAAAGTGCGGTCGGAGATGAGCCTCTGTGGTTCCTTCAGGTAGTCTGTTCTGTTGAGCAGGACGATGCCGCTGCCGATTTGATGATGATATAAGGGTCATCTGCCAGTTCTTTGATGGCTTTTCTCTGTAGAGATGTGAGGTTGCTGGAGCCCTTGGGATTTTTAGAGGGTTTGCAAAGTTTCTCAAACTCACTGGAAACTCCAGCGGCGAAGGTATCGATGAAGTTTTCTTTGTGATGAGTTGGAAAGAAATGGGACTTGGGTTTGAGTCCACTGTGATGCGGTGGAGGAACCATCAGTGTGGCAGGAACCGGCGTCTGTGTAGATGCGGGTGTCTCCTTGGCGTAGTGGCTGGTAAGTTGAAATGTCTTTTGAGGGTTAATTTCCTGATGTATGCATTGAGATCCAGGAACAGGGTGAAGTCATCTGGTCTGGCTGATGAAGTCATCTGGTCTGGCAAAAAGACAGACCTTTCTGGAAGACACTCTCATGATGTTTGGTGGGAGTTTTGTTGGACAGGTTGAAGGTTTTCATTGTGTCCAGGTGGGTGGAGGATGGGGGTGGTGGTTCAAAGTCTTTTACTGGAAATGTTGCTTCTTTCTTTCGCATACCTCCTCGGCATCCTCTCTTTCTTTTCTTTTTTGTGTTCTGGGTTTTAGCGGCGGGGCTAGTGATACTTGCTCCAAGTTCTCGGTGATGATCCCCGCCTGCATGGCCCCCACCTGGAGCGGTGTGGTGTTGCGGTTCAGGGCCGGGGGAAGGACTAAAAAAGACTCGACCAGGGAGGTGTTGGCAGAGGGGGAGTCCTCTAGGTCGGTCGCTTCGTGTTTGTGGAAATTGGAGGGAGAGTGTGGGAAGCCGGCTGTGGGGGTGAAAAAAGAGGTGTTGTCTCTGGAAGCAGACTGTAGGGGTGGTGATTGCTGGTTGTGTGGCGGTGTGATGCTACCGTGCACCGTGATGAGAGAGTCATCGAAGGATGAGGAGGACTCGTTGGCTGATGAGTCGAAGCGACCGGAGGGTAGCCGAGGTGGAGTGTTGCTGGGTTGGTCGCTTTCCTTTTTGTGCTGTCTTTCGATGAATTTCAGGAGTTCAGATGGGATGACAGTCTTTGAGGGAGTACGGGTGGGTTTCTCCACAGTGGGGGCTGTGGCCGGGGTGTGGGTGGTTGCTCCACTGGGTGCCGCGGTAGGTGAAGGTAGGACCGGGCGGGGAGCATGGGTGGCTGGGGTAGCTCTGCAGGGTGCCGCGGTAGTCGGAGGTACCACTGGGCGGGGGGCGGGTGTAGTTGAGGTTGCTCCACTGGGTGTCGCGGTAGTTGAGGGTACCACCGGGCGGGGAGTGGGGGGAGCAGCAGGATGGCGGGGGGGGGGGCGCACCTTGATGGTAGGTGTGCCGGGGTTGGGGTGGGCGTGGGCGGCGGGGAGGGGGAAAAGTCTGTTTCTGCTTCGGGTGAGCAGGTGCTGTAGGTTTTTCTTCTTTTTGTTGTTTCTCTCCCCTTCCCTTTCTCTCTCTATCTCTCCTTTTCTTTACAGGTCTCACAGCCCTTCCATGAATAATTCTGAGCGACATCCGAACCCCAATGACCACCAGATTGGATGACAGCCCGACCGGACAAAATTCAAGCCTGATACCGGCACCCTGACAGCGTTCAAAGACCTCCTTCTTCTTGATTTGTCGCCAAACCACCTCCTTCTTCACGATTGGTCGCCGCCCGGACCTGCCCAGCAGCGATTGGTCGCACTCTTCAAAAAGAATTGCTGCCGATGCCTCTAGGAATCTCCCGGAGAGGATATACACGTCTCATCTCCGATTGGCCACCGCCCGGACGACCGTAGCAGCGATTTGCTGACATTTTTTAAAGACAATTTACCGCCACCAGCGGCAGCAAACTAGAATCCGACTTATACATCACTCCTCTGATTGGCTCACCCGATATCACGGACAGCCCACTATCCCCATGCCCATCTTTGGACGATATCTCCACACGGACTTCCGCCCATGACAGCGTAACTATACTCAGTCATGTACGGCACGATCCTGATTGGTCGCCTTTACACTATCCCACAGCAAGCGACCAATCAGCCTTCAGGGGCTCGTCTCCATTCATACACCCGCTGCGGCAACCCAGCACAGCGATAACAGCCTCCGCCTCCTGCCTCCTGATTGGTCCCACAGACACCAGCAACTCTCTGATTGGTCTCCACCACGGACATTTCTTGCGGTTCTATTTGAACTTCTAAATACTCCTGTAAAAGACTATACCTATGCATTTTTTCTAATTTTTTCATGTTTTACGTGGTTTTCATGCTCTTTTATTGAAAATGTTGTACTATTTTTGTCTCTCTTGCCCAGCCCACACCTGGCCCCAGCACCCATCCCACAAGACGTCACCAGCTCACCTGGTTTGGCACCCTTTTTGTGTATTTAAATTCCCACACCTGTCACCTGGCCACACAGCAACCACCTGCAATTGAAAAAGGGAGCTGTGACTCCCGAAACGCGTCTTTCTTTATTATTTTTTTTCCTTTGATTTCTTTATGCTGTAAAAATAAATTATTACTTTATACCTATACCCACGACTTTGGGTGAATTCCTTGGAAGCGCCACCGCAGCATTTTTCTACATTATCTGCATTCTACATATGATTGAAGCGTAATAACACTACTGAAGAAACATACAAAAAGCAAGCAGAGGACCTAGAAAAATGTTTAATAGAAAGAGCATATCCAAAGAGAATAATAAAACAAGCGAGACAGAAAGCGGATAAAATAAGTAGAATAGAATTGTTAAAAAGAAAAAACTAATACAGACAAAAAAGAGACGAGATTTACTTTTGTCTTGGAAAATAATCCTGTAAACAAAATAGCAGAAAGAGCTACAAGAAATAACTGGTTCATCTTAGAGTCAGATGAAGATCTCAGGGAAGTTGCACTAAGAAAACCTAGAATAACCTATAAAAAAACTAAAACAATAGGGAGTATTCTAAGAAAAAAGTACGAGAGAGAGAGAATGAAAAAAACTAAAAAAAAACATGGTTGGGAGATGTATTGCCAAAAGGGAACGTGAAGTGCAAAAATTGCAATTATTGTAAGTATAATATGGAAGCAAAGCACTTACATTTAGGAGTGTATTCGCACACTATTCAGGAACTAATTACCCGCAAGACAGACCGGGTCGTATATGCCCTGATCGGTCCATGCGGTTTTTATCACGTGGGGCAAACGAGCAGGCAGCTCAGAGTGCGAATAAGAGAACACCTCTATGCGGTACGCACAGGTAAACAGGGAGCTGCCAGGCTCATGCCCCACGTAAAGGAGATGCATAACAATAATCCAGAAATTTTGAAGTTTGCAGGACTAGAAAGGGTCACTGCCTACAAAGGAGAAACACTAGATAGAAAACTCTTAGAAATAGAAACAGAATGGATAATAAAAACACATGCGACAGGTGCACTTGGCCTTAATGATAGGACGGAACTATCAGCTTGTTTTTAAATCACGGACACTCCCCTTCTTTTCCCGAGTCTAGTCGTCACAGTCACGTGCATAGGAAAAGGTGATTGGAGTACAGGTAGGCTTACCTAGTATTTAATGGTGTATTGTCAGTTCAGAAGAGATGGCCGGAGGAAGTGCACCTGCTGCACGAAACAGAGCTTTGTTGCCTGTGTAACCCCCTTATGTCTGTTCCCTACCCATCATATATGTGAGTATAATAAAATAAGAAGACTGAGAAGATCGGTGAATGTCGGCTATTATTTCATTTTTTCTACTTGTTGGACACCAATGAATGCCTTGAATTAGCCAAAGCACCACTGTTAGAAAAGCACTGCTAGTGCGAGCGTTGACCAGAGAGACTGCACAAACTCTCCACGTCCACAGTGCCGTATGCATATCTTATATACGAACTTATTCTGACTTATTCTTTGTCTGTATTGCACATACGGGGGAGTGGCTACCTCCATGTTGGCCTTGCACCCCACCCACCTCTATCAGGTGTGTATATAAGGTGGCTTGGATGTTCCAGATCCTGCCATGCTTACTGAACTGTTCACACAGAGGCATATTCACAGAGTAGGGTCCGTCCCAGGAGGCTACCTTATCGCGGTGGGACGGTCCAAGCTATTTGACCGCCGGCGGAGACAAATTTGCGAGCTAAGTGCCTCACTATTTCATAGTTTCACATTTGCATCTATTACACCATAGCTGTATAGCTCTCCATGTTTCAACTGCATATTCATGTTGCACCTATATCCTTGTGCTGGCAGTGTGCTGCTGCATTCTTCTGTTGCTGTATATCTAGCCTAGTAGCGTGCACCTGTAGGCCAGGTCCATATAATAGTTTGGTATCAACTAAAGTGCTGGCTGACTTATTCTTTGTCTGTATTGCACATACGGGGGAGTGGCTACCTCCATGTTTGCCTTGCACCCCACCCACCTCTATCAGGTGTGTATATAAGGTGGCTTGGATGTTCCAGATCCTGCCATGCTTACTGAACTGTTCACACAGAGGCATATTCACAGAGTAGGGTCCGTCCCAGGAGGCTACCTTATCGCGGTGGGACGGTCCAAGCTATTTGACCGCCGGCGGAGACAAATTTGCGAGCTAAGTGCCTCACTATTTCATAGTTTCACATTTGCATCTATTACACCATAGCTGTATAGCTCTCCATGTTTTAACTGCATATTCATGTTGCACCTATATCCTTGTGCTGGCAGTGTGCTGCTGCATTCTTCTGTTGCTGTATATCTAGCCTAGTAGCGTGCACCTGTAGGCCAGGTCCATATAATAGTTTGGTATCAACTAAAGTGCTGGCTGACTTATTCTTTGTCTGTATTGCACATACGGGGGAGTGGCTACCTCCATGTTGGCCTTGCACCCCACCCACCTCTATCAGGTGTGTATATAAGGTGGCTTGGATGTTCCAGATCCTGCCATGCTTACTGAACTGTTCACACAGAGGCATATTCACAGAGTAGGGTCCGTCCCAGGAGGCTACCTTATCGCGGTGGGACGGTCCAAGCTATTTGACCGCCGGCGGAGACAAATTTGCGAGCTAAGTGCCTCACTATTTCATAGTTTCACATTTGCATCTATTACACCATAGCTGTATAGCTCTCCATGTTTTAACTGCATATTCATGTTGCACCTATATCCTTGTGCTGGCAGTGTGCTGCTGCATTCTTCTGTTGCTGTATATCTAGCCTAGTAGCGTGCACCTGTAGGCCAGGTCCATATAATAGTTTGGTATCAACTAAAGTGCTGGCTGACTTATTCTTTGTCTGTATTGCACATACGGGGGAGTGGCTACCTCCATGTTGGCCTTGCACCCCACCCACCTCTATCAGGTGTGTATATAAGGTGGCTTGGATGTTCCAGATCCTGCCATGCTTACTGAACTGTTCACACAGAGGCATATTCACAGAGTAGGGTCCGTCCCAGGAGGCTACCTTATCGCGGTGGGACGGTCCAAGCTATTTGACCGCCGGCGGAGACAAATTTGCGAGCTAAGTGCCTCACTATTTCATAGTTTCACATTTGCATCTATTACACCATAGCTGTATAGCTCTCCATGTTTTAACTGCATATTCATGTTGCACCTATATCCTTGTGCTGGCAGTGTGCTGCTGCATTCTTCTGTTGCTGTATATCTAGCCTAGTAGCGTGCACCTGTAGGCCAGGTCCATATAATAGTTTGGTATCAACTAAAGTGCTGGCTGACTTATTCTTTGTCTGTATTGCACATACGGGGGAGTGGCTACCTCCATGTTGGCCTTGCACCCCACCCACCTCTATCAGGTGTGTATATAAGGTGGCTTGGATGTTCCAGATCCTGCCATGCTTACTGAACTGTTCACACAGAGGCATATTCACAGAGTAGGGTCCGTCCCAGGAGGCTACCTTATCGCGGTGGGACGGTCCAAGCTATTTGACCGCCGGCGGAGACAAATTTGCGAGCTAAGTGCCTCACTATTTCATAGTTTCACATTTGCATCTATTACACCATAGCTGTATAGCTCTCCATGTTTTAACTGCATATTCATGTTGCACCTATATCCTTGTGCTGGCAGTGTGCTGCTGCATTCTTCTGTTGCTGTATATCTAGCCTAGTAGCGTGCACCTGTAGGCCAGGTCCATATAATAGTTTGGTATCAACTAAAGTGCTGGCTGACTTATTCTTTGTCTGTATTGCACATACGGGGGAGTGGCTACCTCCATGTTGGCCTTGCACCCCACCCACCTCTATCAGGTGTGTATATAAGGTGGCTTGGATGTTCCAGATCCTGCCATGCTTACTGAACTGTTCACACAGAGGCATATTCACAGAGTAGGGTCCGTCCCAGGAGGCTACCTTATCGCGGTGGGACGGTCCAAGCTATTTGACCGCCGGCGGAGACAAATTTGCGAGCTAAGTGCCTCACTATTTCATAGTTTCACATTTGCATCTATTACACCATAGCTGTATAGCTCTCCATGTTTTAACTGCATATTCATGTTGCACCTATATCCTTGTGCTGGCAGTGTGCTGCTGCATTCTTCTGTTGCTGTATATCTAGCCTAGTAGCGTGCACCTGTAGGCCAGGTCCATATAATAGTTTGGTATCAACTAAAGTGCTGGCTGACTTATTCTTTGTCTGTATTGCACATACGGGGGAGTGGCTACCTCCATGTTGGCCTTGCACCCCACCCACCTCTATCAGGTGTGTATATAAGGTGGCTTGGATGTTCCAGATCCTGCCATGCTTACTGAACTGTTCACACAGAGGCATATTCACAGAGTAGGGTCCGTCCCAGGAGGCTACCTTATCGCGGTGGGACGGTCCAAGCTATTTGACCGCCGGCGGAGACAAATTTGCGAGCTAAGTGCCTCACTATTTCATAGTTTCACATTTGCATCTATTACACCATAGCTGTATAGCTCTCCATGTTTTAACTGCATATTCATGTTGCACCTATATCCTTGTGCTGGCAGTGTGCTGCTGCATTCTTCTGTTGCTGTATATCTAGCCTAGTAGCGTGCACCTGTAGGCCAGGTCCATATAATAGTTTGGTATCAACTAAAGTGCTGGCTGACTTATTCTTTGTCTGTATTGCACATACGGGGGAGTGGCTACCTCCATGTTGGCCTTGCACCCCACCCACCTCTATCAGGTGTGTATATAAGGTGGCTTGGATGTTCCAGATCCTGCCATGCTTACTGAACTGTTCACACAGAGGCATATTCACAGAGTAGGGTCCGTCCCAGGAGGCTACCTTATCGCGGTGGGACGGTCCAAGCTATTTGACCGCCGGCGGAGACAAATTTGCGAGCTAAGTGCCTCACTATTTCATAGTTTCACATTTGCATCTATTACACCATAGCTGTATAGCTCTCCATGTTTTAACTGCATATTCATGTTGCACATATATCCTTGTGCTGGCAGTGTGCTGCTGCATTCTTCTGTTGCTGTATATCTAGCCTAGTAGCGTGCACCTGTAGGCCAGGTCCATATAATAGTTTGGTATCAACTAAAGTGCTGGCTGACTTATTCTTTGTCTGTATTGCACATACGGGGGAGTGGCTACCTCCATGTTGGCCTTGCACCCCACCCACCTCTATCAGGTGTGTATATAAGGTGGCTTGGATGTTCCAGATCCTGCCATGCTTACTGAACTGTTCACACAGAGGCATATTCACAGAGTAGGGTCCGTCCCAGGAGGCTACCTTATCGCGGTGGGACGGTCCAAGCTATTTGACCGCCGGCGGAGACAAATTTGCGAGCTAAGTGCCTCACTATTTCATAGTTTCACATTTGCATCTATTACACCATAGCTGTATAGCTCTCCATGTTTTAACTGCATATTCATGTTGCACCTATATCCTTGTGCTGGCAGTGTGCTGCTGCATTCTTCTGTTGCTGTATATCTAGCCTAGTAGCGTGCACCTGTAGGCCAGGTCCATATAATAGTTTGGTATCAACTAAAGTGCTGGCTGACTTATTCTTTGTCTGTATTGCACATACGGGGGAGTGGCTACCTCCATGTTGGCCTTGCACCCCACCCACCTCTATCAGGTGTGTATATAAGGTGGCTTGGATGTTCCAGATCCTGCCATGCTTACTGAACTGTTCACACAGAGGCATATTCACAGAGTAGGGTCCGTCCCAGGAGGCTACCTTATCGCGGTGGGACGGTCCAAGCTATTTGACCGCCGGCGGAGACAAATTTGCGAGCTAAGTGCCTCACTATTTCATAGTTTCACATTTGCATCTATTACACCATAGCTGTATAGCTCTCCATGTTTTAACTGCATATTCATGTTGCACCTATATCCTTGTGCTGGCAGTGTGCTGCTGCATTCTTCTGTTGCTGTATATCTAGCCTAGTAGCGTGCACCTGTAGGCCAGGTCCATATAATAGTTTGGTATCAACTAAAGTGCTGGCTGACTTATTCTTTGTCTGTATTGCACATACGGGGGAGTGGCTACCTCCATGTTGGCCTTGCACCCCACCCACCTCTATCAGGTGTGTATATAAGGTGGCTTGGATGTTCCAGATCCTGCCATGCTTACTGAACTGTTCACACAGAGGCATATTCACAGAGTAGGGTCCGTCCCAGGAGGCTACCTTATCGCGGTGGGACGGTCCAAGCTATTTGACCGCCGGCGGAGACAAATTTGCGAGCTAAGTGCCTCACTATTTCATAGTTTCACATTTGCATCTATTACACCATAGCTGTATAGCTCTCCATGTTTTAACTGCATATTCATGTTGCACCTATATCCTTGTGCTGGCAGTGTGCTGCTGCATTCTTCTGTTGCTGTATATCTAGCCTAGTAGCGTGCACCTGTAGGCCAGGTCCATATAATAGTTTGGTATCAACTAAAGTGCTGGCTGACTTATTCTTTGTCTGTATTGCACATACGGGGGAGTGGCTACCTCCATGTTGGCCTTGCACCCCACCCACCTCTATCAGGTGTGTATATAAGGTGGCTTGGATGTTCCAGATCCTGCCATGCTTACTGAACTGTTCACACAGAGGCATATTCACAGAGTAGGGTCCGTCCCAGGAGGCTACCTTATCGCGGTGGGACGGTCCAAGCTATTTGACCGCCGGCGGAGACAAATTTGCGAGCTAAGTGCCTCACTATTTCATAGTTTCACATTTGCATCTATTACACCATAGCTGTATAGCTCTCCATGTTTTAACTGCATATTCATGTTGCACCTATATCCTTGTGCTGGCAGTGTGCTGCTGCATTCTTCTGTTGCTGTATATCTAGCCTAGTAGCGTGCACCTGTAGGCCAGGTCCATATAATAGTTTGGTATCAACTAAAGTGCTGGCTGACTTATTCTTTGTCTGTATTGCACATACGGGGGAGTGGCTACCTCCATGTTGGCCTTGCACCCCACCCACCTCTATCAGGTGTGTATATAAGGTGGCTTGGATGTTCCAGATCCTGCCATGCTTACTGAACTGTTCACACAGAGGCATATTCACAGAGTAGGGTCCGTCCCAGGAGGCTACCTTATCGCGGTGGGACGGTCCAAGCTATTTGACCGCCGGCGGAGACAAATTTGCGAGCTAAGTGCCTCACTATTTCATAGTTTCACATTTGCATCTATTACACCATAGCTGTATAGCTCTCCATGTTTTAACTGCATATTCATGTTGCACCTATATCCTTGTGCTGGCAGTGTGCTGCTGCATTCTTCTGTTGCTGTATATCTAGCCTAGTAGCGTGCACCTGTAGGCCAGGTCCATATAATAGTTTGGTATCAACTAAAGTGCTGGCTGACTTATTCTTTGTCTGTATTGCACATACGGGGGAGTGGCTACCTCCATGTTGGCCTTGCACCCCACCCACCTCTATCAGGTGTGTATATAAGGTGGCTTGGATGTTCCAGATCCTGCCATGCTTACTGAACTGTTCACACAGAGGCATATTCACAGAGTAGGGTCCGTCCCAGGAGGCTACCTTATCGCGGTGGGACGGTCCAAGCTATTTGACCGCCGGCGGAGACAAATTTGCGAGCTAAGTGCCTCACTATTTCATAGTTTCACATTTGCATCTATTACACCATAGCTGTATAGCTCTCCATGTTTTAACTGCATATTCATGTTGCACCTATATCCTTGTGCTGGCAGTGTGCTGCTGCATTCTTCTGTTGCTGTATATCTAGCCTAGTAGCGTGCACCTGTAGGCCAGGTCCATATAATAGTTTGGTATCAACTAAAGTGCTGGCTGACTTATTCTTTGTCTGTATTGCACATACGGGGGAGTGGCTACCTCCATGTTGGCCTTGCACCCCACCCACCTCTATCAGGTGTGTATATAAGGTGGCTTGGATGTTCCAGATCCTGCCATGCTTACTGAACTGTTCACACAGAGGCATATTCACAGAGTAGGGTCCGTCCCAGGAGGCTACCTTATCGCGGTGGGACGGTCCAAGCTATTTGACCGCCGGCGGAGACAAATTTGCGAGCTAAGTGCCTCACTATTTCATAGTTTCACATTTGCATCTATTACACCATAGCTGTATAGCTCTCCATGTTTCAACTGCATATTCATGTTGCACCTATATCCTTGTGCTGGCAGTGTGCTGCTGCATTCTTCTGTTGCTGTATATCTAGCCTAGTAGCGTGCACCTGTAGGCCAGGTCCATATAATAGTTTGGTATCAACTAAAGTGCTGGCTGACTTATTCTTTGTCTGTATTGCACATACGGGGGAGTGGCTACCTCCATGTTGGCCTTGCACCCCACCCACCTCTATCAGGTGTGTATATAAGGTGGCTTGGATGTTCCAGATCCTGCCATGCTTACTGAACTGTTCACACAGAGGCATATTCACAGAGTAGGGTCCGTCCCAGGAGGCTACCTTATCGCGGTGGGACGGTCCAAGCTATTTGACCGCCGGCGGAGACAAATTTGCGAGCTAAGTGCCTCACTATTTCATAGTTTCACATTTGCATCTATTACACCATAGCTGTATAGCTCTCCATGTTTTAACTGCATATTCATGTTGCACCTATATCCTTGTGCTGGCAGTGTGCTGCTGCATTCTTCTGTTGCTGTATATCTAGCCTAGTAGCGTGCACCTGTAGGCCAGGTCCATATAATAGTTTGGTATCAACTAAAGTGCTGGCTGACTTATTCTTTGTCTGTATTGCACATACGGGGGAGTGGCTACCTCCATGTTGGCCTTGCACCCCACCCACCTCTATCAGGTGTGTATATAAGGTGGCTTGGATGTTCCAGATCCTGCCATGCTTACTGAACTGTTCACACAGAGGCATATTCACAGAGTAGGGTCCGTCCCAGGAGGCTACCTTATCGCGGTGGGACGGTCCAAGCTATTTGACCGCCGGCGGAGACAAATTTGCGAGCTAAGTGCCTCACTATTTCATAGTTTCACATTTGCATCTATTACACCATAGCTGTATAGCTCTCCATGTTTTAACTGCATATTCATGTTGCACCTATATCCTTGTGCTGGCAGTGTGCTGCTGCATTCTTCTGTTGCTGTATATCTAGCCTAGTAGCGTGCACCTGTAGGCCAGGTCCATATAATAGTTTGGTATCAACTAAAGTGCTGGCTGACTTATTCTTTGTCTGTATTGCACATACGGGGGAGTGGCTACCTCCATGTTGGCCTTGCACCCCACCCACCTCTATCAGGTGTGTATATAAGGTGGCTTGGATGTTCCAGATCCTGCCATGCTTACTGAACTGTTCACACAGAGGCATATTCACAGAGTAGGGTCCGTCCCAGGAGGCTACCTTATCGCGGTGGGACGGTCCAAGCTATTTGACCGCCGGCGGAGACAAATTTGCGAGCTAAGTGCCTCACTATTTCATAGTTTCACATTTGCATCTATTACACCATAGCTGTATAGCTCTCCATGTTTTAACTGCATATTCATGTTGCACCTATATCCTTGTGCTGGCAGTGTGCTGCTGCATTCTTCTGTTGCTGTATATCTAGCCTAGTAGCGTGCACCTGTAGGCCAGGTCCATATAATAGTTTGGTATCAACTAAAGTGCTGGCTGACTTATTCTTTGTCTGTATTGCACATACGGGGGAGTGGCTACCTCCATGTTGGCCTTGCACCCCACCCACCTCTATCAGGTGTGTATATAAGGTGGCTTGGATGTTCCAGATCCTGCCATGCTTACTGAACTGTTCACACAGAGGCATATTCACAGAGTAGGGTCCGTCCCAGGAGGCTACCTTATCGCGGTGGGACGGTCCAAGCTATTTGACCGCCGGCGGAGACAAATTTGCGAGCTAAGTGCCTCACTATTTCATAGTTTCACATTTGCATCTATTACACCATAGCTGTATAGCTCTCCATGTTTTAACTGCATATTCATGTTGCACCTATATCCTTGTGCTGGCAGTGTGCTGCTGCATTCTTCTGTTGCTGTATATCTAGCCTAGTAGCGTGCACCTGTAGGCCAGGTCCATATAATAGTTTGGTATCAACTAAAGTGCTGGCTGACTTATTCTTTGTCTGTATTGCACATACGGGGGAGTGGCTACCTCCATGTTGGCCTTGCACCCCACCCACCTCTATCAGGTGTGTATATAAGGTGGCTTGGATGTTCCAGATCCTGCCATGCTTACTGAACTGTTCACACAGAGGCATATTCACAGAGTAGGGTCCGTCCCAGGAGGCTACCTTATCGCGGTGGGACGGTCCAAGCTATTTGACCGCCGGCGGAGACAAATTTGCGAGCTAAGTGCCTCACTATTTCATAGTTTCACATTTGCATCTATTACACCATAGCTGTATAGCTCTCCATGTTTTAACTGCATATTCATGTTGCACCTATATCCTTGTGCTGGCAGTGTGCTGCTGCATTCTTCTGTTGCTGTATATCTAGCCTAGTAGCGTGCACCTGTAGGCCAGGTCCATATAATAGTTTGGTATCAACTAAAGTGCTGGCTGACTTATTCTTTGTCTGTATTGCACATACGGGGGAGTGGCTACCTCCATGTTGGCCTTGCACCCCACCCACCTCTATCAGGTGTGTATATAAGGTGGCTTGGATGTTCCAGATCCTGCCATGCTTACTGAACTGTTCACACAGAGGCATATTCACAGAGTAGGGTCCGTCCCAGGAGGCTACCTTATCGCGGTGGGACGGTCCAAGCTATTTGACCGCCGGCGGAGACAAATTTGCGAGCTAAGTGCCTCACTATTTCATAGTTTCACATTTGCATCTATTACACCATAGCTGTATAGCTCTCCATGTTTTAACTGCATATTCATGTTGCACCTATATCCTTGTGCTGGCAGTGTGCTGCTGCATTCTTCTGTTGCTGTATATCTAGCCTAGTAGCGTGCACCTGTAGGCCAGGTCCATATAATAGTTTGGTATCAACTAAAGTGCTGGCTGACTTATTCTTTGTCTGTATTGCACATACGGGGGAGTGGCTACCTCCATGTTGGCCTTGCACCCCACCCACCTCTATCAGGTGTGTATATAAGGTGGCTTGGATGTTCCAGATCCTGCCATGCTTACTGAACTGTTCACACAGAGGCATATTCACAGAGTAGGGTCCGTCCCAGGAGGCTACCTTATCGCGGTGGGACGGTCCAAGCTATTTGACCGCCGGCGGAGACAAATTTGCGAGCTAAGTGCCTCACTATTTCATAGTTTCACATTTGCATCTATTACACCATAGCTGTATAGCTCTCCATGTTTTAACTGCATATTCATGTTGCACCTATATCCTTGTGCTGGCAGTGTGCTGCTGCATTCTTCTGTTGCTGTATATCTAGCCTAGTAGCGTGCACCTGTAGGCCAGGTCCATATAATAGTTTGGTATCAACTAAAGTGCTGGCTGACTTATTCTTTGTCTGTATTGCACATACGGGGGAGTGGCTACCTCCATGTTGGCCTTGCACCCCACCCACCTCTATCAGGTGTGTATATAAGGTGGCTTGGATGTTCCAGATCCTGCCATGCTTACTGAGCTGTTCACACAGAGGCATATTCACAGAGTAGGGTCCGTCCCAGGAGGCTACCTTATCGCGGTGGGACGGTCCAAGCTATTTGACCGCCGGCGGAGACAAATTTGCGAGCTAAGTGCCTCACTATTTCATAGTTTCACATTTGCATCTATTACACCATAGCTGTATAGCTCTCCATGTTTTAACTGCATATTCATGTTGCACCTATATCCTTGTGCTGGCAGTGTGCTGCTGCATTCTTCTGTTGCTGTATATCTAGCCTAGTAGCGTGCACCTGTAGGCCAGGTCCATATAATAGTTTGGTATCAACTAAAGTGCTGGCTGACTTATTCTTTGTCTGTATATATATATATATATATATATAGAAAAAGCAAATATGATGCAGCACTCCACAGATAGCAAGAAGGCGGTTTTATTCCATCATGTGCATAGACAACGTTTCACCAGTCTCACACAGGCTTTTTCAAGTGAGACTGAGACCAGTGTGAGACTGGTGAAACGTTGTCTATGCACATGATGGAATAAAACCACCTTCTTTGCTATCTGTGGAGTGCTGCATCATATTTGCTTTTTCTGGATTAAGGAACCGGAGGACCCAGGTTCCAGATATGCGGGCACCCCGAATTTCTTTTCTACTCTGGATTTTGTTTGTGCCGTTTTTATTTGCATTGTATATATATATATATATATATATATATATATATATATATATATATATATATATATATATATATATATATATACGTTTTTTTCCTGGAATACCACTTTAACCTGATCAGGACGCAGGGTGTATGCATACGCCCTGCATCCCGAGTCCTTAAGGACGTAGGGCGTATGGATACGCCAGTGGGAATTCCAGTCCCCGCCAATAGCCAGTCCGGAACCTGACCGGGATGCCTGCTGAAATCATTCAGCAGGCATCCCGGCACATCGCCCAGGGGGTCATGAGACCGCCCCATGTCGGCGATCGCAGGAAATCGCATGTCAATTCAGACATGCGATTTTCTGCTATTCCGGGCTGATCGGGTCTCTGGTGACCCGATCGCCCGAAAATAGGGATGATCAGAGCTGTCAGTGACAGCCCCGATCATCCTAAGGGATAGGAGCGAGGTTGCAGTGGTGCCACCCCCTCCTATCCCGTGCCATTAGTCAGCAACGAGTACTGACAAATGGCAGTTGAAGAAGGGGGGGTTGCCATGGAAACCCCCCACTCTGCCCACCCCTGGATGTCGGGCAGAACGGGGGGAGAAGATGGTGGCCGGTACCTGTGAAGAAGATGCGGTGGGGAACGGCGATCATCGGTGGCATTAGCGTAGATCAGCGGCGCAGGTAGGGAGGCGATGGCGTGGAGCATCAAGGAAGGTCGCAGTAAAGCGATATTTACTGCTGCCTTCCTAGTGGTTGCCAAACTGCAACTCCCAGCATGCCCAGACAGCTAAAGGCTGTAGTTTGTAGTTTTGCAACATCTGGAGGGTCACAGTTTGGAGACCACTATTACAGTGGTGCCCAAACGGTAGCCCTCCAGATGTTGCAAAACTACAGCTCTCAGCATGCCTAGACTGCCCAGGCATGCTAGGAGTTGTAGTTCTGTAACATCTGTCCCTTCAGATTTTGCAATTTTCATGAAAATTTAGAAAATTGCTGCTATACTTTAAAGCCCTCTAATGTTTTCAAAAAGTAAAAATATGTCCATTTTATGACGCCAACATAAAGTAGACATATTGTATTTGTGAATCAATATAAAATTTATTTGGAATATCCATTTTCCTTACAAGCAGAGAGTTTCAAAGTTAGAAAAATGCAAAATTTTCATGAAATTTGGGGATTTTTCACCAAGAAAGGATGCAAGTAACGATGAAAACTTACCACTAAAATAAAGTAGAATGTGTCACGAAAAAACAATCTCAGAATCAGAATAATCGGTAAAAGCATCCTAGAGTTATTAATGCATAAAGTGACAGTGGTCAGAATTGCAAAAAAGGGCTATGTCCTTAAAGGAGTACTCCGGTGCTTACACATCTTATCCCCTATCCAAAGGATAGGGGATAAGATGCCTGATCGCGGGATTCCCGCAGCTGGGGATGCCCGTGATCATGCACACGGCACCCTATTTGTAATCAGTCTCCGGAGCGTGTTCGCTACGGGTCTGATTACGCTCGACCGCAGGGCCGGCGGCGTGTGACGTCGTGCCTCCACCCCCGTGTGACATTACGCTCCGCCCCTCAATGCAAGCCTACGGGAGGCGGCGTGATAGCCTTGAGGGGCGTGATAACAGAGACGGCTCTCCTATTAAGCGGGTTAGGTGGCGCCAAAGGCCTTGTGCTGGATGGGGCCTTGCAGCCTTATTTGGCACCATGGGAGTGGCCACTCCGCAGAGCCCACGGGTCCGTGATGCGTTTAACTATGAGCACGTCCTAAAGGGTGCTGCTACTTCTGCTACCTAAAGGAAACTGCTGCTTCTGCTACCTAAAGGGAGCTGCTGCTGCTACCTAGAGGGGGCTGTTGCTGTTACCTAAAAGGGGCTGCTGTTACCTAAAGATGGCTGGTGCTGTTACTTAAAGGGTTCTGCTGTTGCTGCTACCTAAAGGGAGTTGCTGCTGCTACCTAAATGGTGTTGCTGCTGCTACATGAAGGGTGCTGATGCTGCTGCTACCTAATGGGGGCTGTTGCTTCTAATACCTAAAGGGGCTTCTACTACTACGTAAAGGGGGCTTTTGTTACCACTACCTAAAGGGTGGCTTATACTACTGTATGCAGGGGGGAGGGGGATTAAGGTGACTGCTGCAACTATGTACTATGTATGGTGGGGGGCTACCTACTCTTCCCCCAACCCACTTATCTACCTGCTCTACTGTGTAGGAAACCCATGGGGTTATTATTATAAGTGCTGGAAAAGTGCAGGGTCTAAAATGTTTGTCTGGCAGGCTCTGTGGAGACGAGTTGTGACTGGTTGAAATCGTCATGATGGTCTGGGCAGGAAGGAGAAGAAAAAGGAAAGTGAACAACTTCAATTAGAGAAGATATCACCTGATGTAACTGTATGTAGTCACTTATATGATCTGCCGAGCCTGTGTAGACCCGAAGCTACTAACGTCTGTGTACAGTGGTTTATTCAGTATCAGTATGGTGGTATTATCCTATTACTCTGCGGGGGTAATGTGTAGTCATAGTGTGGTATAATTATTTATTCCTTGTGTAGTGGTGTTGCTGGTGATACTGGTCTGTGTATAGTGCTGTTATTCAGTATCAGTATGGTATGGTGGTATTATCCTGTAACTACATGGTGTTAATGGTAGTGGTCATGGTTTGGTGGAATTATATGTCTCTTGTACAATGGTGTTATTAGTGATACTGGTAGTTTATTCAGAATAAGTATGGTGGCATTATCCCATCAGTATATGGTGGTAATGATAGTGGTCATGGTGTTGGGCAATTATTTATCCCTTGTAGAGTGGTGATATGGTGTGGAGGTATTATTTTGGGGGAGATTTATCAAAGCCCAAATGAACAGAGAGGTGTCTAGCTCCAAAACTAAAAAAAAGATTAAAAGTCCACAATTTAATAATCCATTTTAAAAATGCTCAAAGAAAAACACCCAGTGTGAGTAAAAAAAACCCTTACGCTGACGCATTTCGGACCATTAGGTCCTTCGTCATGGCAAAGGAGGAAAATAAGTACAGACCTTATATACTCCAAACCAAACAACACGTTTGCCAGGAACCTCCTACACACCACCTGGAAGTTGGAGTCTGTCCTCACTTCCTGGGAAGGATTGCAGCGGCCAGGTAAGTTAACCCTAACCTAAGCTAATTGTCAGGGCCAAAAGGGCCCTGTCTGATGACACTTCGTTTGAGAAACCATGCCATGACAAAAAAAAAAGAGTAAGCCAAATAATAAGGCCAATATAACCAAACAAATAGATAGATTGGTTTGGTGTACCTAGCATAAATTGAAGACCTATCACAGAACACCAAACACAGTACTAATATATCAAATCAAACCAATCTTTATTGAGATTCACAAACTTAAAACATGATTAAAAAAGGATAAGCAGCAATCAGAAAAAATGTGCAAAAGATCATTACAATATCATGTGTACTGCACCATATATAACTGTATACTGGTATACTAAATGAACTGCCAAAAGTGCATGTAAAGAAAAAGACTACACAGATACAGATAGAGGGTGCAAAATGCAGACATAAACGTGATACAGCAACTGTCCAAGGCTTGGTGTGACTTAGTTGGCATAACAGGGGAGAGAGGTAAAGGGGGGAAGTGGGGATACGATCTCCCAGCCCTCCATATGTACTATGCTGTCCCTGACTTCCAGTAAAGGCAAAGAAAAGAGACCACACTAGTCACTAACAATACAAATTCCTGCTGGTGTACTCACATGTAATGGACCCGCACTAACCATTCGCAATCTCGCTTCATCAGGAAGTGGGAGTTCGACATAAAAAAGAGGTTAAAGCAAAGAGGTTACAGTATGAATACCCTAAAAAAAGCAAAAGGCATTGTACATTGTAAAAATCGTGATCTCTACCTCGGCTCAGATTCCAATAGGGCACAAAAAAGAATTGAAAAAAATCGCAACATACAAGGGTCAAACCGTCGTGTGACCTTCACTACCCCTTATAGTACACATTTCACCCAGATCAAGGATATTATACAAAAACACTTATCTGTACTATATGATAATGATGACATCTGCATTATTCTGGGTAATGGTGTTAGAAGTGTAGCTAAAAAAAAAGGTAGATCCCTACAAGGGAGGTTGTCCAATAGCGATTTTAAGAATGACAATCGCAATGAATGCTGGCTGAGAACAGTGGGTAAATATAGATGTTCACGACTGAGATGAAACCTCTGATGCACACTGAGCAGTTTTTCACACCTGCAAATGGCAAGATGTACAGTATAAAATCTTTTATAAACTGTAAGACCCCATACGTGGTTTATTCATTAGTGTGTACAAGGTGTAATGTGCAATACATAGGCTGCACTTCCAGAAAAACGAAAAAGCGTTTCTTTGAACATTTCCATGTGCAGCAAGGGGCAAATGGTGGTTCTCGTGCACTCTCAGGTTTGAGCAGACATATACAGGGGGTGCATGCAGGGGACCCACAATATATCCAGGTCACAGGAATAGAATGTGTCTCTCATCCCCAAAGAGGAGGGGATTGGACTCATGCAGTATTCAAAAGGGAGGCATACTGGATATTAAGACTGGATTCCCGTTACCCACAAGGCTTGAATTTCCATAATGATTTGCCTTATTTTTACTGATCTTTGATTGTTTTATTGTTGCAGAGAACTTTTTTTGGGGAATATAGCTTTGAATATTATTGTATTGGTTTATTTTTACTGAACTACGCTATCTTTCCATATTGTATTATCGGTATTACTATTTTTTTTCTGGTATTTGTCTTGAATTTGTTCATGCCACATAGTTTTCTATGCAGTAACATGCGGTAAAAGAAGATACTATGTTTTTTGACAAGAATGGGTTAACTTACCTGGCTGCTGCAATCCCTCCCAGGAAGTGAGGACAGACTTCAACTTCCAGGTGGTGTATAGGAGGTTCCTGGCAAACATGTGTTGTTTGGTAAGGAGTATATAAGGTCTGTACTTATTTTCCTCCTTTGCCATGATTAAGGACCTATTGTTCCGAAACGTGTCAGCTCAAGGGGTCTTTACTCAAACTGGGTGTTTATCTTTGAGCATTTCTAAAATGGATTATTAAAGTTTGGACTTTTAACCTTTTTTCGGTTGGGAGCTGGACATCTCTCGGTTTGTCCTTGCATATCATATACCGAGGAGACAGCTCGGCTTCATCCTTGCTTCCAACTCAAACAACGAGTGCTCAGAGATAGTGTTGCTCGCGAATATTCGCAATTCGAATATTATTCGCGAATATCGCATATTCGCGAATTTGCGAATTTCGCGAATATAGCGCTTATATATTCGTAATTACGAATATTGTTTTTTATTTTTTTTTTATTTTTTTTTTTTCTTCACAGTACACATCACAGTGATCACCCCTCTCTGCTTCCAGCTTGTGTGGTGTAAAGAAGGCTGTAATACTACTATGTGAGACTGGCGTGCAAAAATTCGCATATGCGAAAAATAGCATATGCACATTTTCGCATATGCGAATTTACGCACGTGTTAATTTTGTATATGCCAATACTCACTTATGTTAATTTTCGCATTCGCGAATTTTCGCGTATACGAATATTCGCATATGCGAAAATAAAACGGGGGACATAACGAATATGCGAATATTTGCGAATATATGACGAATATTCGTCCATATATTCGCGAATATTCGCGAATTCGAATATGGCCTATGCCGCTCAACACTACTCAGAGACTGAATTGCTACAAGCGATGAGCTGGCTAAACCTTCTCTTTCTTTGAGATTTATCAAAACCTGTCCAGAGAAAAAGTTGCTGACTTTCCCATAGCAACCAATCAGATTGCTTCTTTCATTTTTGAAAAGTACTCTTAAAAAAGAAAGAAGCGATCTGATTGGTTGCTATGCGCAACTCAGTAACCTTTCATCCTGACAGGTTTAGATAAATCACCCCCTTTATGTTTTTAAACCTAAACCTGTGAGAAAATCCTGCATACGCCCCTGGTGAGTCTTCCCACGTTCACAATAGCCAGAATTAACTTTTCTTCTCCCCCTTTTTTCACAAGAGCTTTTCAACATATGATCTTTTGGCAGAGACAGTCCTGAACAAAATTGATGCATAATACTTGCGTTTTTACACATTTTACACACAGTTCAGACTGGGGGGGCTTCCTTAGCATAAGGCCATACAACAAACCCCGAGAGGTGACAGGGTAATAACACCAAACAACAACTTTAGGAGAAACACCCAAAGGGTACCCTAGACTAGAACCCCCCCCAAAAAAAAAAAAAAAAAAAAAAGATAAATTAAATATAACTTTTATTAAATACTTAATTGAAATCACTTGTTGTAATTCAACTTGACATCACTGGGTGTCAGAACAACACTGAATTAAAAGCACAGCTATAGTCTAGCACATAAATACTGATGAGCTTGTGTTGTAGCCGCTATAGTGGTGTGCCGTTTTTATCTTGTATGGCCACCTAATTGGCTACTGTGAATTGAAAAACTGGCTGACTATAATGCTGAAGTTAAAATGTCACATAATAGAATAATCAAAACGTGAAAAATGATAAGGGGCTCACGCAGGTCCCGATGTATTCGACATCCAGCCTCAAAAATTAGATCAAAAAGATGGACCTCAAGTCCGGGATGAGCAAATAGGATTAATGTATATATTAAAACATAACGTTTAATTCTATCTAATAAAATAATATATTAAATTCTATGGTCAATAGAAATCGAACTAGGCGGCTCTGGGTTCTGCAGGGCCCAGCCAGCCCAGAGCTGCCACCCACTTGGGGTATGTATATAGCAAGAACCACAACAAGTAGGACTATGATGCAAAATGCCAACGCGTTTCTGCCAGTTTGTATTCACTGGCGTCCTCAGGGCATCAAGAAATTATCTAACACAATTGACCATTGGTTAAGAATATATAAAGGTCACAATAATTCTAAACATCAATATTTATGCCACCTCAGGGCATCAAGAAATTATCTAGCACAATTGACCATTGGTTAAGAGTATATAAAGGTCTCTCTGATTCTAAACATCAATATTTATGCCAGCAGTTGTGGCTTGGTCATGTATACTGTGACAATCGATTCAATTAGACCAGAGACTCTGCAAGAAAATATTTATATGCTTTCCCTAGTTTACTCCTGCAAGGTGAAACAGCATGACAGATTCCTGCAAAGAAAAATAGGGGGACAAAGGGAGAAGTCTAGCCCTATTAGTGGTCTCTGTTTCGGTCTTCTCCCTGTAAGAAAGATAATCCACATTTACTAATTGATCCTGTGAAGAAAAGGCACTAGAGCTGTACATAAACAGGTCCAGTCCTACTCACGGTTTTGAAGTGTCACAGCAGCATACGACGCTGTCCTGCTGATCAGCAGGACGCCTGTTTCGGCATCTCTCACTTAGTGCGGTGAGTTGGTGTCTGACGTCACGTCCGCCCGCTCTGCCTTTATACAGCGCGAAGCGCCGCGCCTCCCATGACGCGGCTATGCCTATCCGCGCTGCCACAATAGAAAGCACGCGGGCGGGGCGGCGAATGTAAACAAACTAACAGGGTTATCTGGCAGATAGACTCCGACAAGATACTAACGCTGGCTCGTGGTATAGAGGTTATTAAGTAAGTAAGCTGGGATGTATATCGGTCATTTAGATGAGACAGATAAATAATTAAGATAGATCCTAAACATATCCACAAAGGGGATGTATTGGATTAACATATATTAAATCAAAGGAGAAACGAGAAAGTATGGAGCATGGATTGACGGAGGAGGAATTACAGGTGGCTAGACAACTTGTGGGCCTGTTGGAGGAAGGAGAGCATCCTGAGGGCCTGGGCCCGTTTACTAATTTAAAACCAAAAAGTAAAATTTTCCCTCTAATTAATGATACATCATGTATCGATGTCTTCTTGAGACTAGTCACGAGAGATATTAAGGAACTCTCAGATATGTCTAGAGAAATTTCTGCTCTAAGAATTAATTTAACACATTGGGAGAGAAGGGCTCTGTCCCAACTCAGGAGTGAGGACCAATTGATTATAAAAGCCTCTGATAAAGGGGGGAACATCGTCCTGATGGATAAACCAAAATACATCAGGATGGTAAGAAAATTACTTGATGATCAGGAAACCTATGAGACACTCCCCGCAGATCCTACCAATAATTATTGTAGGGAGCTAATATCGATCCTACAGACTGCCCTAAGCAAGAAAATTATTGACAAAAAAGAATTTGATTTCCTAACCCCCTCCACACCTACGATCCCCACGTTCTACGCCCTACCCAAAATACATAAGGGCCTAATTCCTCTAAAGGGCCGCCCCATTGTATCTGGGGTTGGTAGCATGGCGCAGAACGTGGGGATCTATGTGGATAAAATTCTGCGACAATTTGTACTCTGTTTACCCTCGTACCTTAGAGATACGATGGACCTCTTAAAACGGATAGAGGGAATTACAGTGACTGAAGGAACTATACTAGCAAGTATAGATGTTGAAGCCCTTTACTCGTCTATACGCCATTCAGTAGGACTACAGGCTGTAGAATACTTCCTGAACACTAGGGGCTCCCAGTACCATGAGCATAATCTTTTTGTTCTACAATTAATGAACTTTGTTCTGACAAGGAATTATTTTTTGTTTCAAGGCCGCCTCTACCACCAGCTCAGGGGGACCGCGATGGGGAGCCCCTGTGCCCCCAGCTACGCGAACCTCACCCTGGGCTGGTGGGAGGCGACCACCTTGTTCAGCGATTAAAGAGAACATTTTAGCGACCCAGCCATGATTTGGCTGCGGTTTATTGATGATATTTTTGTTTTATGGAATGGTACTGAGGAAGAGTTTGGCTTACTAGTGAGAGAGATCAATAAGAACAATCTGGGCTTGTTTTTCACCTATGAAACCCAGACCAAAGAACTGGCCTTTCTTGATATCAAAATACTGATAGACAGTGATCTCTCCCTACAGAGCACCATATACCGCAAACCAACGTCGACGAACAGCCTCCTGAGGTGGGAGAGCTGCCACCCAGCCCCCCTTAAAAGGGGGATCCCCAAGGGGCAGTTTCTCCGCCTCAGGAGGAACTGTTCGAGACATGCGGATTTCCAGTCTGAGGCTAAAGAGATGACAAAACGCTTCCAGGAGAGAGGTTATCCACATTATATCCTCAAGAAAGCACTCACTGAGGCAACCACTAGGACACGTGGCGATCTTTTGATACCTAAACCTAGGGAATTAATGGGGCGCCAACCAGCTAGAATCATCGGAATGTTTGATAAACTAGCCATCCCCATTAGAAACATAATTTCGCAACATTGGGATATTTTAAAAATGGACCCGGACCTAAGTGACTTAATAGGGGAAAAACCCGAGATTACATACAGACGTGGGAAAAGTCTAGGAGATCTTTTAATACAGAGTCACCTGAGCACTAATGACTCTAGTAGACAAACTTGGCTAGGAAAATCAAGACCCCCCAATGGATGTTACCAATGTGGCCACTGTCGGGCTTGTCAGTTTGTTAATAAGACTTCTTTCTATACCATCTTCTTCCCTGAATATTAATCAGTTCATTAATTGCTCGACCCCTGGAGTAGTATATGTTGCCACATGTACCTGCCCACTACTTTATGTAGGCAAGACTATTCGCCCACTAAAGAAAAGAGTCCTAGAGCATATGGGGGACATAAGGAATCATAGAGAGACCCCGGTAGCTCTCCATATGAATACTGTACATAGTGGTGATCCGAAGGCTATACACTTTACAGGAATTGAGAAGATTATCCCTTCAGAGAGGGGGGGCAACCTGGATAGATTGCTACAACAAAAAGAATGTCGTTGGATCTATAGGCTAAACTCCACATCCCCATATGGGCTAAATGAACAATTACATTTTGCTAGCTTCCTCTGAGGTGGCAATGACTTGGGGAGTGTGGATAGGCAGCCAGCGACAGCCGTAGCCAGGCTGATAAGGAGTCAGTAAGGGCTAAATAGATTTTAACAGGAGGTTCCTGTGCGGGACCGCCCTTATTAGGGCGGCCACCCCGCCTAGGCTTAGGGCTGGCAGTGTAGGGCCTTCCAGGACCATGATAGGCTCCTTAGGGCCCCGCTATTACCCCTCCCTTACCATTTAGGGACCCCCCCCCTTCCTAATTGCCACCTCGGAGTATTCTCCTGAGTAATATACGATAACCCTTGGGGTTCTGCCCCCATTTCATAAAAATTTTTTCTATTTGCGCCGCGTGTCCTAGGGCTTGCCAGTGGCTGTGCCTGAGGTATTTCTAGCATATATGCTTAATATATGTTAATCCAATATATCCCCTTTGTGGATATGTTTAGGATCTATCTTAATTATTTATCTGTCTCATCTAAATGACCGATATACATCCCAGCTTACTTACTTAATAATCTCTATACCACGAGCCAGCGTTAGTATCTTGTCGGAGTCTATCTGCCAGATAACCCTGTTAGTTTGTTTACATTCGCCGCCCCGCCCGCGTGCTTTCTGTTGTGGCAGCGCGGATAGGCATAGCCGGACCGTGCCTCCCAGGTCGCGTCATGGGAGGCGCGGCGCTTCGCGCTGTATAAAGGCAGAGCGGGCGGACGTGACGTCAGACGCCAATTTACCGCACTAGGTGAGAGATGCCGAAACAGGCGTCCTGCTGATCAGCAGGACAGCGTCGTATGCTGCTGTGACACTTCAAAACCGTGAGTAGGACTGGACCTGTTTATGTACAGCTCTAGTGCCTTTTCTTCACAGGATCAATTAGTAAATGTGGATTATCTTTCTTACAGGGAGAAGACCGAAACAGAGACCACTAATAGGGCTAGACTTCTCCCTTTGTCCCCCTATTTTTCTTTGCAGGAATCTGTCATGCTGTTTCACCTTGCAGGAGTAAACTAGGGAAAGCATATAAATATTTTCTTGCAGAGTCTCTGGTCTAATTGAATCGATTGTCACAGTATACATGACCAAGCCACAACTGCTGGCATAAATATTGATGTTTAGAATCAGAGAGACCTTTATATACTCTTAACCAATGGTCAATTGTGCTAGATAATTTCTTGATGCCCTGAGGTGGCATAAATATTGATGTTTAGAATTATTGTGACCTTTATATATTCTTAACCAATGGTCAATTGTGTTAGATAATTTCTTGATGCCCTGAGGACGCCAGTGAATACAAACTGGCAGAAACGCGTTGGCATTTTGCATCATAGTCCTACTTGTTGTGGTTCTTGCTATATACATACCCCAAGTGGGTGGCAGCTCTGGGCTGGCTGGGCCCTGCAGAACCCAGAGCCGCCTAGTTCGATTTCTATTGACCATAGAATTTAATATATTATTTTATTAGATAGAATTAAACGTTATGTTTTAATATATACATTAACCCCTTAAGGACACATGACGTACTGGAACGTCATGTGTCCACTCCCGATCTATAACGCGGGGCCACGGCGTGGCCCCGCGTCATAGCGGTTCGGGCCCGGCCTCTAACAACGGCCGGGACCCGTGGCTAATAGCGCGCGGCATTGATCGCTGTGCCGCGCGCTATTAACCCTTTAGACGCGGCGTTCAAAGTTGAACGCCGCGTCTAAAGTGAAACCGAAAGCATGCCGGCTAGCTCAGTGGGCTGTTCGGGATAGCCGCGGTGAAATCGCGGCATCCCGAACAGCTGACAGGACAGCGGGAGGGCCCCTACCTGCCTCCTCGCTGTCCGATCGCCGAATGACAGCTCAGTGCCTGAGATCCAGGCATGAGCAGTCATGCGGCAGAATCATCGATCACTGGTTTCTTATGAGAAACCAGTGATCAATGTAAAAGATCAGTGTGTGCAGTGTTATAGGTCTCTATGGGACCTATAACACTGCAAAAAAAAAGTGCAAAAAAAAAGTGAATAAACATCATTTAACCCCTTCCCTATTAAAAGTTTGAATCACCCCCCTTTTCCCATAAAAGAAAAAACACAGTGTAAATAAAAATAAAAATAAACATAAATGGTATCGCCGCGTGCGGAAATGTCCGAATTATAAAAATATATCGTTAATTAAACCGCACGGTCAATGGCGTGCGCGCAAAAAAATTCCAAAGTCCAAAATAGTGCATTTTTGGTCACTTTTTATATCATGAAAAAATGAATAAAAAGCGATCAATAAGTCCTATCAATGCAAAAATGGTACCGTTAAAAACTTCAGATCACGGCGCAAAAAATGAGCCCTCATACCGCCCCATACACGGAAAAATTAAAAAGTTATAGGGGTCAGAAGATGACAATTTTAAACGTATTAATTTTCCTGCATGTAGTTATGATTTTTTCCAGAAGTCCGACAAAATCAAACCTATATAAGTAGGGTATCTTTTTAATCGTATGGACCTACAGAATACATATCAGGTGTCATTTTTACCGAAAAATGTACTACGTAGAAACGGAAGCCCCCAAAAGTTACAAAACAGCGTTTTTTTTTAAATTTTGTCGCACAATGATTTTTTTTCCCGCTTCACCATAGATTTTTGGGCAAAATGACTGACGTCATTACAAAGTAGAATTGGTGGCTCAAAAAATAAGCCATCATATGGATTTTTAGGTGTAAATTTGAAAGAGTTATGATTTTTTAAAGGCAAGGAGCAAAAAACGAAAATGCAAAAACGGAAAAACCTCCGGTCCTTAAGGGGTTAATCCTATTTGCTCATCCCGGACTTGAGGTCCATCTTTTTGTTAAAATGTCACACAAGCCTAAGTCCTGACGTTTCATTGGCACCCCAACTTCATCAGAGGACTGGCGGCTAGTGAGCACCGGAAGTAAGATCGCTACTTATATAGACTCCCTTTATGTCATCTGCAACAGCCCCGTCTATCCAGCCAATAGGCAGTGGAAACATATGTCAAGTGTGGTAAATATCTTGTGCTACGCATAGTCAGTGGTGTCAGTCGGGAGCCCCTGTCCAGAGCATATGTCTGGATTCTCCATGCAGGACTCAGACCTCAGTAAAGACGCAAAGTTGTAAGTACACATGTGTGAATGTTTGCGCATGACACCAGACTTAGAAACTGTCACGGGCGTACGTATGTCCATATGCTGATGTAAAGAGATTGCACGTGACTGCGTACCTCTAGACATCAGTTGACTACATTCTTGCTTGAAGAGTTGATCATCCGAGCAGTTTCTCTTTGATCTGAGATACTGGCTGATAGGTATACCAGATGATCAACTCTTCAAGCAACAATGTAGTCAACTGACGTCTAGATTTGTCCATAGGGGTTACCCAAAAAACATCTAAGGACTGCTTTCAACAGAGCATCTAGGAGTAACCGTACAGAATTACTGTTATCTTACCGACATACCACGCAAACAGATAACATCATAAGATGTATTGGCACCTTTGATGCATATGCCACACAAATGATGCAAATTCTACAAAGGCACTGGCATATTCTTTTATCTGACAATGATCTGAAATATAGATTGAGTCCTAAGCCTAAGATTACTTACCGCAGGGGTTCTAATCTCCGGGACATGCTTTTGTACACAGCCATTTTCATGTACACAATTATCAACTTGGCTGCATGGACGACCTCAGCATTCCTTTCCCTGTGGCCACCGCACCTTCTGTAAATACATGAAGAAAACAAAATCCTTTGTAAATCCTCCAGATGGACAATACAATTTTTGATTACATCAATTGCAGTAGCAAAAAGGTAATTTACATTGCGCAGTGCCCATGCCCCAAACTATTAATTGGGAAGACCACACAAGAGGATCAGTAAACATCTGAGCACAGTTATAACGATACTCCTCTGGCTAGACATGTCAGATGTCAACATACAGTGGGGATCAAAAGTTTGGGCACCCCAGGTAAAAATTTGTATTAATGTGCATAAAGAAGCCAAGGAAAGATGGAAAAATCTCCAAAAGGCATCAAATTACAGATTAGACATTCTTATAATATGTCAACAAAAGTTAGATTTTATTTCCCTCATTTACACTTTCAAAATAACAGAAAACAAAAAAATGGCGTCTGCAAAAGTTTGGGCACCCTGCAGAGTTAATACCTTGTACTGCCCCCTTTGGCAAGTATCACAGCTTGTAAACTTTTTGTAGCCAGCCAAGAGTCTTTCAATTCTTGTTTGAGGTATCTTTGCCCATTCTTCCTTACAAAAGTCTTCCAGTTCTTTGAGATTTCTGGGCTGTCTGTCACGCACTGCTCTTTTAAGGTCTATCCATAGATTTTCAATTATGTTGAGGTCAGGAGATTGTGAAGGCCATGGCAAAACCTTCAGTTTACGCCTCTTGATGTAATCCCCTGTGGATTATGAGGTGTGTTTAGGATCATTATCCATTTGTAGAAGCAAATTTTGGATGCTAACTTGATGCCATCTGTGAAAAAGCTGAAGTTAAAGAGAGGATTCTTTAACTTCAGCTTTTTCACAGATGGCATCAAGTTAGCATGCAAAATTTGCTGAAATTTTATTGAATCCATTTTTCCTTCTACTTGTGAGATGTTCCCTTTGCCACTGGCTGCAATACAGAAAGCATGATTGATCAACCCCATGCTTAACAGTTGGATAGAGGTTCTTTTCATTAAATTCTGTTCCCCTTCTTCTCCAAACATACCTTTGCTCATTGCGGTCCAAAAGTTCAATTTTAACCTCATCGGTCCACAGAACTGGTTTCCAAAATGCATGTTTACCACACTTGACATATGTTTCCACTGCCTATTGGCTGGATAGATGAGGCTGTTGCAGATGACATAAAGGGAGTCTATACAAGGAGCGATGTTACTTCCGGTGCTCATTCGCCGCCAGTCCTCTGATGAAGTTGGGGTGCCAATGAAACATCATGACTTAGGCTTGTGTGACATTTTAAATGCAGCATTATAGTCAGCCAGTATTTCAATTCACTGTAGCCAATTAGGTGGCCATACAAGAAAAAAAAAACGGCACACCACTATAGCGGCTACACCACAAGCTCATCAGTATTTATGTGCTAGACTATAGCTGTGCTTTTAATTCAGTGTCGTACTGACACCCAGTGATGTCAAGAATTACAACAAGTGATTTCAATTAAGTATTTAATAAAAGTTATTTCTCTATCGGCTCCATTGGGGGACACAGACCGTGGGTGTATGCTGCTGTCTCTAGGAGGTATGACACTATGGCAACAAAAAAGTTGGCTTCTCCCAGCAGGATATACCCGCCTCCAGGCCCTGAGCTAATCAGTTTAAGCTTAGTGTCTAAAGGAGGTGGACATGGTCTGGAATTCTCCAGACCAGGTCTTCTGTGTTATTATTTTCCTAGTTAGGGAATGAGTTTTTTATTCCATTTTCTTTCATGTTTTCAGGTGGGGACTCAGGAACTGCGGCTCACTGTTTCCCCATTGCGAGTAAGGGGGCACAGACATTCCATATATGTGCTGTTCACCCCCTCTCGCCAACGGTCAGCGCCTGGGTTTGTACCTCATGGGTCCGGGTCACCCTATCTCCTTGCTCGCCTCGCTCACACATGGTAGCCCGACATGATGCAGGTGATTAAAGCTGGCTGAAGACTTCACAGGAAGACTTCATGAGGCGGAACTCAGGTTTCCGGCCATCTCCGTTATCTTCAGTCTGGCTGTCCCTGGGATGTGATCTTCTCGGCCGGTCCTCAGTCGTCCAAGGCCACTGGTCCCTACATCCAGGGGTGTTTGCTGTGATCTGCAACCCCTGGGGCGCTCCAGACGTGGATTTCTGCTTGTCCCGCCACAACCGAAGCGTTCCTCTCTCTTGGTCGAGCCTTGTCTATTTGGTGGTCGGGCTTTGTCCTATCTTATCTGTTTCCTCCCTTTCTTCTCTTTTCGGGGTCCTGAGGAAACTCTCCGTGGGACGTTTCCACCATTCAAGTGGCCCAGCCTGGGCCCGGCGGGCGTGGTACGTCGTCATGGTCAGGCTCCTTAACGACTTAACGTTGTGCCTTCCCTATCGTCCAAACCTCGTATCTCAGGTCTCCTGTGCCACCCCTATTACCGTCTCTGCTTTGACGGCGTGGCGGTCGAGACCGCGGTTTTGAGAGTCGTGGTTTCTCTTCCCAAGTCATTCGCACCATGCTCAGGGCTCGTTAGTCCTCCTCAGCAAAAATTTTCCACCGTACCTCGTGGTCTTATTTTAGTTGGTGTGAAGCTCAGGTCTTGTGTCCTGTTACCTTTTCGGTTTCCCGTCTTCTCTCTTTCTTGCAGTCGGGATTAGAACTGGGGTTGTCTCTCAGTTCCCTTAAGGGTCAGGTTTCGACCCTTTCTATTCTTTTCCAGCGTCCTCTGGCTTCTAATTCTCATGTCCAGACCTTCCTTCAAGGAGTGGCGCATGCTGCCCCTCCTTATCGGTCACCTTCTCCCCCTTGGGACTTGAATCTGGTTCTGGGGGTACTCCAAGGTGAACATTTTGAACTCCTTGGGGAGGTGTCCTTGCGCCTCCTTTCTTGGAAAGTGGCGTTTTCTTGTTGTTATCACCTCCATTCGGAGAGTGTCTGAATTGGCAGCTCTCTCCTGCCGTTCTCTGTTTCTAGTGCTTCACCAGGACGAGGTTGTCTTCCGGCCAGATCCTTCCTTTTTGCCTAAGATTGTTTCGGCCTTTCATCTCAATGAGGATATTGTTCTTCCGTCCTTTTGTCCCGCTCCTTCTCATTCTAGGGAGCATTTACTCCACAAACTGGATGTGGTTCGGGCTGTTAGGTATTACCTCTCTATCTCTTCTTTGTTTCGTCAGTGCGATTCCTTTTTCGTCATTACGGAAGGTTGTTGTAAGGGACAACCTGCTTCCTAGGCCACCACTTCTCGGTGGATCCGGTCTGCCATTTCGGAAGCCTATCACTGTAGGGGGAAGATTCCTCCCTTCAGGGTTGTGGCTCATTCTACCCGTTTCTGTTGGGGCATCCTGGGCTCTCCAGAACAAGTCTCGGCCTCGCAGATTGCAAGGCGGCTACTTGGTCATCTTTGCACACTTTCTCGAGGTTCTACCGGGTTCATACCTTTGCATCGGCTGATGCTAGTCTGGGCCGTAAACTGCTGCAGGCGGCAATGGAACAGCCGTCTGCCTGACTGATTATCTGCCCACCCAAGGGACTGCTTTGGTACGTCCCACGGTCTGTGTCCCCCAATGGAGCCAATAGAGAAAAGGAGATTTTTTAACACTTACCGTAAAATCTCTTTGGATCCATTGGGGGACAAAGCTCCCGCCCCTTTTGGGTTTCTCTTTGGTTTTCTGTCCGAGGGTGTGTTGAGTTATATCTTTTCTTCTGGTTCTTGGACAGTTCGTGTTTTTTCCTTGACCTGTCAGTCCTCTCCTATTGCTCTGGTACTAAAACTGATTAGCTCAGGGCCTGGAGGCGGGTATATCCTGCTGGGAGGAGCCGACTTCTTTGTTGCCATAGTGTCATACCTCCTAGAGACAGCAGCATACACCCACGGTCTGTGTCTCCCAATGGATCCTTCAAGAAAGAGATCTTACGGTAAGTGTTAAAAAATCTCCTTATTTTATTTATCTTTTTTTTTTGGGGGGGGGGGGGGTCTAGTCTAGGGTACCCCTTTGGGTGTTTCCCCTAATGTTGTTTGGTGTTGTTACCCTGTTACCTCTCGCGGTTTGTCATATGGCCTTATGCAAAGAAATCCCCCCCAGTCTGAACTGTGTCTAAAATGTGTAAAAATGCAAGTCTTATGCGCCAATTTTGTCCAGGACTGTCTCTGCCTAAAGATCCTATGTTGAAAAGCTCTTGTGAAAAGAGGGGGAGAAGAAAAGTTCATTCCGGCTATTGTGAATGTGGGAAGACTGTGCCTGTTATGTGCAAAATCCTTACTGAAGTAATGTTACGTGCCAAAATGTCCGCCACACCTGTAAGGGTTACAGAAGTTGAGGAAAAGTGCGCAAAGGAGTCCTGCGAAAATCAGTGTCCCACCGCTGGAAGGGAAAGTCTAAGTTTCTAATCTAAAGTTGAACCAAAAGGGTCCGCCCCATGTTGCAAGGGGAGCGACAAAAGAGGATGCACCGCTGATGAATTTTCGTCTGACGGTCATTGCAGTGACGAACTTCCAGTCAGCAGCCATCTTGCCAGAGACCAATACAAGAAGCAGAGCACAACCGGACTTCTTCAGTCTGCAGGAAGTTGGTGAGCAGAGCAAGATGGCGGAGGCACGCAAATCCATGAGGTCTGAGAGTCCCAAGATGGTGCACAGCGCCCAAAGAGTTGCAGTGGCGGTTGCCCAAGTTTTCCAGTAGCTGGCACAGAGGCTCAAGAAGCTTTCACTAGAGGACCGATGTCTGCAGGTCCTGTTGCCGGAGAGCTCTGAAAAGTGGCCAGTGACTCCTGAGGGCGAAATGCCTGCATCATCCCGCGGAGTTGGTGTTCGGCAATGAGCCGCAGATAGTCAGGTACATGCATCAGTACCTACTCTCCCTGTATGGAAAGGAGCACCCTCCAGTCCCTGTGGCCTTGTCAGGAAGGGATGAGCGAGAGGCCTGGGTGGATGCCATACTGGAGGAGACGAGAGAGCAGCGAAAAAGGGAATATTGCCCAAAAGATCTTCCCAATGAAGTGCGCCCAGCACAACAAAAGGACACTAAAAATCTAGAACAGGTCTATATCCGGATGTTAGAGCACCCTAATCCTGGAGAGACACCCCTAGTCAGAAGAAAGGCCACTGTAGTAAAATTTGATAAGGTTCCGGGGTTTGGCACATTAATGGACTGCCACCGTGGTGGTACTATCTTGGTCAACAGAAGGGTGGTGAAGAGGGATCACCTTCCACCCCATCTACACTACCTAGAGAGCGGGCAGATCGTGGAGTATAAATCGGTCCAAAGTGCACGAGGGGCAGCTGTGACCCGACCCAAGAACCCCGTACAGCTCCCCTTCATGTATTTCCCCTCTGAGGACTGAAATGCAGATCCCTTTGGCCTGCTGTCCCCAAGAGTGAAGGGAGAAGTACAAGAGGAGCCTTTCCTGGCCGAGATGCCTACCATTACTCCCAAGTACGTATCAGGTTCAAAGAAATCTACCACAGATGTGCCCCGGCCTACTCCAGTTGAGGAGGAGGTTTATCCAAAACAACGGGCACCAACAAAAGTGCCTCGGCCCACTCCTGCTGAGGAGGAGATTTGGCCAGCCCATCAGGCACCTACACTTTGTCCCCCAGTGGTGCAAGCCACTGTATTACAGATAGTGGTCACTGTGAGCCCCACCATCTCACATTCTAATGTGTTCAGGGTGTCGTGGAACACCCATGTTAACCCCATGGAGGGAGTCCAGTCCAGAGGCTGGGACGGAAAATATGCCATCTAAGAAAATTTCTTTAATGCTTTAATGCTGTTATGCAAGAACTAACTTGTGTGGTATCATATGTTTTTGTTTTCCAGTTCCAGGAACGTTTAAGAAACTCTACCTGACAATTATGCCAAGAGCTATACCTGCAACCATATTCGTAAGCATGTGCCTGGCTTCGGCCGTGAACCTTTAAAGACTACAGTACCCAGAACTTTTATAGGGTGCTACCTTAAATCACAGGGCAAAACAAAGATGATGTGGAACTATTAATAAAAGCCTAATGAAAAAAATGTATGTGATGGTGATGTAAGCGGTACTAATGAGCTAAAACTGTACAGAATGTATATATAAAAATGTTTACGTTAACCTATATTGTGTCTTCTGTCTTTATGTCAGCAGAATTAGTCATGCGGAAGGAATCCTGAGCAAGAATAGCGGTACTTTGTAGCAAAAATTTGCACATAAAACAAATGTACCTATTACTAGTCAGTAATAATAAAAAATAAAAATGTATATAGCATTACAATAGGATTGTATAGCCTGCAAGAAAAGTATACATTTAAAAATGTATAGTCGCAAGGAATGTATATGTCACGATTCGGCTAGCTGGATGTGGATCCTCTGTGTAAGAGAGGGATTGGCGTGGACCGTGCCGGCGGACCGGTTCTAAGTTGCTACTGGTATTCACCAGAGCCCGCCGCAAAGCGGGATGGTCTTGCAGCGGCGGTAGCAACCAGGTCGTATCCACCGGCAACAGCTCAACCTCTCTGACTGCTGAGATAGGCGTGGTACAAGGGATTAGGCAAGAGCAAGGTCGGAAGTAGCAGAAGGTCAGGGCAGGCAGCAAGGATCGTAGTCAGGGGCAACGGCAAGAGGTCAGGAACACTGGCTTGGGATACTCAAGGAACGCTTTCTCAAGGCACAATGGCAACAAGATCCGGCAAGGAAGTGAAGGGGAAGTGAGGTTAAATAGACAGGGAGCAGGTGGAGGCTAATTAGACAGATTGGGCCAGGCACCAATCATTGGTGCACTGGCCCTTTAAATCTTAAAGAGCCGGCGCGCACGCCCTAGGGAGCGGGGCCGCGCGTCGGGACAGCACAGACGGGGAACGAGTCTGGTAAGCGAGCCGGGATGCAAATCGGGAGCGGGCATGTCCCGCATCGCGGATCGTATCACGGCTAGGGACATTAACGCAGCGCTCCCGGTCAGCGGGTCTGACCGGGGCGCTGCGAACAGGAGAACGCTGTGAGCGCTCCGGGGAGGAGCGGGAACCCGGAGCGCTCGGCGTAATTGTATATATTGCATATTGTGTACAGAGCACCTGGTAAGTTAAAATAGAACAATAAGTGGAAGTCATTGGTGTTCCTATCTCAACATGGTAAAAAAAAATTCCTATGTTTCGGGGAGAAGTAGCAAAAAGCTGATTGGCTGATGATTTTATATATAGAGGACGGCTTTGCTCTAGAGGGGAAGTTTGTGGTAACCCAGTACAGAATCACGTGTTCTTCTGTACTCCTGCCCATCCTGTGTGGCAGAGGCTGCTCAATGTCCATCATGAGTCCCCTCTCCTCAGAACTCTCTATATTTCATAGTCTAATGTACTGTTACATAAGGGTTAATGTATTTGTATTATCTATGTACTTGTTGACTTGCATCTCTTGTTTCTAAGGACCTTGTTGTTAAGGGGAGTATGCAGAGGTAAACATGTAACTTATTCAGCCAATGGGAAGGCTCTAAATTGTCCACTTACACACTGTAGCCAGAGTTCAAACTTCAGTCTAAGATTTGTTGTGGTACAGTTTGGTGAAGAGTGAAGTCTGTTTGTGAGGTGGATCTGAAAGGAGGCCTGAGGCCTAGTCCAGCAACCATGCATCTACTACCAGTTAACCCCACTACCAAGGTGAAAGTCAAAGCTTTGCGGTAAGCCTACAATCTTGAGGATATTATACAAGTCAAGTCCAGCAAGTTAGTCAAGTCCAAGTCTGTAGAGTATAGCGTGGGCTGAATCAGTCATATACAGCACAATCAGCTATAAGTCTTAACAAGCTGATAAGCTTTACTAAGTTCACCCTGCAACTCCTTCACGCTAATCTGAGCTCTAAAGGATTGTACTACCTTTCCAACCTCAGCAAAGCAAGCTGGCCTACCTCGGGTGGTGTATAGGTCAACCACGCCCTGGTGTCACGATAAGGTTAATTTCACATTACTCCGTACAACACCAGAATAGCAACCAATCAGATCACTTTTTAAAAAGGCCTCTGAAAAATAAAAGAACGATGTGATTGGTTGCTATGGGCAACTGGTCAACGTTTCCTCAGCACAGGCAATGAGAATAGCATGGCCACTTACCACATTCTGCCAAACTTTTTCTGAAGCCTAGTAAAAAGAATGTCAGGGTTACTCCAGGTAACTAAAATGCATCCCCTATTCTGTGGATAGGTAATAAGTGTCTTGGCACAGGGGGCCTTACACTGGGACCATTGCAATCTCCTGTATGGGGTTCAGTCACTTATCCGACTATGGCATTCTCTGCGAATCAGGTCACTCAGCAAGTCCCTGGCTGATCCTTGCCTGGATATTGCCACCTAATGACCTGGTGTCACATATGCTCCTCTCACTCAAACATACTCTACCTGAATAATCTAAATATACTGAATATCATATCACACTCAGCTCCTTTGAGCATGCTCTGCTCCTTTGAGCCAGTTATTCACCCCCCCCCCCCCCAAGAAGAAATCTAAACCTTGTGGAAAAGGAAAAACAACAATGACACTCTTGTCCTCATTTCCTGTCCTCATATCCCGACCTAATATCACATCCTTAAATCAGTGCAGCCGCAGAGGTCTGGTGAGCACAAATGGTTGTCTTAGGTCTCTTACTAGAATTTAGGAAGGTGGAGAGATATAGCCTAGGCACCGCACAGTAGAGTCCACAGTAATGTATATATTGGGATGCACATTAGAGAGAAGTGGATTGGTGTCCCAGGGGTGCCCCCTTACTTAGAAAATTATCCTGACTTGTAAATCTGTGACTCCCCTTAGTAAATAGGGTACAAACGTGGAAATGGAAAAGTAAAAAAGTTATAGGGGGTCAGAATAGGACAATTTTATTTTTCCAAAAAGTTTGACTGTTTTTAACCCCTTAAGGACCAAGGGCGTACTTGTACTCCCTGAGTCCACTCCCGTTCTATAACGTAGGGCCACGGCATGCCCGGCATCATAGCGGGTCGGGCACGGCCTCTAACAATGGCCGGGACCTGTGGCTAATAGCGTGCGGCACTGATCGCGGTGTCACGCGCTATTAATCCTTTAGATGTGGCGTTCAAAGTTGATCACCACGTCTAAAGTGAAACTGAACTACCCCTGGCATGCTCAGCGGGCTGTTCGGGATCGCCGTGGTGAAATCACGGCATCCCGAACAGCTGTAGGACAGCAGGAGGGTCCCCTTACCTGCCTTCTGGTTTCCGATCACCAAATGACTGCTCAGTGCCTGAGATCCAGGCATGAGCAGTCAAGCGGCAGAATCATCGATCAATGGCTTCCTATGAGAAACCATTGATCAATGTAAAAGATCAGTGTGTGCAGTGTTATAGCCCCCTATGGGGGCTATAACGTTGTAAAAAAAAAAAGTTAATAAAGATCATTTAACCCCTTCCCTAATAACATTTTGAATCACCCCCCTTTTCCCAAAAAAAGAGTGTAAAAGCGATCAAAAAATAAGGTCAATACAAAAATGGTACCGGTAAAAACTTCAGATTATGATGCTAAAAATTTGCCCTCATACCGCCCGATGCGTGGAAAAAGAAAACAGTTAAAGGGGTCAGAAGATGACAATTTTAAAAGTATAAATTTTTCTGCATGTAGTTATGATTTTTTTCCAGAAGTACGACAAAATCAAACCTATATAAGTAGGGTATCATTTTAATCGTATGGACCTACAGAATAAAGAGAAGATGTAGCTTTTACCGAAAAATGTACTGCGTAAAAACGAAAGCCCCCAAAAGTTACTAAATTGTGTTTTATCTTCGATTATGTCACACAATGATTTTTTTTTTTCCGTTTTCGTTTTAGGTGCAAAATTGAAAGGGTTATGATTTTTTAAAGGCAAGGAGGAAAAAAATTAAATGCAAAAATAGAAAAAAAAAAACTGGTCCTTAAGGGGTTAAAAGCAGTACAATAATAGAAAAGCATGTAAATATGGAAATCATTTTAATCGTATTGACTAACAGAATAAAGATACTGTATCAGTTTTAGTGTAAAGTGCTCTGTGTAAAAATGAATTAGTTATGGCTATTAACCCCTTTAGGACCCATGACGTATGCATACGTCATCACTAGTGATGCTCGCGAATATTCGCAATGCAAATTTTATTCGTGAATATCGCATATTTGCGAATTCGCGAATATTCGCGAATATAGCACTATATATTCGTAATTAGGAATATTCTTTATTTATTTTTATTTTTTTCACAGTACACATGACAGTGATCACCCCTCTCTGCTTCCAGCTTGTGTGATGTAGAGAAGGCTCTAATACTACTGTTTGAGACTGGCGTGCGAATTTTCGCACATGTGAAAATTTGCATATGCTAATAATGTTTATTCTAATTTTCGTATATGCTAATTTTATTACGAATATGCGAATTTAGCGAATATATGACGAATATTAGTCCATATATTCGCGAAATATCGCGAATTCGAATATGGCCTATGCCGCTCAACACTAGTCATCACACCCTGGGTCTTAAGGACCCATGACGTATGCATACGTCATGGTCTTTTCCTGGTCTCCGCCGCTCACCCGGCGGAGATCGGAAGCGGATCCCTGCTGAAATCCCTGCTGAAATCCAGGGCAAACGCCGAGGGGGGACCTTGCGATCTGCAGCGATACCGGGCTGATCGGGTCTCTGGGACCTGACCGCCCGGTAATTTTGCATGATCCCGGCTGTCACAGACAGCCAGGACCATGCTAAAGTATAGGAGCGGGGTGGCAAGCCTGTCACCTCCTCCGATCCCCTGCAATTCTTTGGTTAGTTAACCGACCAATCGCAGGGGGGGGGGGGGGGCGGTTACTTCCTCCCGCCCTGCCCAGCCCCTGGAAGTCTGGAGAGGACGGGAGGAAGACCGGAGGACGCGGCGGGGGACGGGGGAGTGCTGGGGCCCGGCCCCGGTACTTACCTCGTCCCTGAAGACCCGGATCCCGGCGATGAAGACGGCGGCGGCGGCGACAGGTGAGTGGATCTTCAGCCGCGGTCGGGCCCTTTACAGCAATGCACATCGCCGTAAAGCGACATGCATTGCTGTTTTGGGACCCTGTATACTACAACTCCCAGCATGCCCAGACAGCCTTTGGCATCTGGGCATGCTGGGAGTTGCAGTTTTGCAACATCTGGAGGTCCGCAGTTTTGGGACCACTGTGCCCTTCCAGATGTTGCAAAACTACACATCCTCAGCATGCCCTTATTGTCCAGGCATGCTGGGAGTTGTAGGTCTGTAACATCTGGCCCTTCAGATGTTGCAGAACTACAACTCCCAGCATGCCTGGACAGTTTTGGCATACTGGGAGTTGTAGTTTTGCAACATCTGGAAGGGCACAGATTGGGAACCACTGTATTAGTGGTCTGCAAACTGTAGTCCTCCAGATGTTGCAAACTACAACTCCAAGCATGCTGGGAGTTGTAGTTCGCCAACATCTGGCTCTAAAGATGTTGCCGAACTACTACTTCCAGCATGCCTGAGAATGTTTGGGAGTTGTGGTTTTGCAACAGCTGGAGGCACACTGGTTGGGAAACATTGTCTGTTTCCTAACTCAGTGTTTCCCAACCCGTGTGCCTCCAGCTGTTGCAAAACTATAACTACCAGCATGCACTGATAGACTGTGCATGCTGGGAGTTGTAGTTTTGCAATAGCTGGAGGTCCCCCCCCCCTGTGAATGTACAGGGTACATTCACATGGGCAGGGGCTTACAGTGAGTATCAGGCTGCAAGTTTGCGATGCAGCAAATTTTGCGCGGCAGCTCAAACTTGCAGCGGGAAACTCGCTGTAATCCTCCGCCCATGTGACTGTCCCCAAAAAACACTACACTACACTACACTAACACAAAATAAAATAAAATGTAAAAAACACTACATATACACATACCCCTACACCCCCTCCCCTCCCCAATAAAAATGAAAAACGTCTGGTACGCCACTGTTTTCAAAATGGAGCCTCCAGCTGTTGCAAAACAACAACTCCCAGTATTGCCGGACAGCCGTTGACTGTCCAAGCATGCTGGGAGTTTTGCAACAGCTGGAGGCACCCTGTTTGGGAATCACTGGCGTAGAATACCCCTATGTCCACCCCTATGCAAATCCCTAATTCAGGCCTCAAATGCGCATGGCGCTCAAACTTTGGAGCCCTGTCGTATTTCAAGGCAACAGTTTACGGTCACATATGGGGTATCGCCGTACTCGGGAGAAATTGCCTTACAAATTTTGGGGGTCTTTTTCTCCTTTCCCCCCTTATGAAAAGGTGATGTTGGGGTCTACACCAGCATGTTAGTGTTAAAAAATAAATTTTTTACACTAACATGCTGGTGTTGCCCTATACTTTTCATTTTGACAAGAGGTAAAAGGGAAAAAAGCCCCCCAACATTTGTAATGCAATTTCTCCCGACTACGGAGATACCCCATATGTGGGCGCAAAGTGCTCTGGGGGCGCACAACAAGGCCCAGAAGGGAGAATGCACCATATACATTTGAGGTGATTTGCACAGGGGTGGCTGATTGTTACAGCGGTTTTGACAAACGGAAAAAAAAAAAAAAACACATGTGACCCCATTTCGGAAACTACACCCCTCACGGAATGTAATGAGGGGTGAAGTGAGAATTTACACCCCACTGGTGTCTGACAGATCTTTGGAACAGTGGGCTGTGCAAATTAAAAATGTTGTACAGCCCACTGTTCCAAAGATCTGACAAACACCAGTGGGGGGTAAATGCTCACTGTACCCCTTGTTACGTTCCTCAAGGGGTCTAGTTTCCAAAATGTTATGCCATGTGGGGGTTATTTTGCTGTTCTGGCACCATAGGGGCTTCCTAAATGTGACATGCCCCCCGAGCAAAATTTGCTCTCAAAAAGCCAAATATGACTCCTTCTCTTCTGAGCATTGTAGTTCGCCTGTAGTGCGCTTCAGGTCAACTTATGGGGTACCTCCATACTCAGAAGAGATGGGGTTACAAATTTTGGGGGGTATTTTCTGCTATTAACTCTTGCAAAAATGTGAAATTTGGGGGGAAACACACATTTTATTGACATTTAAAAAATAAATGTACATATGCAAAAGTCTTGAAACACCTATGGGGTATTAAGGCTCACTTTATTCCTTGTTACGTTCCTCAAGGGGTCTAGTTTCCAAAATGGTATGCCATGTGTTTTTTTTTCCTGTTCTGGCACCATAGGGGCTTCCTAAATGCAACATGCCCCCCAAAAACCATTTCGAAAAACGTACGCTCCAAAATCCCCTTGTCGCTCCTTCCCTTCTGAGCCCTCTACTGTGCCCGCCGAACACTTTACATAGACATATGAGGTATGTGCTTACTCGAGAGAAATTGGGCTACAAATATAAGTATACATTTTCTCCTTTTACCCCTTCTAAAAATTCAAAAATTGGGTCTACAAGAACATGTGAGTGTAAAAAATGAAGATTGTGAATTTTCTCCTTCACTTTGCTGCTATTCCTGTGAAACACCTAAAGGGTTAAAATGCTGACTGAATGTCATTTTGAATACTTTGGGGGGTTTAGTTTTTATAATGGGGTCATTCGTGGGGTATTTCTAAGATGAAGACCCTTCAAATCCACTTCAAACCTGAACTGGTCCCTGAAAAATTGTGATTTTGGAAATTTTGAGAAAAATTGGAAAATTGATGCTTAACTTTGAAGCCCTCTGGTTTCTTCCAAAAGTAAAAACACGTCAATTTTATGATGCAAATATAAAGTAGACATATTGTATATGTGAATAAAAAAAATTTGGAATATCCATTTTCCTTACAAACAGAGAGCTTCAAACGTAGAAAAATGCAAAATTTTCAAATTTTTCATCAAATTATGGGATTTTTCACCAAGAAAGGATGCAAGTTGCCAAAAAAGGTTACCGCTATGTTAAAGTAGAATATGTCACGAAAAAAACAATCTCGGAATCAGAATAACTAAAAGCATTCCAGAGTTATTAATGTTTAAAGTGACAGTGGTCAGATGTGCAAAAAAATGGCCGGGTCCTAAGGTGTAAAATGGCTGGGTCCTTAAGGGGTTAAAAGGTGAGGAGGAAAAACGAAAATGGCCTTTGTCTTTAAAGAGTATCTTTCATATTCCACAGAGAAATAAATAAAAGTAATATGTTACTCAGTACCTAATCCTGATCATGTGCACATCATTTTTATGTTTCTAGCACCTATGTTTCTCTCACAAATACAATAGAATCTCCAAATAGCGCATACTCACGGGGAATAAAAAAGTGTCCGCTATTGAGAGATGTCCCCTATTGGGAAAAAAAGGCTCAAAATTCTTTTAAATGACGGAATACTATACTGTACTCACACCAGAGTGTAATTGCCTATAAAACATGATGAAAAGCATTATTACAGTAGAATCTCCCAGTGCTGTTTAATCACCCCTTATCCCACCCCTGTATCATTTCATCCCCCCATTGATATCCTGTGCCACCTTATTCCCCAGTGCCTTGTGCCAAATCATCCTCCCTTACCACCTGTGCCACATAATTTACTCTTGAACCCCCTGTGCCATTTAATTCCCCCTCTTTTACACTGTGTAAATTAATCACACCCCTCTTTATAATGTGGGACAGGGGGATAAAGGGGGGATGAAATGGCACAGGGGGTAGTGAAGAGGGGGTGAATAATGTGCACAGAGGGTATGAAAGTAGGGAATTAAATAGCAGTGGGGGATCAAGAGGAAACAATATGGCACAGGGGTTAATAAAGAGGGGGATGATTTGGCACAGTGGAAATAAAGTGGCACGGGCGGGATAAGGGAAGCAGGGGGGTTAATGATGTGGCTGGCGAACGTACAGAAGCAGGAGACCACTGTTTAAACAGCGGCCTTCTGCTTCATTGCTGTGGCTTCTGCAGGGCGGTGCAGCAGTTGCCTGGGCCCCTTACTGGGGTATTGGCTGTACCCCCTGACGGCGGCCCTGTGTACATGGTAGGGCCGACACATAAGCCTGGTTGTCCCCTATTGAGTGTTTTGTGCCCTAATGGGAGTGTTTTGTCCCCTATTGTCCCCTGATGGGATTTTTTGTCCCTTATTGTCCCCTTTTGGGTGTGTCCGCATCCGCTTTTGGGAGTGTCCCCTATTCGGAGGGTGCAAATAAAAACTGTCCGCTATTGGGAGGTGTCCGCTAAGGGAGATTTTACTGAACCTTCTTTCTCTTGCTCTCTTGGTTTGTCATTCTGTGCTCTGGAAATGGCGTATTTTGCATGACTCCGTTTTCACTTTGTGCTGGGTCTCTCCATCCAATCACTGCAGGCTGCTCTGTAATCCATTTCTGTCTGTTTTCATGCTGCAGTCTGATAGGACAGGAGTTAGTACAGAGAAGTGCTAATCCTGCCCTAACTTCCTGTATTTTGTTCTTGCCTGTGCTTCAGTTTGGACAAAGATGAGGACAGGATTATGGGGGGTATTTATCAATTTTGCCTGTTGACAGTTTCTTTTTACCCTTTTTTTTTCACTTTGGTTTTCGTGGACATGCACCAAATTTATCATTTGGTGCAAGTTGATAGTAATTTTGGCTCAAATGTTGAAATCAGCTGTTCACAGCGCCTTTTACACACAACTTACCACCACAGAGGACAGCGTATTTTGCCCTGTAGAGCAGCCATTTCGGAGTCCCTCCTGCAGTATATCAGCAAGCGACATGAGTTATTTTCTTTTGTGGGGTTTATAGCCACCGTTTGAAATGGATTTTATTTTCAACTCGAGGCTAGGACTCCACTGAGATTTTTGCCCTGCGATTTTTGTGGCATAAAAATGCCAGAAAAAACACCAGAAAAACTGCCACAGTTTTTGTCTGGAATATGCCTTTGGCTAAGTTTCCACTTGGTTTTTTGTCCTGTGTTATTAGGGATTAAAAAAATGCATGAAAAAACGCCTGAAAAATCGCCAGTGCAATGTCTTGCATCTGGCGCTTTTTCTGGCATTTGTGTGGAAATGGCATTTTTGTCACCTTTGGGCGTTTTATTATCTGGTACGCAAAATTTTTTGGGTACCAAAAAAAAAAAAGGATGCTGCAGTGATGGAAAACATTTTATTAAACAAAATATATTTATTTTATAACCAACTTTTTAGTGTTTTTTTAATAAAGTGTGTGTGTGTGTTACTTTTTTTTCTCTATTTTTTAAATTTTTTAGGTAGTACTACTACTCCCAGCATGGAACAGACTATTCCATGCTGGGAGTAGTAGTACCTGTAGTAATAGACAGATTGCCCCGGGTCTCAGTTCTGACACCCGATGCGATCGTCCATTATATAGCACAGATGCCGCTGTATATAGCGCTCACATCTCTGCATTATACTCCGGCCAGTGATGTGAAAAGAACATAATTCATTCATATTTCCCACCCGGAGCTGTGATTGGCCGGATGGTTGCAGCCAATCACAGCTATGAAGAAAATATCAATGAGTGAGTGGCCAGCCCGGAGTATAGTGCAGAGCAGGGATGTGAGCAATGTATACAGCCGCTCCATCTCTGCTATAGACAGGATGATCACAGCGGGTGTCAGTAGTGACATCCACTGTGATGTGTCCTTAAGCAGGCACTACTACTCCCAACATGGTGCACACTCTGCTCCATGCTGGGAGCTGTAGTACCTGCATTAATAGACAGATCGCAGCGAGTCTAACTTCTGACACCCGCTGCGATCTGTCTATTAATGCAGGTACTACAGCTCCCAGCATGAGGCAGAGTATGCTCCATGTTGGGAGTAGTATTACCTGCAGTTATGGAAAGATCACTGCGGGTATCACTCCTGACACGCGCTGTGATCCTCCTGTATAATGTATGGAAGCGGCGGCCGCTCTCCTATGGTCCCCTGCACGGCCGTATATATGCACAAATTCCTATTTCTCACAGAGAGCTGTGATTGGCTGGAACCATCTGGCCAATCACAGCTCTGCGGGAAATATGAATATGTGTATATATACGGCAGTGCAGGGGACCATAGAAGAGCGCTCGCCGCATATATACTTTATACAGAATGATCGCAGCGGGCGATCTGTCTATTAGTACAGGTACTACTACTCCCATCATGGAACAGTGTGTTCCATGCTGGGAGTAGTCGTACTACTTAAAAAATGTTTTAAAAAAAGTGAAAAACACACACACTACATTTTTATTATTGTCGGCTACATTTTTAGTGCTTTACCCGCCCACATAAATTAATCCCTGTTTAAAATTGGAATTTGCCTTTATTTACATTTTCTGACATTGCTATGTGTGTTTTCCATGTGCAAAATGTCTTGGCAGTGAATTGCGCCCCCAAAAAAACTAAAGGCGCAAAATTGCACCAAAGATCGATTGGCGCAAATTATGAATTACTGACTAAAGTTAAAATCACACGCACTGATTTTAAGAAAGTTGTAAAAATGACAGTGGAGAGAATGCGCCAAACTTTGGCGCAAAAAGACACTGCACCAAAGTATTGCGCCAAAGTTACATGAAAAAACACACATAAATCCTTTGATAAATACCCCCCTATGTTTTGCATGGTAAGGGGACCCCTAGTTGTATTTTTTAAAACCATGACTTCTATAAAAAGATACAGTAGTCCCTCAGGTTACAATATTAATTGGTTTCAGGACGAGCATTGTATGTTGAAACCATTGTATGTTGAGATCATAACTCTATGGAAAGCTGGTAATTGGTTCTGAAACCACCAAAATGTCATCTAAAAATAGAACAATAAAGTGAGAATTAAAGAAAAATAAGTAGATAACCAATATAGATAAAGCAAGTCTTTACTGTTCATATACAAGTAAGAAAGATCTGCTGGGAGCTGTAAATCACTCTCTATGTAGAGGGCAGGAGCTTCTTCGGGGTCCTGTACAGAACAATGTCCTAAAAAAAGTAAAATGGAGCCGCTCTTACATGGTCTCCAAAGGAGCAGCTAACTGTGGCGTAGGTTAAAAGTAGTACGGAACATGTAATACTTCCCTGTACTGTATGGAGGCACTACCAGACAGGAATTCAGTGCATACATTTTAGTAATACAGGTGTTTAACCAGTAAATGCCCATTCTGATTGGTCAGTTCTTGCGGGTATTGGCACGTTTTGCAGATCTGGGCTGTCCGTAGCATTGTATGTTGAGTCTGATTTTAAGTTACAATGGTCCAGAAAAGACCCTTGCATGTTGAAACGATTGTATGTTTAGGCCATTGTAAGTTGAGGAATCACTGTACAAGATTTTCTTATAAAGTATGTTAGAAAGGTTAATGCTTAGCCAAGATGTATAACATATAAAAAGTTTTGAATCTAACAGCGCCCATTTAGTGGGTTAAATAGATAGTAAACAACTGACTGGAAAATTGTCCAATCATTGACTCAAACTACTGTCCATATACTAAAATGCATTTAACAATGTACCTCTTTAGATGGGGTGAGTGCTATTATTTTTATAATGGCTTTGTGAAAGAAGTAGAGGAACTGATACATTTTTTTCACTCTGTTTTTTACATATTGCTTGCAAAACAATATGATAGATGGACGTGTTCTCATTATTGGATCCATTAATTACTACATTTCGAAATTGATTCATTTAGAGATAAGACCTTCGGAGTGACATTTAATATTTTCCACCTGTCAAGTGCATCTTTGGAAACTTTCAGTTACTGGAAAACTCATTTGAAGCTTTGCGGCTCTAAGATTACTGCAGTCCCAGTGGGACTAGATTTTCTTTTAAGAGGAGCAAAGAAAGTAATTGAAAGAAACAGTGGCATACAGTGGGAAAGTCACAGGAGCACATGGGATATATTGCTAATAAAATATTTAGGACTGTTTCTGAAACCATTTTTCAGAACAACATATTTTATATGCACTGCCCTTTCCGATATTGACAGATTTTAAATGCAAAATTAAATTATTTCCTTCTGAATCCCAAAACTGCTTTAGCAGTTAAATGATAGAATAGATTTACCATTAAAACACTGTAAAAGACCTGGACACAGATTGTGCAGGATAGATATATTTATTGCTTTTCTGCATATTGACAGAATATGTAAATGAGATACTGTAATGGTTGCCTTAGGGTGATACATCTTTACCTATAGCTAACACATTGCAAGTACATATATAAGAAGTGAATGGCCTTCTCTTATTATTGTATACTGTACCATTAGCATGTGCAAACAAATGGGGGTTCAGAGTAGTCCCTGCTCCCAGAGTGCTCACTAAAACTTCAATATTATAACTGGCATTTGCTAGATGGGGACCTTGTTACAGGTTTGAGGCCCAGGGGTTTCATGTTATACCTCTGACCTCCAGATTATGTGTGTTTTTTAAAATATGTTAGGGAAAAGCTTAAATAACAATATGGTAATATTTTGCAGTTTTTCGGATGTAATAATATTACTGAGATTTCTCTTATTGCTTATGGGACCAGTTAGAGTCTAACATGATTTAAATCTCTTGATTTACCACAGTCTGTAGTCTTATTTCTATGCACTGGGGGTAGTAGACTGCTGTTATTGTAGCCTACAGACTATCAAAGAATTCTCAGGAAAACTACAGGCAGTTTAAGTTTTCCCAGGTAGCCCAAGTGGTATATTTTGATTGTTTCTTCTACTAATGGGAGTATTTTAGCTGAGACACACAAATAAATGTCAACTAGTGTGGGAAGTTTGGCAAATCATTCTTGTTGCCAAAACCAAACACTATGCCTAGGGATGAGCAAATACAATCGAATCTGACAAATACAAATTTGTTACAAATTTTTCATTAATTTCCATTTAGTGTGGTCCGGGCTCCAGGCCATCTAATATAGCGGATCCACATTTGAGAACATGGGACATTGAATCCTGGGAAAGCAGGATGACCCTGAATCACATGCACCATGCAGCCTATCACCAGCCTGTCACCCCTGTGATGTCACAGCCCTATATAATTGGCAGCCATATTGCGGCCAGTCACTTCAGACTTTCATTGCAGAGATATAGATAGGGACAGACAGTGCTGTGCGTTGGCCAGAAAAGCTTTTTTTCCAGCAGCGATTCACCTCCTAGTCACATCAGCATTCTGTTGCAAAGAGGGACAAATGTGCCTGGGGTAGACCACCTGCTTAGCAGCAGCCTACCTTCTCTGGAGTTGGTGTCAGTAGCAGTCAATCAGTGCGGACTGGTGGTTCCACTGCTTCATGTACTACAATATGTGTTGGAAGCAATGGCTGGTCAGGGCACTGGAGATGTGGCGCCTACATCTCGCAGCCACCTGAGCCATGTGGGGGCTGAACTGGAAGAGGAGGGGGAGAGGCACAGTGGGAGCACAGTTTAGGTTTCGCGTAATGGGTGGTTTTCCTAGTCATCTGACAGGAGAGGAGGAACAGGAGCAGCTAGAGGAACAAGAGGTTTAAATGGAAGGCGAGACACAGGACCCAGACACAACGTGACAGTATGCAGTGGAGATGGAGGCAGAAAGTTCCTCCAAGTCACTTGCACAAATGGCACAATGCATGCTCACTCGCTTGACGAATTGTCACCATTTAGCAGCGGGATGACTTCTGGCTTTCCACCTCATTGGACCCTCGCTACTGGCACAAAATGGGGGCCTTTTTCACACCCACTGGGAGGGAGGACAAACTGACCTACTAAAAAGACATCCTACATAGTCAGTTGGACGATGTCTATCTGCGCATCATCCATCCTCTCGTAGGTCTGACTCGGGGGTTCCTCTGCGCTCACCTTCCACTGCCATGGCTGCTGGGGAGGGGTAGGGTGGCAGGAGCAGTACCAGCTCCATCAGCAGAAGCCTGAGTCTACAGTCGCTGATGAGTACCTTTCTTCACTCGCATAGTGAAGCAACTCATAAGCAGCAGGTAGACCTGGAGCAGGACCTGAACCAGCAGGTGATGGCATACCTTCACATGCTCATGAAAACACACCTTGAATTTGTGGCCACCTGATTTGTGGCCACAACTAGCAGAGTTTTCCATGGAAAATCTGTCCTGCCCAGCCAGTAGTGTGCCATCAGAGTGGGTGTTTAGTGTGGCAGGGGCCATAATAACCCCAAGGAGAACTTGTCTGTCCATGAAAAATGTGGAGAGACTGACCTTTGTGAAGATGAATCAGGCATGGATCAGCCAGGATTTCCCCCACCAATGCCTGATGCATCAGAGTAGATTGACCATGGTGCCACACTAACACTTCACAAATATGGATAGTGAAAAACATGTTTAAGGTGCTGCTCCCCAGTTACAGATATTCCTCGCCATTGGACCACAAGTAAGAATTGAGGATATGCATTAGCTAAAACTTAACTTTTCTTAGGATAAAATATATGTACTCACATTTTTTTTTTCAAATCAAACAAAAGGAAAGGTGTTAAATAAACACCATGTGCCACCTACACCAAGTATTGATGTGATGCAAAGACCTCTAAAAGGTTTAAGGGAACAACATATGGTCCATTGTAAACGGTGGGGGTAAAAACTTCCCCTGTAAGGCCCTACTCTCGCATTATTAATTCCCTTCTTGGCAAGTTTTACTCGCCCTAAAAAGGGCTGCCCCACACAGGAACCTCTCCCTATTTCCCCCTACAAATACTGCCATTTCCCAGGGTTTTTAGGAGGAAATAGAGAGAGTTTCCTGTGTGGGGCCATATTTTTTAGGGTAAATAACACTTGCAAAGAAGGGAATTAATAGGGCAAGAGTAGGGCCCTACAGGGGAAGTTTTTACCCCCACCGGTTACAATGGGCCGTGCATTGTTCCCATCCACCTTTTAGAGGTCTTTGCATCACATCAATACTTGGTGGTGTAGCTGGTACATGGTGTTTTTTGCACACCTTTCCTTTTCTTTGATTTTTAAAAAACAATTTGGGTCCATATATTTTATAATAAGCATATTATTAAAAGTTAAGTTTTAAGTAATGCATGTCCTCAACACCTACTTATGCACTCTAACACTTTTACAAAAGAGACCGTTTTCTTCTGCCTCCCGGCCTCAGCTACTATTTTGATCCTGCAACCCACCTGATGCCACACATCTGATGCCAAGCTTTCCTTTTTTTCACCCACCTTCGTCACCGGGTACTGGTATTGCTACCCATCACACCACACTGTCTACGGGTCACTTTCCGGACTCCTGATGCTGCTGCCACCTCCAGGCTGTCTCATTCTGCCACCATATGTTCTCCCCATGCTGATGCCACCTCCAGACTGTCTCATTCTGCCACCATATGTTCTCCTCATGCTGCTGCCAACTCCAGGCTGTGTCATTAAGCCACTATATGGTCTCCTCATGGTGCCTCCAAATCCAGGCTGTGTCATTCATCCGCTACATGCTGCCGCCAACTCCATGCTGTGTCATTCAGGCACTATATGGCCTCCTCATGCTACCGCTACCTCCATGCAGCATCATTCAGGCTCTATATGTTCTCCTCATGCTGCCGCCAACTCCAGGCTGTGTCATTCAGCCACTATATGCTGCCTCCACCTCCACGCAGTGTCATTCACCACAAAAAAATAAATAAATCATTGTGCAACAAAATAGAAGAAGAAACACAATTTTTGTAACTTTTGTGGGCTTCCGCTTTTGCGCAGCAAATTTTGTCTGTAAAAACAACATCTTCTCTTTATTCTGTAGGTCTATACACTTAAAATGATATGCTACTTATATAGGTTTAATTTTTGTCGTACTTCTGGAAAAAATCATAACTACATGCACTTGCACCAGCCCAAATTCTTTTCTCTCAGTATTCTGCTGGCCCAGATAAGGGTTTACATAGATGCCTAGAGCTTTGGGGAGCTCCTTGTACATACTGAAACTCTTCATTAAACTCTGTATATGGTGGAGCACCAAACAAAGTGAAAGACAAGCCTGGCAAATGGTGACATTGGGTGGCCAGGCTTGTGTTGTGTACTGAAATACAGGCAGAATTACATTATTAATGGGGTATTCCGTGGATAACTTTTTTTTTTTTTTTTAAATCATGTGGTGCCAGAAAGTTAAACAGATTTGTAAATTACTTCTATTAAAAATTCTTAATAATTTCAGTACTTATTAGCGGCTGAATACTACAGAGGAAATTGTTTTCTTTTTGGAACACAGAGCTCCCTGCTGACATCATGACCACAGTGCTCTCTGCTGACATTTCTGTCCATTTTAAGAACTGTCCAGAGTAGGAGAAAACATATGCTGCTCTGGACCGTTCCAAAAATGGACAGAGATGTCAGAGATAAGAGCACTGTGGATGAGAGCACTGTGGTCATGATGTCAGCAGAGAGCTCTGTGTTCCAAAAAGAAAACCATTTCCTCTGTAGTATACAGACCCTAAAAAGTGCTGGAGAGATTAAGATTTTTTTATAGAAGTAATTTACAAATCTGTTTAACTTTCTGGCACCAGTTAATAAAAAAAAAAAAGTTTTCCACAGGAATACCCCTTTAAGCACAAGAGTCTTTCCCTCAATAGTGAACATTCTGAGGCTCCACAGTTTGATATTTTGACTTTATTTTATTTAGGACTGATTCTTTATTCACTAACCAGACTTCTGTTCCTCTGCACAGAGTATGATCCACATTATCCAAGCAGAGTCAGCACTTGGCAGTCTAGACTTATGAAAAAGAAATGCAGCAGCTGTTTAAGGGAAGGGTCACACAGGGCGAATCCGATGGCAGTCACAGAGGGACTGCAGAGTGATCTCCCGGCTGTGGCTGGGTAGCTCTGTGTCCGCTCATAGAGACTGTTTTTCCACTGTAGAAATCTGCTGCTACGAGCGGACACACGGAGCTGCCCTGCCGCAGCTGGGAACTCGCTCTTTAGTCCCTCTGTGACTGCTGTCGGCACATCGGCAGCCCTAGAGAAGAATTAGCACTACTGTAGGGGAGTGGGGAGAGGCTGAGAAATAATTGGGGAAAGTGATGGCGATAGCCTCTGTGGGAATGACTAGGGGGCTGGAGCACATACAGGGACAGGAACAAACCATAATAGGGACAAGTCCAGGGGTGAATGTATTTTTACTTTCCTTTTTCTTTTAGACAGCTTGGACTGATGGTTGTGCAGGTTTTTTCCTTCCTGGTTCTTTCACTCGGTTAGTCTTTATAATTGTGAGATGCCCAGTCACGGAGATTACCAAAAGCATTTCTCAGACAGTCCTTGCCTTTGATGTCTTTTAATGCAACAAATCCTACAGGCCAACTCTGATTATTTCTTCATGACATGCATCTTCTTAATGCATTTCCAGCAGTGTTTGTGGCATGTATGGATGTGAGATCCTGGTGAGTTGCCCAAAAGGATCTTGCATACCTGTTTAATCAGATAATGGCAGTCCAACAGTCCAGAAGTTATTTACACCAAAGATGCGATCTCTAATCACAATGCAGAAACATTCAGTTCAAAGGATATATGTTCCATTTTGAAACTATCACCAGCCTTTTGTCTCTTTGAACAGAGGTATTGCCTGCAAAGTAATTTAAGACGTTTGCTTCAACATCTTCCAGTACTGTTTGTAGATGTTGACTGAAGTAAGCAATATACTGTAGAAAATGCCCTCTTATTTTCCGGGTCACCGGGTCACCAGTGACCCGTATGACCCGGAATCGCGCAAATCGCAGGTCTGAATTGACCTGCAATTTGCGCCCATCGCGGTCATGGGGGGGTCTCAGGACCCCCCTCGGCAATGTGCCGGGACGCCTGCTGTTAGATAACAGCAGTCATCCTGGCCCGATCACCGCTACCGGTGACGCGGCGCTCCCGGGACCCCGCGACGTACATGTACGTCACCACGCGCCAAGTGAAACTTTGCGGCGCCGTACATGTACGTCGCTCGTTGTGAAGGGGTTAATGAAAATTCGGCGAACACCTGTGGGGGGTTAAGGCTCACTATACTACTCCTTGTTACATTCCATGAGGGGTGTAGTTTCCAAAATCGGGGCACATGTTGGTATTTATTTTTTTGCGTTTATGTCAGAACCGCTGTAAAATCAGCCATCCCAAATGTACATAGTACGCTCTCTCCTGAGTCTTGTTGTGCGTACACAGAGCATTTTACGCCCACATATGGGGTATTTCTGTACTCAGGGGAAATTGCGTTACAAATTTTGGGGGTCTTTTTTCCTTTTACCTTTTCATAAGGGGTAAAAGGAGTCAAAGCCCCCCAAAATTTGAGACGCAATTGATCCCGAGTACGGAAATACCCCATATGTGGCCCTAAACAGTTTCCTTGAAATACGACAGGGCTCTGAAGTGAAAGAGCACCATGTGCATTTGAGGACTAAATTAAGGATTGTATAAGGGTGGACATAGGGGTATTCTATGCCAGTGATTATCAAACAGGGTGCCTCCAGCTGTTGCTAAACTCCCAGCATGCCTGGACAGTCAGTGGCTGCCCGGAAATGCTGGGAGTTGTTGTTTTCCAACAGCTGGAGGCTCCATTTTGGAAACACTGCCTTACAGTATGTTTTTTTATTTTTATTGGGGGGGGGGGACAGTGTAAGGGGGTGTATATGTAGTGTTTTACCCTTTATTATGTGTTAGTGTAGTGTAGTGTTTTTAGGGTACATTCACACAGGCAAAGTTTTTCGGTGAGTTTCCCGCTAGGAGTTTGCGACGCCACAGCTCAAACTTGAAGCAGGAAACTCACTCTAAACCCGCCATGTGAATGTACCCTGTACATTCACATGGGGGGTGGAGGGCAAACCTCCAGCTGTTGCAAAACTACAACTCCCAGCATGCACTAACAGACCGTGCATGCTGGGAGTTGTACTTTTGCAACAGCTGGAGGCACACTGGTTACATAGTTACATAGTTACATAGTTAGTACGGTCGAAAAAGACATATGTCCATCAAGTTCAACCAGGGAATTAAGGGGTAGGGGTGTGGCGCGATATTGGGGAAGGGATGGGATTTTATATTTCTTCATAAGCATTAATGTTATTTTGTTCCAGGAATGTATCTAATCCTGTTTTAAAGCTGTTAATTGTTCCTGCTGTGACCAGTTCCTGAGGTAGACCATTCCATAAATTCACAGTCCTCACGGTAAAGAATGCCTGTCGCCCCTTGAGACTAAACTTTTTCTTCTCCAGACGGAGGGAGTGCCCCCTCGTCCTTTGGGGGGGTTTAACCTGGAACAGTTTTTCTCCATATTTTTTGTATGGGCCATTAATATACTTATATACATTTATCATATCCCCTCTTAAACGTCTCTTCTCAACACTAAACAATTGTAACTCCTTTAATCGCTCCTCATAGTTAAGATGATCCATGCCCCATATTAGTTTAGTCGCGCGTCTCTGCACCCTTTCCAACTCCGCAGTGTCCCTTTTATGGACAGGTGCCCAAAACTGAACAGCATATTCCAGGTGAGGCCGTACCAATGCTTTATAAAGGGGGAGTATTATGTCCCTGTCCCTTGAGTCCATGCCTCTTTTGATACATGACAATATCCTGCCGGCTTTGGAAGCAGCAGCCTGACATTGCATGCTATTCTGTAGTCTGTGATCTACAAGTACACCCAGATCCTTCTCTACCAGTGACTCTGCCAGTTTAATCCCCCCTAAGACATACGATGCATGCAGGTTATTAGTACCCAGATGCATAACTTTACATTTATCCACATTGAACCTCATTTGCCAAGTGGATGCCCAGACACTTAGTCTATCCAAGTCATCCTGTAACTTATGCACATCCTCTATAGACTGTACCGTGCTACAAAGCTTGGTGTCTTCTGCAAAGATAGAAACAGAGCTGTTAATACCATCCTCTATATCATTGATAAATAAATTAAACAACAGCGGGCCCAGTACTGAACCTTGGGGTACACCACTAATAACCGGGGACCAATCAGAGTACGAATCATTGACCATCACTCTCTGGGTACCATCCATGAGCCCGTGTTCAATCCAGTTACAAACTAAAATTTCCAAACCCAAAGACCTTAACTTACCTGTCAGACGTCTATGAGGGACACTATCAAATGCTTTAGCAAAATCCAGAAACACTATATCCACAGCCATTCCTCTGTTAAGGCTTCTACTCACCTCTTTATAAAAGCAAATTAGATTGGTTTGACAACTTCTATCCTTAGTAAACCCATGCTGGCTATCACTTATAATACAATTATCCCCTATGTATTCCTGTATGTAATCCCTTATAAGTCCTTCAAACAATTTACCCACAATGCACGTTAAACTTACCGGTCTATAGTTTCCTGGGGAAGACCTAGAGCCCTTTTTGAAGATTGGCACCACATTCGCCTTGCGCCAGTCCCTTGGCACAATACCAGACACCAGAGAATCTCTAAATATCATGAACAGGGGTACAGATATTACTGAACTTACCTCTCTAAGAACTCTTGGGTGCAGTCCATCTGGCCCTGGAGATTTGCTTACATTTATATTACTTAACTTACCTTGTACAATCTCTACATTAAGCCAGTTCAGTACATTACATGATGTGTTACCAGCACTGACCTGGCCAATGTCAGCTCCTCCTTCTTCCCTAGTATATACAGAACTAAAGAACCCATTCAGTAGCTACGCCTTCTCTTGATCGCCTGTGACAACCTCCCCATTATCATTATTAACCCCTTAAGGACGCAGGACATAAATGTACGTCCTGGTGCGGTGGTACTTAACGCACCAGGACGTACATTTACGTCCTAAGCATAACCGCGGGCATCGGAGCGATGCCCGTGTCATGCGCGGCTGATCCCGGCTGCTGATCGCAGCCGGGGACCCGCTGGCAATGGCCGACGCCCGCGATCTCGCGGGCGTCCGCCATTAACCCCTCAGGTGCCGGGATCGATACAGATCCCGGCATCTGCGGCAGTGCGCGATTTGAATGAATGATCGGATCGCCCGCAGCGCTGCTGCGGGGATCCGATCATTCATAACGCCGCACGGAGGTCCCCTCTCCTTCCTCCGTGCGGCTCCTGGCGTCTCCTGCTCTGGTCTGTGATCGAGCAGACCAGAGCAGAAGATAGCCGAAAACACTGATCTGTTCTATGTCCTATACATAGAACAGATCAGTATTAGCAATCATGGTATTGCTATGAATAGTCCCCTATGGGGACTATTCAAGTGTAAAAAAAAATGTAAAAAAATGTAAAAGTAAAAGTTAAAAAAAAGTGAAAAATCCCCTCCCCCAATAAAAAAGTAAAACGTCCGTTTTTTCCTATTTTACCCCCAAAAAGCGTAATTTTTTTATAGACATATTTGGTATCGCCGCGTGCGTAAATGTCCGAACTATTAAAATAAAATGTTAATGATCCCGTACGGTTAACGGTGTGAACGAAAAAAAAAATAAAAAGTCTAAAATTCCTACTTTTTTAATACATTTTATTAAAAAAAAAATTATAAAAAATGTATTAAAAGTTTTTTATATGCAAATGTGGTATCAAAAAAAAGTACAGATCATGGCGCAAAAAATGAGCCCCCATACCGCCGCTTATACGGAAAAATAAAAAAGTTAGGGGTCATCAAAATAAAGGGATTATAAACGTACTAATTTGGTTAAAAAGTTTGTGATTTTTTTTAAGCGCAACAATAATATAAAAGTATGTAATAATGGGTATCATTTTAATTGTATTGACCCTCAGAATAAAGAACACACGTAATTTTATCATAAATTGTACGGCGTGAAAACGAAACCTTCCAAAGTTTGCAAAATTGCGTTTTTCGTTTTAATTTCCCCACAAAAATAGTGTTTTTTGGTTGCGCCATACATTTTATAATATAATGAGTGATGTAATTACAAAGGACAACTGGTCGCGCAAAAAACAAGCCCTCATACTAGTCTGTGGATGAAAATATAAAAGAGTTATGATTTTTAGAAGGCGAGGAGGAAAAAATGAAAACGTAAAAATTAAATTGTCTGAGTCCTTAAGGCCAAAATGGGCTGAGTCCTTAAAGGGTTAAGGGGTCCTACATGCTCTGTCCTTGGTTTTTTTGCATTTATATATCTAAAAAAAAATTTAGGATTAGTTTTGCTTTCTTTGGCCACCTGTCTCTCGTTTTGAATTTTTGCTGTTTTTATTACATTTTTACAGATTTTATTAAGCTCTTTGTACTGTTTAATTGTTATCGCTGACCCATCAGATTTGTATTTTTTGAAGGCTATTTTTTTGTTGTTTATTGCTCTTCTAACATCATTTGTCAGCCATGTAGGATTTAGTTTTAATCGTTTATATTTGTTCCCCTTTGGTATATATTTAGCTGTATAGTTATTTAGAGTTGATTTAAAGATGTCCCATTTACCTTCTGTATTAGTATTTGAGAACACCTCCCCCCAGTTTATGTCCTGTAGTGCAGCTCTCAGCCCAGGGAAGTTTGCCTTTTTAACCTCTTAAGGACCCAGGACGTACGGGGACGTCCCCGCACCCTGGGCCTTAAGGACCCAGGACGTCCCCGTACGTCCTGGCGTTTTCCGGTCTCTGCCGCTCGCCGGGCAGAGATCGGAACCGGATGCCTGCTGAAATCCTTCAGCAGGCATCCAGGGCAAACGCCGAGGGGGGCCATGTAGGCCCCCCATGTCAGCGATCGCCGCAAATCGCAAGGGAAATCGCCCTTGCGATCTGCGGCGATACCGGGCTGATCGGGTCTCTGGGACCCGACCGCCCAGTAATTTTGCCTGATCCCGGCTGTCACAGACAGCCAGGACCATGCTAACGTATAGAAGCGAGGTGGCAAGCCTGCCACCTCCTCCTATACCCTGCGATCTGTCGGTTAGTTAACCGACCAATCGTAAGAGGGGGGGGCGGTTACTTCCTCCCGTCCTGCCCGGCCCCTGAAAGTCCGGAGAGGACGGGAGGAAGACCGGAGGATGCGGCGGGGGACGGGGGAGTGCTGGGGACCGGCCCCGGTACTTACCTCGTCCCCGAAGACCCGGATCCCGGCCAGGAAGATGGCGGCGGCGGCGACAGGTGAGTAGATCTTCAGCCGCGGTCGGGCCCTTTACAGCAATGCACATCGCCGTAAAGCGACATGCATTGCTGTAATAGGACCCTGTAAACTACAACTCCCAGCATGCCCAGACAGCCCTTGGCGTCTGGGCATGCTGGGAGTTGCAGTTTTGCAACATCTGGAGGTCCACAGTTTTTGGACCACTGTGCCCTTCCAGATGTTGCAAAACTACACATCCTCAGCATGCCCTTACTGTCCAGGCATGCTGGGAGTTGTAGTGCTGTAACATCTGGCCCTTCAGATGTTGCAGAACTACAACTCCCAGCATGCCTGGACAGTTTTGTCATACTGGGAGTTGTAGTTTTGCAACATCTGGAAGGGCACAGATTGGGAACTGTATTAGTGGTCTGCAAACTGTAGTCCTCCAGATGTTGCAAAACTACAACTCCAAGCATGCTGGGAGTTGTAGTTCGGCAACATCTGGCTCTAAAGATGTTGCCGAACTACTACTCCCAGCATGCCTGAGAATGTTTGGGAGTTGTGGTTTTGCAACAGCTGGAGGCACACTGGTTGGGAAACATTGTTTCCTAACTCAGTGTTTCCCAACCCGTGTGCCTCCAGCTGTTGCAAAACCACAACTCCCAAACATTCTCAGGCATGCTGGGAGTAGTAGTTTTGCAACAGCTGGAGGTCACCCCCCTGTGAATGTACAGGGTACATTCACATGGGCAGGGGGCTTACATTGAGTATCGGGCTGCAAGTTTGCAATGCAGCAAATTTTGCGCGGCAGCTCAAACTCGCTGTAATCCCCCGCCCGTGTGACTGTACCCTAAAAACACTACACTACACTACACTTACACAAAATAAAATAAAAAGTAAAAAACACTACATATACACATACCCCTACACAGCCCCCCTCCCTCCCCAATAAAAATGAAAAACGCCTGGTAAGCCACTCTTTCCAAAATGGAGCCTCCAGCTGTTGCAAAACAACAACTCCCAGTATTGCCGGACAGCCGTTGACTGTCCAGGCATGCTGGGAGTTTTGCAACAGCTGGAGGCACCCTGTTTGGGAATCACTGGCGTAGAATACCCCTATGTCCACCCCTATGCAAATCCCTAATTCAGGCCTCAAATGCGCATGGCGCTCTCTCACTTTGGAGCCCTGTCGTATTTCAAGGCAAAAGTTTAGGGTCACATATGGGGTATCGCCGTTCTCAAGAGAAATTGACTAACAAATCTTGGGGGTCTTTTTCTCCTTTCACCCCTTATGAAAAGGTGAAGTTAGGGTGTACACCAGCATGTTAGTGTAAAAAAATAAACTTTTTACACTAACATGCTGGTGTTGCCCTATACTTTTCATTGTGACAAGAGGTAAAGGGGAAAAAAGCCCCCCAAAAGTTGTAACGCATGTGGGCGTAAAGTGCTCTGGGGGTGCACAACAAGGCCCAGAAGGGAGAGTGCGCCATGTACATTTGAGGTGATTTGCACAGGGGTGGCTGATTGTTACAGCGGTTTTGACAAACGCAAAAAAAAAAAAAAAAACACATGTGACCCCATTTCGGAAACTACACCCCTCACGGAATGTAATGAGGGGTGCAGTGAGAATTTACACCCCACTGGTGTCTGACAGATCTTTGGAAGAGTGGGCTGTGCAAATTAAAAATGTTGTACAGCCCACTGTTCCAAAGATATGACAGACACCAGTGGGGGGTAAATGCTCACTTTACGCCTTCTTACGTTCCTCAAGGGGTCTAGTTTCCAAAATGATATGCCATGTGGGGGTTATTTTGCTGTCCTGGCACCATAGGGGCTTCCTAAATGCGACATGCCCCCCGAGCAAAATTTGCTCTCAAAAAGCCAAATATGACTCCTTCTCTTCTGAGCATTGTAGTTCGCCCGTAGTGCACTTCAGGTCTACTTATGGGGTACCTCCATACTCAGAAGAGATGTGGTTACAAATTTTGGGGGGTATTTTCTGCTATTAACCCTTGCAAACATGTGAAATTTGGGGGGAAACACACCTTTTAGTGATTTTTTTTTTTTTTTACGTATGCAAAAGTCGTGAAACCCCTGTAGGGTATTAAGGCTCACTTTATTTCTTGTTACGTTCCACAAGGGGTCTAGTTTCCAAAATGGTATGCCATGTGGTTTTTTTTTTGCTGTCCTGGCACCATAGGGGCTTCCAAATGCGACATGCCCCCGAGCAAAATTTGCTCTCAAAAAGCCAAATATGACTCCTTCTCTTCTGAGCATTGTAGTTCACCCATAGTACACCTCAGGTCAACTTATGGGGTACCTTCATACTCAGAAGAGATGGGGTTACAATGTTTGGGGGGTATTTTCTGCTATTAACCCTTGCAAAAATGTGAAATTTGGGGGGAAACACACATTTTAGTGAAATTTTATTTTTATTTTTTTACATATGCAAAAGTCGTGAAACTCCTGTGGGGTATTAAGGCTCACTTTATTCCTTGTTACGTACCTCAAGGGGTCTAGTTTCCAAAATGGTATGCCATGTGGGGGATTTTTGCTGTTCTGGCACCATAGGGGCTTCCTAAATGCAACATGCCCCCCAAAAACCATTTCAAAAAAACTTACTCTCCAAAATCCCCTTGTTGCTCCTTCGCTTATGAGCCCTCTACTGCGCCCGCCGAACACTTTACATAGACATATGAGGTATGTACTTACTCGAGAGAAATTGGGCTACAAATATAAGTATACATTTTCTCCTTTTTCCCCTTGTAAAAATTCAAAAATTGGGTCTACAAGAACATGCGAGTAAAAAATGGAGATTGTGAATTTTCTCCTTCACTTTGCTGTTATTCCTGTGAAACACCTAAAGGGTTAAAACGCGGACTGAATCTCATTTTGAATACTTTGGGGGGTGCAGTTTTTATAATGGGGTCATTTGTGTGGTATTTCTAATATGAAGACCCTTCAAATCCACTTCAAACCTGAACTGGTCCATGAAAAATTGTGAGTTTGGAAATTTTGTGAAAAATTTGAAAATTGCTGCTGAACTTTGAAGCCCTCTGGTGTCTTCCAAAAGTAAAAACTCATCAATTTTATGATGCAAACATAAAGTGGACATATTGTATATGTGAATAAAAAAAACATTATTTGGAATATTCATTTTCCTTACAAGCAGAGAGCTTCAAAGTTAGAAAAATGCAAAATTTTCAAATTTTTCATAAAATTTTGTGATTTTTCACCAAGAAAGGATGCAAGATACCACAAAATTTTACCACTATGTTAAAGTAGAATATGTCATGAAAAAACAATCTCGGAATCAGAATGATAACTAAAAGCATTCCAGAGTTATTAATGTTTAAAGTGACAGTGGTCAGATGTGCAAAAAATGGCCGGGTCCTGAGGTGTAAAATGGCTGGGTCCTTAAGGGGTTAAAGTTATATGTTTTTGCCTTCCCCGCCTGTCTTTGTTTTCTACATTTTAAGTCAAAAGTAACTATATTGTGGTCGCTATTACCAAGGTTTTCCCGCACAGTTACATTACCAACCAGCTCTACGTTGTTGGAAATGATCAGATCCAACAAGGTCCTCCACAAACTGGCCCATAAAATTATCCTGCAATAAATTTAGGAATTGACGCCCCTTTGTAGTTTTAGCCAACCCCGGACCCCAATCTATATCTGGATAGTTAAAATCTCCCATTATTACCACTGTACCTGCCCGGGCGGCCCTCTCTATTTGTTTATGAAGCCGAACTTCTATCTCTTCAGTGATATTAGGGGGTCTGTAGATTACCCCAAATATTATTTTTTCAGTATTTCCCTCCTTTTGTAATTCTACCCACAGTGATTCCACCTCCTCAAAATCATCACACACTATGGCATCGTTCACACTGACTTTCATACCACTTCTTACATACAGACAGACTCCACCACCTTTTCTGTTCATTCTATCCTTGCGAAACAATGTAAACCCCTGCAGATTGACAGCCCAGTCATGCGAGGAGTCCAGCCATGTCTCAGTGACCCCAACTATATCAATATGTTCCTCCAGTATCAAGGCCTCAAGCTCCCCCATTTTATTTGCTAGGCTTCTGGCATTTGTGAACATACACTTTACATTTCCATCCTTTATGTTATTGGGGTTAATGGAATTCAAGGGTGTAAGTTTTATTTTCCTATGAAGCCTATTCCTATTAACTATTCTAACCCCTCACTCCGCTCCACCCCCAGGTACATTTATAATTCCCACCTCTCTATCTACACTATCTTCCCCCTCTTTGCTGTAGGTTCCCTCCCCAAAAGTCCCTAGTTTAAACACTCCTCCACCCTTCTAGCCATCTTCTCCCCAAGCAAAGCTGCACCCTCCCCATTGAGGTGCAGCCTGTCCCTACGGTAGAGCCGGTAACCGACAGCGAAGTCAGCCCAGTTCTCCATGAACCCAAACCGTTCCTTCCTACACCAGCTTCTGAGCCACTTGTTTACCTCCCTGATCTCCCGCTGCCTCTCTGGTGTGGCTCGTGGTACTGGTAGTATTTCAGGAAATACTACCTTGGAGGTCCTTGCCTTAAGCTTGTGGCCTAAGTCCCTGAAATAATTTTTAAGGACACTCCACCTACCTCTTTCTTTGTCATTGGTGCCAATATGTACCATGACTGCTGGGTCCTCTCCAGCCCCGCCCAGCAACCTGTCAACCTGATCCGCGATGTGCCGAACTCGTGCGCCAGGCAGACAACACACTGTTCGGTGATCCCGGTCTTTGTGACAGATTGCCCTGTCTGTCCCCCTAATAATTGAGTCCCCCACCACTAGTACCTCTCTGGCCTGCCCTGTACTCCTCCCTCCCTCCTTACTGGAGCAGACACCCCCCTGGCGGTCAGAGGCGGTATCCTGCTGCAGTTCTGCTAGCTCTGTAATGGCATCCCCCTCATCTGCCAAGCGGGCAAACTTGTTGGGGTGTGCCAGTTCAGGACTAGCCTCCCTGACACTTTTCCCCCTACCCCTCTTTCTAACTGCAACCCAGCTAACTGCCTGACTGTCCTGCAACTCCGTCCCACTGTCCTCCCCCACCTCTATTCCCGAGAGTGCCTGCTCAGTGAGCACGAGACTCCTCTCCATGTTGTTAATGCTTCTCATTGTTGCCAGTCGCCCCTCTAGATGCAGGATCTGGGCTTCCAAACGGACAACTAGCACACATCTCGCACAACAATATGCTCCCTCAAACTGTTGTTCAAGGATTGCATACATTGAACAGGATGTACATTGGACTGCATTTTCCAACATGGAGGCCATCTAGTTATGGGTATTTCACAAATGTATAGGAAAAAACAAACAGTCAAAATTACACTTAAAATTTTTTTTGTAAACCTTGTGGGTTCAGAAATTAACACTCAAAGCGATCTCAACCTCCTGCTTTTAAACTCCTGTTTTTGTAACTCCTCTTTCACGCCCCCTCTTACACAGCAACACTCAGAAGAGCAAGCTGAAAACTTTCAGTTCGGTTCTGTTACCTAACTCAGTATTTTCCAACAAGTGTGCCTCCAGCTGTTGCAAAACTACAACTCCCAGCATGTACTGATCGCCGAAGGGCATGCTGGGAGATGTAGTTATGCAACAGCTGGAGGTACGCAGCTATAACTCCCAGCATGCCGAGACAGCTGTTTGCTGTTTGGGCATGCTGGAAGTTGTAGTTTTGCAAGATCTAGAGGGCCACAGTTTAGAGACCACTGCACAGTGATCTCAAAACTGTACCCCTCTAAATCTTGCAAAACTACAAATCCCAGCATGGCCAAACGGCTGTCTGGGCATGCTGGGAGTTGTAGTTTTGCAACATCTGGAGGGCTACAGTTTAGAGACCACTGTATAGTGAGCTCCAAACTGTAGCCCTCCAGATGTTGCTAGGCAACTACTCACCGGCTTCCGTAGTCTGTACCAGGGAGCCGCACCAGGGAGCCGCACGTCATTGCTGCCCGCTGCTGCCGATCGCAGGTAAGGGACCTCCACCATCGCCGCCGCTGGTCACGCTACAGTATGGATTACCGTTGGTGGGCAGAACGGGGGAACTGAACTTTAACCCCTCCGCCCCCGATCTGCTATTGGTCAGTCTTCTGACCGACCAATAGCAGGGATAGGAGGGGTGGCACCTCTGTCACCTAACTGCTATCACTTCAGGGGGACCGGGGTGTCTTGGACACCCCCGATCCCCCTTATATTCCGGGTCACCGGAGACCTGTATCGCCAAAAATCGCCAGTCTGAATTGTCCGGTGGTTTCTCAGGACCTCCCTGGGCATATGCATGGGATGCCTGCTGATAGATATGGGTATGGTGTATGCAAAGCTTTACTTCATTCAATGCAAAGAAGATTCACTTACTACTTCGTAGCTTAAAAGCATGTTTCTTTATTGTTTGCAGGTTTTTTCCTCTCACTTCGCATGGCTTCAATGTTACAAGCTGACCGGCTGGCAGAGATCTTACACACCACTGATCGGATCCAGAGGTCTGACGCTACGTTTCTGGGTACGTCCCCTTAGTCATGCGTACTGAGCCTCTGTACCTGTTCGTATTAATGAGGTAGACACACCTGACTCAATTAACCCTCCTCAAGTGCGTAGTTCACACCAGGAATAATTAACAGGTATAGTATATACCGCAACAATACGAAACCAGTATTACAGATATTATAAATATGCACGAAAACTTAACACTTCATTCATACCGTTCGGGAAGATCATACCAAGCTTGCTAATCCAAAAGGATTCGCATTGTAACAACCGCTTTCTATTTAGGGCTTCATTCATACCTTGCGGTATTTTTTCAATAATTTGCCACAGTAAATCACTAACTTTATGTTTATTCCTTTTCTGTAAACAAATATGGGGGGCTCCTTGAACAGGCTTCCATACTTGAGGTCTGCTCCCAGTAGTCCCCAATACTTGTTCACAGTTTTTTTCACTAATTTAGCATGTTTGTCATATGTACCAATATACATGATGCGTTTATTCAGATTTTTTTTAAAACTTTTTTTCTTTAATAGATCCTCTCTATTCATTGCCGCAACCTCTTGATTGACTCTCTCAATCTCCTTTCTTTTATAACCTCTTTCTACAAATTTTTTTGTTAAACTGTCTGCGTTTTTTGGATACTCTCTGTCATTACTTGTAATTCTTCTAGTGCGAATAAATTGACTTTTGGGGAGTCCCTTGAACACTGCTGGATTATGATAACTGTCTCTATGTAACATATTGTTCTTATCAGTTTTTTTTAACATATAATGTAGTTTCAAATGTGTTATCTTTTTTTGTTACTTCCACATCTAGATATTGTATAGTGGATTTGTTACAGTTTAAAGTAAATTTAATTGATGGATGTTTCTTATTAAGTTTATCTACAAACTCCAGCAGTGCTTCTTCTGATTTGTCCCACAGCATGAACACGTCATCCACATAGTGCATCCATGTTTTCGGCGTGTCCATGCTGTGGGAATCAGTGCCTAAAAAAATATTTTTTTCTTCAAACAATGACATTAATATATTTGCTAAACTGGGGGCCACTGGGGACCCCATTGATGTACCATCGCTCTGTAAAAAAAACTCTGTGTCAAATCTAAAGTAGTTCTCAACCAGAACAAAATCCAAAAGTCCCATTAAGAAAGATATCATGCGATTACTTAATTTTGTGTTTCTACTCAATATTTCGTAAATATATTGTTTTCCTTCTTGTTGCGGTATATTTTTATAAAGACTCTGTACATCCAGCGTGCATAAAAATGTCACGCTGGATGCATCCAAGTCCCTTAATTCACGTATGAAATGGCTTGTATCTTGCAAGCATCTATCTAGTTTTTTTTACCTCTGGTTGGAGGTAGCTATCCACAAGGATCGCAAGAAGCTCCAGGAGCGACCCCATTCCCGACACTATGGGGCGCCCCGGGGGCCTATCGCGATCCTTGTGGATTTTGAGGGCTGACAAGTTCTGATGGACAGAGACAGCTATATTGAAGAAGCTAGAAAACAATTATCTGATCAGAAAACATATAAATTACTAAAAAAAAGACCCAACATTTGAATTAAAAAAGAAAATTGATAGCTTTGTAAATGAAGCAAAAGAGGAGGGGATTATTTCTAAAAAAAATTGCTACTATATTAAATGTAGAATATCCTAGAATTCCCATTCTGTACCTACTGCCAAAAATTCACAAGGATCGTGATTGACCCCCTGTGGCGCCCTATAGTGTTGGGAATATGGTTGCTCCCGGAGCCTCTCGCGATCCTTGTGGATAGCTACTTCCAACCAGAGGTAAAAAAAAAACTAGATAGATGCTTGCAAGATACAAGTCATTTCATACGTGAATTAAGGGACTTGGATGCATCCAGCGTGTCATTTTTATGCACGCTGGATGTACAGTCTTTATACAAATATACCGCAACAAGAAGGAAAACAATGTATTTATGAAATATTTAGTAGAAACATGAAATTAAGTAATCACATGATATCTTTCTTAATGGGACTTTTGGATTTTGTTCTGGGTGAGAACTACTTTAGATTTGACACAGAGTTTTTTTTTACAGAGCGATGGTACATCAATGGGGTCCCCAGTGGCCCCCAGTTTAGCAAATATATTAATGTCATTGTTTGAAGAAAATTTTTTTAGGCACTGATTCCCACAGCATGGACACGCCGAAAACATGAATGCGCTATGTGGATGACGTGTTCATGCTGTGGGACAAATCAGAAGAAGCACTGCTAGAGTTTGTAGATAAACTTAATAAGAAACATCCATCAATTAAATTTACTTTAAACTATAACAAATCCACTATACAATATCTAGATGTGGAAGTAACAAAAAAAAAAGATAACACATTTGAAACTACATTATATGTTAAAAAAAACTGATAAGAACAATATGTTACATAGAGACAGTTATCATAATCCCGCAGTGTTCAAGGGACTCCCCAAAAGTCAATTTATTTCCACTAGAAGAATTACAAGTAATGACAGAGCGTATGAAAAAAACGCAGACAGTTTAACAAAAAAAATGTAGAAAGAGGTTATAAAAGAAAGGAGATTGAGAGAGTCAATCAAGAGGTTGCGGCAATGAATAGAGAGGATCTATTAAAGAAAAAAGTAACAAAGAAAATCTCAATAAACGCATCATGTATATTGGTACATATGACAAACATGCTAAATTAGTGAAAAAAACAGTGAACAAGTATTGGGGACTACTGGGAGCAGACCCCAAGTATGGAAGCCTGTTCGGGGAGCCCCCCATATTTGTTTACAGCAAAGGAAAAACACTTAGTAATATATTAATAAGAGGGGATATTTCCCAAAAAAGTAAAAGTGAACAAACAAGATTAAAAAATAATTAAAAAGGTACATTTCCCTGCTTGTCCTGTTCCCACTGTAGTTGAATTATCAAAGGTGAACATGTCCATCATTCGAAAAAAGGTAACAAAATTGCAGTAAAAGGTTACTATACACGTGATTCTGAAAACATAATATATTTACTCAAATGTCCATGTGGAGATTCACATATTGGTAAGACAAGCAGGAAAATGAAAATACGATTAAACGAACATAAATCTAATATAAGGAACATTTTGCAAACAAAAGAACTTAAGGAATCAAAATATGGTGAGAGTACAGCGGTTAGACATTTCTTTGAAAAGAAACATAAAGTTAGTGATTTACGGTGGCAAATTATTGAAAAAATACTGCAAGGTATGAATGAAGCCCTAAATAGAAAGCGGTTGTTACAACGCAAATCCTTTTGGATTAGCGAGCTTGATACGATCTTCCCGAACGGTATGAATGAAGTGTTAAGTTTTAGTGCATATTCATAATATCTGTAATACTGGTTTCGTATTGTTGCGGTATATACTATACCTGTTAATTATTCCTGGTGTGAACTACGCGCTGGAGGTAGGTTAATTGAGTCAGGTGTGTCTACCTCATTAATACGAACAGGTACAGAGTCTCAGTACGCATGACTAAGGGGACGTACCCAGAAACGTAGCGTCAGACCTCTGGATCCGATCAGTGGTGTGTAAGATCTCTGCCAGCCGGTCAGCTTGTAACATTGAAGCCGTGCGGAGTGAGAGGAAAAAACTTGCAAACAATAAAGAAACATGCTTTGAAGCTACGAAGTAGTAATTGAATCTTCTTTTCATTGAATGAAGTAAAGCTGTGCATACACCATACCCATATTACTTAAAAGATGTTTGTTATAAGGAGAAAGGTGGTGTCTCTGAAAATGGGTGGAATCATTCACACATACTGCCTTTGATCTGAGATATCAGCAATCAGCAGTCATCCTGGTCCCCGACCGGCTAGTCCTTAAGGACTCAGGATGCAAGACGAATGCATATGCCCTGCGTCCTGAAGAGGTTAAAAGCATGTTGAGAAATGTCAATAATCTCACACAATATTGTATAATTTTAGATTTTATAGAAAGACAAGATGCTCCTACTATACTCAAAACTTCTTTTACTGAACTCAGCAGCAAAGCAAAAAAAATTATAAATATATATATATATATATATATATATATATATATTTTTTTTTTATATATATATATTCTTAGATGATAGAGAATAATCTTTGAACACCTAGTATGACGCAGCCAAACATGCTATTACTTCATCAATAACCAATCAGATTAGCACAAACATAGTAAATGTAACCGACAAGAGTTTCTTCCTTCTTCTTTGCTGCTCAGAAGTGTGAACAGATAAATATTTTCATTGCTCTGATATTTATATAATTTATTTCCCTTTTTTCCCCTATAATAAAATTATCTATTTTGGGGGGCGTGGCTTGACGCGCTGGCGGGTAGACGCGACTTCTGAGCGCTCCTACAGGGGTCTCCGCACTAAGGGCTCTAACTGCATATTATGGGAGGCAACCATAAGAAAAAAGGTGCCCAGAGACCACCGGAACACCCCGTGAATCCCCCTCGCTCCATTTCAGCCTTCTTCTTACCCCAGCAGCTGCGCACAGCCTCTTCTCCTGCTGCATCACACGCCAGCACCGCCATGCTGGAAACCGGAAGTGAAGCTCAGACGCAGCACAACGCGGCTTCCCGACAAGAGACCGCGATTCGCAGTATGCCAGAGATCATGGGCGGCGGTCCGGAAAAAACCCAGGAGAGCTCCGTACCCTCTGCTGAGACCACAGACCACCAGGGAACGCAAGTACCTGTTACCCCTCTCCATAATGCGGCACCTGCAATACAGCCCCTTTAGCGCTCTCCAGCCACTAAAGTCTCCCATACTCAGGGGCTACAGGGAATGCCCATACCTCCTCCTGAGCTCTTCACACAAACGCTGTCCCCAATTGCAAATGGGGATAGCACCTTAACCAAGCCGGTCATCAGCCTACAATGGGACCACACAACCCACTCTCCCCTTTTTGCCACGGGACCACTACAGGACGCACAATCCCCAGAGGGCCCTTACACACCTGTAAAGGTGCACACCGACAAACCTCCCACAACCCCCGAATCAGCCTGCAGACCGATTGTGCACCCTACACGCCTGGCCCCATCTGCCCAGCAAACTACCTGTGCTGTGGCAACTATACAAGACCAACCCACCAGCGTAGTGGAGACCCCAGGGACAACCCCCACTCCATTGACCTCAACTACCCTCCAAGTCCCGGGTCCACCACCCAGAAACGTCTTAGATTGGGCTGCTGAAATGGAGGTCACAGACTCCAGGCCTGATAGGAGCACCGACGAATCCTCAGATGACACTGACACCCCCGACTATTGGGGTGCGAGCCCACCTGCGAAAAAAAAAACTTTTCAAGACTCCACGTAAAGCCACAGTTCGTAGGACTACTATGTCTGGTAGATCCTCTTCTGATGACTAGCAAGATAATGTGAAACCCACACCTAAAACATCTAATGCTTTGACCTCGAGTAAACCTCATGACACTAACTCCGGGCAGACCCAACATTGTCCCCCGCCTCTTCTACCCTCGCCTGAAATGGCAGTCCGCACGCTCAAGAATCACCCAGAACTACAGGCCTTGCTTGCTTTGTTGCCTACCAAGACAGACCTCCTCTCTCTGGCTTCAGATTTGAAATCAGCATGGACAAAGGACTTGCAACCTGTTAAGACAGAAGTATCGCAACTCAGAACCCGAGTTATGCAACTGGAAGAAAACCACAAGTCTACCACACTGCAGATACAGGCTTTACAAGACTCCACTAAGAAACTATCCACGCAACAGACTGCAACAATTGAACATCTAGATGACCTGGACAACAGGAATCGCAGGAACAATATACGCATTAAAGGCTTACCAGAATCCGTCCTGCCTCAAGACCTAGCACCCACACTACAAAGACTCTTCAACGAAGTCTTGCAAAAATCTCCGGATAATTTTATAGAAATGGACAGGGCGCACCGTGCGCTGAAACCTAAAAACCCCGACCCAAAGAAACCGCGAGATGTCATCTGCCGGATCCATCACTACTTCCAAAAAGATGACATTATGCGCAAAGCCCGCACTCTCAAGTCTCTTACTTACGCTGGTTGTACGGTGCAACTATACCCTGACCTCTCTCTCCGCACTCTACGCCTGAGATCAGCGCTGAAACCCCTACTTCAAGTCCTCCAAAATGCTAAAATCCTATATCGATGGGGCTTTCCCTTCTCGCTGACAGCGCGACATGGCCCTACCTCAGCGACCCTGAGATCTCCTGATGACGTAGGTCTATTCCTACATACATTCAAACTTCCGCCTATGTCCCTGCCGGAATGGGAAGATTTATTCAACGGTGCTCCTGCTTTTCCACGAGATATACGTCCTACTTATCCACGCGGAAACCAAGAGAGTCCTCATCCCGCTCCACTACCACAACGTCAGAAGAGGAAGACCTGATTGATTCCTGGACTCTCTAATCGACCTTCTACTACATCTATCCTGATAATTCACCCTGAGACTCTTCAGTTCCTTGTTCCCGGGTACCATATAGTGTACCACACGGTTGTGACTTTTTGTTCATCACTACCTCACCCGGTTTAATTGCCATACTAATATTATCTCATTCCATCAGCTGGCGCTAGTTAGCTACTCCTAACTGGTCTCTATCACCGGGTCCCCCTCTACCATGTTTTGTTATTATTGTTACTGTTCCGTGTTCCTGCTCTGATTCCATGCCTCCCAATATTTAGAATTCGTAGGGTCTTAGTACCTGACCAACATGACACTGCCCACCCACTCTGAGCCCTCACCATGGAATAATGACTGAGTAGCACAATTGATAGCATCCAGACCCCAATCCCCTCTGCTCATTCTCATCCATGGTACTTACTACCACGCCTCTAGCCGGGCGCGCCTACCTCGTTACCCCCACTAGATTTAGGGTTCAGCTGGTTCTGACCCTTTGCTTGGCCCTTATGGCCACCTCATATAGTCCCTTTGCAAACGTGCCTATGCGTTTGCTCCCCCTCTTCAACCCCATGTCCCTGTTTCTGTTTCGCAATACCTTCCTACCTCCCTTTCTGTTCCTCCTTCCTCTCAACTTCTCTTTCTTCTCCGATTACAGGTATACTGTCCTCCGTCTGAAGTGGTTCCGAAGCGTGGTGCTGCGGGTGAGACCCCTCCGTGGTGGTGAGTTAGACTTCATCATCCCCTCCTCCAATGATGGCTGACATAAATGTAACGTCCCTCAATGTTAGGGGACTCAACACGCCCGAAAAGAGAGCCCAACTATTGTATAATCTGCACAAGAGGAAATCACACATATTAGCCCTTCAGGAAACTCACTTTCGTAGTGACCAGATCCCCAGATTCCTCAGTCGCTACTTTCCCACATGGATACACAGCACAAACCCAGACTCAAAATCAAAAGGCGTTTCACTCGCCTTCCATAGGTCCTTGCCCATCAAGATAGTAGAATCGATAACGGACCCAAATGCGAGATTTGTATTCGCCAACTGTGACCTAGCTGGCCAGAAATTAACCATTGCCTCCATTTATGCCCCCAATCACGGGCAAGTTGCCTTCTTATGCGCAACCTTAGAAGCCCTATCCTCCTTCGCCACTGGCCACATTATTCTGTGTGGTGACCTCAACATTCCACTTTCCCCCCTTACTGACACTTCCTCTGGACACTCTTATATCCCCTATCGCCAACTCAGATCCATTAAACAAAAACTACACGCCCTTCAGCTCAGCGATACGTGGCGCATAATGCACCCTCAAGGCAGAGACTTCTCCTTCTACTCCCATCCCAGAAATATTTATAGTCGCATCGACTATATTTTCTGCTCCCATCATTTCCTTCCATCAATTACATCGGCCTCGATAGGATCTGTCACATTTTCTGACCACGCCCCGGTACACCTCTCCTTCACGCTACCCTCGTTTGCCAAACCCCATGCCACCTGGCGCCTGAACGAATCCCTTCTCCTAGATCCATTATGCCTACAGGAGTTGACAGAAACGATCTCAAATTTTAACTCTGATCATGAACATGACATTTCGTCTCCTCTCATTAAATGGGAGGCGTTGAAATGTGTCCTACGAGAAGGAGCAGCGAAGCTATCCTCCTTACTAACCAAACTAGCCTCCTTAGAATCACAACACAAACAAAACCTTCACGAACAGACCCTCAGGGACATCATTAAAGTAAGACAGGAATTGCTGTCTCTATTGAACTCAAAATATCAATATTACAAACAAATTACTGGACGCCATTTCTATGAATGGGGGAACAAGTCAGGCAAGCTACTCGCCAGAGCTTTAAGAGAAAAACGCTCCTCACTTTATATCTCATCCATCCAGAATAAAAAAGGCACACAGTCTCACCTAACCCAAGACATATTATCAGCCTTCAGACAGTACTACATGACCCTCTACAACCTGCCGACTCCACCCCCTACATCCCCAAACACCCAACCGTCTTTATCGCAATATATCTCCTCCACGGCGCTTCCCCGCCTCTCGCCTGACACCATATCCTCCCTAGAATCCCCATTCACATCAGAAGAACTTACAACAGCTATATCAGCCCTCCCGGCGGGTAAAAGCCCCGGCCCAGATGGTTACACAGCCAAATTCTATAAAGCCCTTCGTGATAACTTGACCTCTCCCCTCCTCACAGCTTTTAACTATATCTCTGATTCATCCTCTATTCCCACATCTTTCTTGAGAGCCTTCATCACGGTGATCCCAAAGGAGGGTAAGGACCCCACCCAATGTCAAAACTACAGACCAATTTCCCTCCTTAACGTGGATACAAAACTTTTTGCTAAACTTATCGCAAACAGACTGGCTACCCATATGGAAGCCTTAATCCACGCGGACCAAGTAGGATTTGTCAGAGGAAGGGAGGCGAGAGATAACACTCTCCGTACCTTCTCTGCCGTCCACTATGCTCGAAAAACCCGCTCTCCCATATTTCTACTGTCTCTCGACGCGGAGAAGGCGTTTGACCGTGTGGATTGGGGCTTTCTTGACGCCACTCTGTCTCAGATTGGGTTGGGCACCCTGATGAAGGCTCGTATAATGGCTCTCTACTCTAATCCACAAGCTCAGGTCAGAGTGAACGGCCTCCTATCCCCACCGTTTGACATTGGCAATGGCACGAGGCAAGGCTGTCCCCTATCCCCGATTCTATACATTTTGTGCATGGAACATCTGCTTAACGCCATCCGGCAAAACAAAGACATCAAGGGACTCCAGACCCCCTCGTGCCAGTGCAAATGCGCCGCCTTTGCAGACGATCTCCTGCTATACCTGTCTGCCCCCCTTATATCTCTCTCCTCGCTTCTCTCCACCATACGCACATTCTCTTACCATAGCAATTACAAGTTAAATCCATCCAAAAGCGAGGCCCTCAATATTACCCTTCCTCCAGAACTGGTCAATCATCTCCGTACTACATACCCCTTCAAATGGTGTGACAGATCCCTAAAATATTTAGGTGTCCAAATCCCCTCCAACCTGTCTGATACTTACACCCTAAACTTCCCCCCGTTATTGAAAATGCTGGGGCGGGACCTTGCCAGGTGGGAGCGCAGAGACTTTTCCTGGATAGGACGGATTAACATCCTGAAAATGAATGTCCTACCCCGCCTACTCTATCTGTTCTCTGCTATACCGACACTCCTCTCACGCTCTTTCTTCAGGGAGGTCTCTGTCCTCTTCACTGGCTTTGTCTGGGCCCATAAACCCCCGAGACTCAACAGGGAGATCCTATCCATGCGTAAACTTGACGGTGGCCTGGGTCTCCCTCATTGTCTTCACTACCACCTTGCTGCGGTCCTAGCCAGAGTACTGGATTGCCACACACTTGACAAAAACAAACTCTGGATAGCCCTAGAACGAGACGCCACTTCACTAGACCCCAAAACGCTACTGTGGCTCCCTGGGAAAAAACTTCCTCCTCACCTCACCACAGACATGCCTCCAGTCACAGCCTCGATTGCACACATCAAACGACACTTCTTACCTACCCTCGCGATCTACACGCCCGATGGTCCACTGACGCCTGTTTTTGGCAACCCCCTCTTCCCAGCAGCACACTCTGCCTCTCTCTTCTTAGGAATGTCCAGGGCCGACTCTCCCACATTCTTCCACCTCCTCACGCCGACCTCCCTTAAACCACTTGATGCCCTATGTGGTGGTCTCCCTACATCTTTCACACAATCCTTCCAGTATTCACAACTGCATCACTTTTACAAGACTTCCAAATCCCCCCTCCATCTACACCGCACCTTCTCTCCGTTCGAGAAGCTATGTGTAGCCTCTGACAGGACTTTCCGTCCGATTAGCACTCTATATTCCCTCCTACTAGACTCCTTACGGACCACCCCATTACCTTATAGAAACGGGTGGGAGAAGGAACTAGACACATGCTTCTCTGACGAGGATTGGAAGAAAGCGTTACTGCAATGCCATAAACTGTCCACCTCCTGCAAAGCCCAGGAAACGAATTATAAAATACTAACTAGGTGGTACAGAGTCCCCTCCCTCCTCGCAAAATTTTACCCGGGTGTTTCTGACACGTGTTGGAGATGCGGAGAACCTGGGGGAAATATGACACATATTTGGCTGACATGTAATGCCCTGACCTCCTTCTGGTCCCAAGTCTTAGACCTCATTCATAGACTGACATCCATACAACTCCCTAAACTACCTGGCCCCCTACTGCTATCCATGTTCCCATCTCCTTTACCGAAATGGCAAGCACGCCTCGCGGGCTTCATGGTCCTAGCAGCGAGAACAGTCATACCAAGGAACTGGAAATCCGCCTCCCCACCTACACTCTCATCCTGGTTTCAGGAACTCTCCCACCTTCACCGGATGGAGGAGCTCCTAGCTGACTCCAGACGTCAGGCAACGAAACATCACCTAATATGGGGCCCATGGACTGCCTTCCTATCTACAGACTCTTACAGAACATTATACACTTCACACTCCACCCACCCAGTCCAGGGAGTCTCCCGGGTGTGTTGAGTTCCCAACTCAAACTCCAGATAGCAGCCACGGGGAGGGGATCGAACCTGCTCACCGCACTTGGGAACCCACCGATGCGCTACCTGTAACACTTTGTACCACTACCATTCTTGTACTCATATACTCTTTTCCTACCCTCTCTTTCCCCCTTTCCTTAACTACCACTTTCTCTTTCTCTTCCACTATCCTGTTGCCTTAATACCTCTCTTTCTTCCCTCTCTCTGAACCTCTCTCTAAACAGTTGCTATAACTCCGATTAGATAGATAGTTGTTCTAGCTCTCCACGCTCACCTCTAGATACATGTCTCTCATGACTGACTTGTGACCAGCACGGCTACAATCTTGTATGCTTTCTCGCAGTCTTTATGCCAATGCAATGGTTTTATAGATCGGAGGTACCTACCTGATTACCTTTTGTAAGCATTTCAACTGATTGTTGCTTGTTACTGCACAACTGTTTATGTGTCTCTCTTAAGGAAAATAAAAATTTCTACTTAAAAAAAAAAAAAAATTATCTATTTTATTATTTTTCTTTATTATACAATACTTATTTATATTTGTCTCCCCGATCATCCCCGGTGATCTCTCCTTCTGCTGGGACCTCCTTCTCCTCAATATACCTCAGTTGTTGTTATTTTCTTCTGCATCATCGGCGCCATTTTCTCTTCAGTCTCCCTGTGCGTCTGACCGTTATGTCTCGTGAGACTTCATCCCGCAGTGTGATATTCACCTGTAGGACAGTTTCGTCATCTCTTTTTACTGCATCAAACCCCTCTGGCTATATTGTTACAGTGTTGCTAGTCCGTATATTTTTTCTGGCATTATTTTCTATAGAATCGCCATTTCTTCTGCTATACAACAAATTTTTTATTGCCAAATTTTATATTGCACTATATAAATGTCTATTCAATTTCTATATATTGAAAATCTGGTTTGTTTTATTTCATCCATATTTAATATTATATATATATATATATATATATATATATATATATATATATATATATATATTTCTTATTTACATTAATTAATCTATTTATTTAATTTATTTACATTTAGCACAATGTCTAAAGAAAACAGACCATCTAATAAGGATGTCCGTCCTCATTCCTTAACCCCTTAATGATGCAGGACATAAATGTACGTCCTGGTGAGCTGGTACTTAATGCGCCAGGACGTACATTTACGTCCTATACATAACCGCGAGCATCGGGGCGATGCTCGGGTCATGCACGGCAGGTCCCGGCTGCCAGCTAAAATTAGCCCTCATACCGCCGCTTATACTGAAAAATGAAAAAGTTATAGGTCTTCAAAATAGGGGGATTTTAAATGTACTTATTTTGTTAAAAAGTTTGCGATTTTTTTAAGCACAACATTAACAGACAAGTATGTTATCATGGGTATCATTTTAATTGTATTGACCCAAAGAATAAAGAACACATGTCATTTTCACCATAAATTGTACAGTGTGAAAACAAAACCTTCCAAAATTTGCAAAATTGCGGTTTTCTTTTTAATTTCCCCACACAAATAGTATTTTTTGGGTTGCACCATACATTTTATGGTAAAGTGAGTGATGAAATTACAACGGACAACTGGTCGTGCAAAAAACAAGCCCTCATACTAGTCTGTGGATCAAAATATAAAAGAGTTATAATATTTTGAAGGCAAGGAGGAAAATACGAAAACGTTAAAATAAAATTGTCTGAGTCATTAAGGCCCAAATGGGCTGAGTCCTTAAGGGGTTAATATCTGAATCCATCTCTCATGAGCATCTCCAACACCTTGTCGATTCCATTTCTACATCTTGTTATTCAGCTGTCCAGTCTGCTGTATCATCTCTTCATGACAGTGTTAATATATTTATTACCATGGCCTATTCACGATCTAATACGGTAGATCGGATTAATCTGGGTCCATCTACTCCTTCTGACCAATATTGGTTTCCTGAAGATTCATTATCTAAAATGGCTAGGGGTCTTAAAGTCCCTAAAAAGCTATTTGTAAGAAAAATTATACTTCTGATGGCAAGCACCCTTCTAAGATTTCTAAATCATCTAACAAAAAAGTTCGCCATGATTATTATGCTGACCAACGATCTGATTTCGGTTCATTACCCAGTGTAATTCATTTACACCCTTTACCCTCTTCCCCTGAGGAAGAACATCTGAAATGGGCTCATAAATCCGCTAAGCGGACAAAACCGGATTCTTTTCAAGAATAATCTTTGGATGAATCCTTAGATTCTCAAGAGGAGGCTATGGACCATGATGATTATTACTCTGATGAGAGTGGTGAAATTATTGATTATCAGGACGTAATTGTTGTTGGGAATTTTGGGAAGCCATTCTTCAATCCCTCGCTCATACGTCATCCTAGATCTGGAGAATGGCTTCCCAAACCCAAAGGCCCCACATTTTTGGTCATTATGGTTAAAGAACGGCCTTGATAAGTCTGCCCGCAATAAACTAAATGCCAAGTGCCTAAGACCCACTCTCCCCCATAGTGCCTCACTCACCCCGGATTTGGATCACATATTAACCAAATTCCTTATTCCCCCTTACAAAAATTCTAGACTTGACAGAAGAAGAATCTTCTTTTAATAGACCCATTGATACAGAAGTGTTAAGAGGATGGGCTCAACGAGCCGTATGTTTCTTTGGTAATGTCATTTCAGCCATTTTTAAAGATCATTGACCCGCAGTTGACCAATTTGGCCTCTAACGAGCCTGAAAACCCCACTGAGGGTATGTTATTCTGGGAAGACTTTATTAGAGAAATGGGGAAGTACGTACAGGAGTGGCTTAATGATACAGCGTGGAGCAGGGCGTAGAAACCGGCGGGATGGATCCCACCAGCAATTCAGGGTGGGGGACTGATAATGGTATGAAGCACACCACCCGCGCAGGCCGCCGCTACTGAGGATCCAGGACACTCGTCCCAGATCCCCAGCAGACATCGCTGACTTCTCCGGTATGTGCAATACACGCACATACAGGAGAAGGTGTCCCCTCTGTCTAAGCCGCATCTGCAGCTTACACAGAGGAGACGTGACCTCCGCCCCCACGCAGCATGCAGTAAAGGCGCCGATGACATCACTCATGGGCGCCTGTACTGTGGAGGGGAGAAGACGTGGGCCCCTGCTGCGGAGGAGATCGCTGCTTGGGACATCATGTGAGCATCATTTTTTTTTAACTCTGCATATACCTATGGGGAAGAGGGGGAGGGGGGTAACTCTGCATATACCTATGGGGAAGAGGGGGGGAGGGGGTACCTCTGCATAAGCCTATGGGGAAGAGAGGGTAACTCTGCATATACCTATGGGGAAGAGGGGGGAGGGGGTAATTCTGCATATACCTATGGGGGTTGTAACTCTGCATACACCTACGGGAAAGGAGGGGGGGTGAAACCTACTATGAAAGCTGAGTGATGATTCCTGTGAGAAATATAATTACCACATATTTAGGCAAACTTTGCTGTTCGGAAGTCTAGGAAAGCTGGGTGAAAAATATGGCTGCAATTATATTTCTGCAATTATATGATATGTGTTACCACATATTAAGGAAAGCTTTGCTGTTTTGAAGTCTAGGAAATCTGGGTGAAAAAATATGGCTGCAATTATATTTCTGCAATTATATTAAATGTGTTACCACATATATATAGGCAAACTTTGCTGTTCTGAAGTCTAGAAAAGCTGGATGAAAAAATATTGCTGCAATTATATTTCTGCAATTATATTATGTGTTACCAGAAATTTAGGCACACTTTGCTGTTCAAAAGTCTAGGAAAGCTGGGTGAAAAAAACATATGGCTGCAATTATATTTCTCACAGGAATCATCACTTGGATGGGGCTGAACCATGAGGAAACCATATAGTGGCTGACTGACACAGTGTTGAGGTGTTGGCAGCATGAGGAGACCATAAAGTGGCTGAATGACACAGCGTGGAGGTGTTGGCAGCATGAGGAGACCATATAGTGGCTGAATGGCACAGCTTGGATGAGGCTGAACCATGAGGAGACCATATAGTGGCTGAAAGACACAGCATGGAGGTTTTGGCAGCATGAGAAGACCATATAGTGGCTGAATGACACAGCGTGGAGGTGTTGGCAGCATGAGGATACCATATAGTGGCTGAATGACACAGCTTGAATGAGGCTGAAGCATGAGGAGACCATATAGTGGCTGAATGACACAGCATGGAGGTGTTGGCAGTATGAGGAGACCATAAAGTGGCTGAATGACACAGCTTGGATGAGGCTGAAGCATGAGGAGACCATATAGTGGCTGAATGACACAGTGTGGAGGTGTTGGCAGCATGAGGAGACCATATAGTGGCTGAATGATACAGCGTGGAGGTGTTGGCAGCATGAGGAGACCATATAGTGGATGAATGACACAGCGTGGAGGTGTTGGCAGCATGGGGAGACCATATAGTGGCTGAATGACACAGCGTGGATGAGGCTGAAGCATGAGGAGACCATATAGTGGCTGAATGACACTCCGTGGAGGTGTTGGCAGCATGAGAAGACCATATAGTGGCTGAATGACACAGCGTGGAGGTGTTGGCAGCATGAGGATACCATTTAGTGGCTGAATGACACAGCTTGAATGAGGCTGAAGCATGAGGAGACCATATAGTGGCTGAATGACACAGCATGGAGGTGTTGGCAGTATGAGGAGACCATAAAGTGGCTGAATGACACAGCTTGGATGAGGCTGAAGCATGAGGAGACCATATAGTGGCTGAATGACACAGTGTGGAGGTGTTGGCAGCATGAGGAGACCATATAGTGGCTGAATGATACAGCGTGGAGGTGTTGGCAGCATGAGGAGACCATATAGTGGCTGAATGACACAGCGTGGATGAGGCTGAAGCATGAGGAGACCATATAGTGGCTGAATGACACTCCGTGGAGGTGTTGGCAGCATGAGGAGACCATATAGTGGCTGAATGACACAGCGTGGAGGTGTTGGCAGCATGTGGAGACCATATAGTGGCTGAATGACACCGCTTGGATGAGGCTAAAGCATGAGGAGACCATATAGTGGCTGAATGACACAGCGTGGAGGTGTTGGCAGCATGAGGAGATCATATATTAGCAGAATGACACAGCATGGAGGTGTTGGCAGCATGAGGAGACTATATAGTGGCTGAATGACACAGCTTGGATGAAGCTGAAGCATGAGGAGACCTTGTAGTGGCTGAATGACACAGCGTGGAGGTGTTGGCAGTATGAGGAGACCATATAGTGGCTGAATGACACATTTTGGATGAGGCTGAAGCATGAGGAGACCATATAGTGGCTGAATGACACAGCATGGAGGTGTTGGCAGTATGAGGAGACCATAAAGTGGCTGAATGACACAGCTTGGATGAGGCTGAAGCATGAGGAGACCATATAGTGGCTGAATGACACAGTGTGGAGGTGTTGGCAGCATGAGGAGACCATATAGTGGCTGAATGATACAGCGTGGAGGTGTTGGCAGCATGATGAGACCATATAGTGGATGAATGACACAGCGTGGAGGTGTTGGCAGCATGGGGAGACCATATAGTGGCTGAATGACACAGCGTGGATGAGGCTGAAGCATGAGGAGACCATATAGTGGCTGAATGACACTCCGTGGAGGTGTTGGCAGCATGAGGAGACCATATAGTGGCTGAATGACACAGCGTGGAGGTGTTGGCAGCATGTGGAGACCATATAGTGGCTGAATGACACCGCTTGGATGAGGCTAAAGCATGAGGAGACCATATAGTGGCTGAATGACACAGCGTGGAGGTGTTGGCAGCATGAGGAGATCATATATTAGCGGAATGACACAGCATGGAGGTGTTGGCAGCATGAGGAGACTATATAGTGGCTGAATGACACAGCTTGGATGAAGCTGAAGCATGAGGAGACCTTGTAGTGGCTGAATGACACAGCGTGGAGGTGTTGGCAGTATGAGGAGACCATATAGTGGCTGAATGACACATTTTGGATGAGGCTGAAGCATGAGGAGACCATATAGTGGCTGAATGACACAGTGTGGAGGTGTTGGCAGCATGAGGAGATCATATAGTAGCGGAATGACACAGCATGGAGGTGTTGGCAGCATGAGGAGACCATATAGTGGATGAATGACAGTTTCGATGAGGCTGAAGCATGAGGAGACCATATAGTGGCTGAATGACACAGCGTGGAGGTGTTGGCAGCATTAGGAGACCATATAGTGGCTGAATGTCACAGCGTGGAGTTGTTGGCAGCATGAGGAGATCATATAGTGGCTGAATGACACAGCTTGGATGAGGCTGAAGCATGAGGATACCATATAGTGAGTGAATAACACAGCGTGGAGGTGTTGACTGCAAGAGGAGACCATATAGTGGCTGAATGACACAGCGTTGAGGTGTTCGCAGCATCAGGAGACCATATAGTGGCTTAATGACACAGCTTGGATGAGACCATATAGTTGCTGAATGACACAGCGTAGAGGTGTTGGCAGCATGAGGAGACATTATAGTTGCTGAAAGACACCGCGTGGAGGTGTTGGCAGCATGAGGAGACCATATAGTGGCTGCATGACCATACACTAGGCCTTCACAATCCCTAAGATTATGAAATTCATTCTGAAAATTAAACCGAAGATTTTGGATAGCTGGTGCTACCATAACAAAATGTTTATTCCCAGACCCAGGCCAAGCAGCATCAGTAATCCATATATTGCCTGAATGACGCAGCCCAGAGTTGGCTGAAGCATGTGGAGACCCCAGGGCTTCACAATCCCTAAGAAAAAAGAAGTTAAAAATTTTAACTGAAGATTTTGGGTAGCTAGTGCTACCATAACAAAAGTAGATGAAAGAAAGAAGCGACTGCGCCGTTTCACGCCCCCTGGGCGTTTCTTCAGAAACGCCCAGGGGGTGTGAAACGGAGCCGTCGCTTCAGATGGGGCTCTGTAACACCTCCTGCCCTGCCGTTCCATCTAACCGTATGTTGCCACTGTTACTACTTTTTTGAATAAAGAACACAGCATCGGATTGGTGAGTGATCTGCTTCTTTCTTTCGTCTTCTTTGGATATATGTCTTATTGAACTTTGCAGCGTGAGCACGACTGATAATCCGGCTGATTTTAATGAGCACAGCACGCACTGACGGCAGCACACTTTGCATTTACTTCCCGAGAGCAGTGCCAGGTGTTCTGTTATACTAGGACCATAACAAAAGTATTTATTCCCGGAACGAGGTCCAGCAGCATCAGTAAACAATATATTGCCGGAATGATACAGCCTGGAGTTGGCAAAACATGAGAAGACCAATAAAATATAATAATTTTAAATAGAAATCTAAGATTTTGAAATTGAAATTGAGCATTTTGAAATGGAACTTTTAACTTCCAAGTTTTAGCCCCGGCGTGTGGGTACAAAGGAGCTAATCTAACAAGGAGTCACATGTCACATGGCAGCACAATGACAGAGCCTGGAGGTGGCAACAGTAGGAGGAGACCATAAAGTGGCTGAATGGCACAGCCTGGAGTTGGCTAAAGCATGAGGAGACCATATAGTGTCTGAATGGCACAGCTTGGATTTGGCAGCAGATGAAGAGACAATAGGGCCTCACAGTCTCTAAGAATAAAATATGAATTTAGAAATTTCCATTGAAGATGTATGGTACCTAGTTCTACCACAAACATATATAGGTAATGTCCTAGACCCAGCAGCATCACTAAACCATGTGGTTGCTGAATGACACAGGAGCAGGCAGCAGCATGAGTACACAAGAGGGGTTAACAATCCCTAACATTAAAAGGTGAATGTTGAAATCTCTATTGAAGATGCATGTTAGCTAGTGCTACCATCCAAAAATGTAAGGCCCAAGCCCAGCAGCATCAATAGACCATGTAGTTGCTGAATGACACAGACAGGAGCAGTCAGCAGCAGGAGTACACAAGAGGGTTTCATAACTCCTTACACTGAAAGATCAATGTTGAAATCTCAATTAAGAATGTATGTAAGCTAGTGCTAACATCCAAAAATGTAAGGCTCAAGCCTAGCAGCATCAGTAAGCCAATTAGTTCCTGAAACACACAGTCAGAAGCAGGCATCAGAAGTAAACAAGAGGGTTTCATAACCCCTTACATTGAAAGATCAATGTTGAAATCTCAATTAAGCATGTATGTAAACTAGTGCTAACATCCAAAAATTTAAGAACCAAGCCCAGAAGCATCAGTAAGCCAAGTAGTTCCTGAAAGACACAGTCAGTAGCAGGCAGCAGCAGTTCTCAAGAGGATTTCATAACCCCTAAGATTGAAAGATCAATGTTTAAATCTCTATTGAAGAGGTATGTTACCTCATGCTATCATCAAAGAATTGAAGGCCCAAGCCCAGCAGCATCACTAAGCACAGTAGTTCCTGAAACACACGGCCTGGAGCAGGCATCAGCATGAGTTTAGAAGAGGGCTTTACAAACCCTAAAATTAAAATGTTAATGTTGAAATCTGTATAGAAGATGTATGTTAGCTAGTCTAACATCCAAAAAAATTAGTCACAGGCCCAGAAGCATCACTATATCATATAGTTGCTGAAACACACAGCCTGGATCAGGCAGCAGCAGAAGTACCCAAGAGGTCTTAAAAAACCCTAACATTACAAGGTGAATATTGAAATCTGTATAGAAGATGTATGTTAGCTAGTGCTAACATAAAAAAAAATTAGGCACAGGCCCAGCAGCATCAATAAGCCAAGTAGTAGCTGAAACATACAGCCTGGAACAGGAAGCAGGGTGCGTACATAAGAGGGCTTCACAACCCCTAACATTAAAAGTTCAATGTTGAAATCTCTATTGAGCATGTATGTTTGCTAGTGCTACCATAAAAAATTTAGGTAATATCTAGAGATGAGCGAATCGAACTTGACGAACCCGAATTCGTTACGAATTTTATGAAAAATTCGATTTGCTACGAATATCGCCGCGATTCTATCGCACAAATCGCTTCATTAAACTCCATTTTACAGCGTTCCAGGCTATTGTAGAGCTAAGATGGCGGATCTACATGTGAGTACATGGGGCAGGGGATTATGGGAGGGCGGGAAACAGCGGCGGGAATGAAGGTAGGCGGGCTGACCCAGAACCACATGTGAGATGCAGCCTATCAGTGTTCACTGACCCCTGTGATGTCACAGCCCCTATATAATCGGCGGCCATCTTGCCTCACTTCATTTCATCTATGCACTCAGATGGAGAGGACGGGACTGTGTGTGTGTGTGTGAATAGCTCATACCACAGCGTTACACTGCAACTGCTAGTCACATCAGCATTAGGGAAAGGCAGGAGTGCGGAGTGCTGTGCTGTTTCTCTGAGAAGGATCATTGATAGCTAAACCTCCTATTCACATTATGGAGCATTGCAGCAGAGAGGGGCAGATAGCTGTCAGCTGCCTCATACAGATCTCCAAGCTGCCTGAACTTTCTGAAGCATCTTATCTCCTCATTTTTCAGCTCTATTGAGTTTTTTATTCTCCACAAATCTTCTGCTGCTCAGAATTGTGTGACAGGGTGCAATTTAGGGTTTAATCCCTGGATTTTTTTTTTTGGTGGTGCTGCACTGTTGGGTCCTGCTGCTGTTCAGAAATAAGTCATATTAGTGTGGACTTTAGTGCCTTTTTACCATTTTTCACCTGTTACTCTGTCTCTGTGCTAAATTCAGTGTTATACCACACGTTATACACCTGCCGGTGTATTAACCCCTTAAGGACCAATGACGTACCGGTACGTCATTGGTCCTGCTCTTCTGATATAACGCGGGGTTACACAGTAACCCCGCGTCATATCATGGCGGGCCCGGCGTCATAGTGAAGCCGGGACCCGCCTCTAATAGCGCGCAGCGACGATCGCGGCGCCGCGCGCTATTAACCCTTTAGCCGCGCGCTCAAAGCTGAGCCGCGCGGCTAAAAGTGAAAGTGAAAGTTCCCGGCTAGCTCAGTCGGGCTGTTTGGGATAGCCGCGGCTAATCGCGGCATCCCGAACAGCTGACAGGACAGCCGGAGGGCCCCTTCCTGCCTCCTCGCTGTCCGATCGCCGAATGACTGCTCAGTGCCTGAGATCCAGGCATGAGCAGTCATGCGGCAGAATCGTTGATCACTGGTTTCTTATGAGAAACCAGTGATCAACATAGAAGATCAGTGTGTGCAGTGTTATAGGTCCCTATGGGACCTATAACACTGCAAAAAAAAAGTGAAAAAAAAAGTGAATAAAGATCATTTAACCCCTTCCCTATTAAAAGTTTGAATCACCCCCCTTTTCCAATAAAAAAAAAACACAGTGTAAATAAAAATAAAAATAAACATATGTGGTATCACCGCGTGCGGAAATGTCCGAATTATAAAAATATATCATTAATTAAACCGCTCGGTCAATGGCGTGCGCGCAAAAAAATTCCAAAGTCCAAAATAGTGCATTTTTGGTCACTTTTTATATCATTTAAAAATGAATAAAAAGTGATCAATAAGTCCTATCAATGCAAAAATGGTACCGTTAAAAACTTCAGATCACGGCGCAAAAAATTAGCCCTCATACCGCCCCATACACGGAAAAATAAAAAAGTTATAGGGGTCAGAAGATGACAATTTTAAACATATTAATTTTCCTGCATGTAGTTATGATTTTTTCCAAAAGTCCGACAAAATCAAACCTATATAAGTAGGGTATCATTTTAATCGTATGGACCTACAGAATACATATCAGGTGTCATTTTTACCGAAAAATGTACTACGTAGAAACGGAAGCCCCCAAAAGTTACAAAACAGCGTTTTTTTTTTAAATTTTGTCGCACAATGATTTTTTTTCCCGCTTCACCATAGATTTTTGGGCAAAATGACTGACGTCATTACAAAGTAGAATTGGTGGCGCAAAAAATAAGCCATCATATGGATTTTTAGGTGTAAATTTGAAAGAGTTATGATTTTTTAAAGGCAAGGAGCAAAAAACGAAAATGCAAAAACGGAAAAACCTCCGGTCCTTAAGGGGTTAAAGAATTTTTTTTTTCCTGAGTACAAATACGCTTAACAGTGGCCTATTGCAAAGGGCCTAAATACAAGCAAATAGCATACCATATAATACCTTTTTTTCTGTCTCTGTGCTAAATTCAGTGTTATACCACACGTTATACACCTGCCGGTGTATTAAAGAAAATACATTTTTTCCTGAGTAAAATTACGCTTAACAGTGGCCTTATCATTGCAAAGGGCCTAAATACAAGCAAATAGTGTACCATATACTACCTTTTTTTCTGTCTCTGTGCTAAATAAAGTGATGTACCACATGTTATATACCTGCTGATGTATTAAAGAAAAAAAAGGTTTTCCTGTGTCAAAATACGCTTTTTCAGTGGGATTATCATTGCAAAGGGCCTAAATACAAGCAAATAGCGTACCATATACTACCTTTTTTTCTGTCTCTGTGCTAAATTCAGTGTTATACCACATGTTATACACCTGCCGGTGTATTATAGAAAAAAAGGTTTTCCTGCGTAAAAATACGCTTAACAGTGGCCTTATCATTGCAAAGGGCCTACATACAAGCAAATAGTGTACCATATACTACCTTTTTTTCTGTCTCTGTGCTAAATTCAGTGTTATACCACACGTTATACACCTGTCGGTGTATTAAAGAAAAAAATTTTTTTCCTGAGTACAAATACGCTTTTTCAGTGGCATTATCATTGCAAAGGGCCTACATACAAGCAAATAGCATACCATATACCACCTTTTTTTCTGTCTCTGTGCTAAATTCAGTGTTATACCACACGTTATACACCTGCCGGTGTATTAAAGAAAAAAAGTTTTTCCTGAGTAAAAATACGCTTGACAGTGGCCTTATCATTGCAAAGGGCCTACATACAAGCAAATAGCATACCAAATACCACCTTTTTTTCTGTCTCTATGCTAAATTCAGTGTTATACCACACGTTATACACCTGCCGGTGTATTAAAGAAAATACATTTTTTCCTGTGTCAAAATACGCTTTTCAGTGGCCTTATCATTGTAAAGGGCCTAAATTCAAGCAAATAGTGTACCATATACCACCTTTTTTTCTGTCTCTGTGCTAAATTAAGTGTTATACCTCACGTTATACACCTGCCGGTGTATTGAAGAAAGAAAAAAGTTTTTCCTGCGTACAAATACGCTTAACAGTGTGCTCATCATTGCAAAGGGCATACCTACAACCAAGTAGTGTACTAATTAGTACCTGTATTTCTGTCTGTCTGTATTTCTGCACTAAGTATGTCAGGCAGGGAAGTGCCAGGACGTGCACAGAGAAGGGGCAGAGGCCTGCATACGTCAGGCAGAGTTGGCAGCAGACTTGGGGCGAGTGGCAGCAGGAGTCGCAGCAATAGGCCTGAGCTCCCGTTAACACCAAGGGGTTGTGTCGTCGACACATGTCTCCTCGTCAATTGGTTTGCACACTCATCCCCATCATCACAAACAACATCTGACAACCCCAGTCAAGAGTCGGTGGGTTCCTCAGACACAACACTCAGTTGGCATGGCCCGGGAGCAGTCCCTGTAATCCCATTGCCTTTTTCCTATGCTGTTCCCTCTCCCAAAGAAGTATCTCATGCTTTGGGTTCAGCTCCACTATTTAGCGAGGACGATGTAATAGAGGACAGTCAGCATCTAATGGGCAGCCAAGAATGTGAGGAGACATGCATCCCTTGCTCCGCAAGGCGGCCAAATAGTGATGTGGAGAGTGACGTGGGAGGCGGTGTTTCAATTGCTCAGGGTCCTGAGGCAGACACTGTTGTGGAACATGAGTGCACACATCTTTTGATGATGATGATGAAGCCGATCGCAATTGGGAGCCGGGTGCAGAAGCCGGGGCTTCATCATCATCAGGAGAAGAGATTTGCTCTTTGTCTATAAGGCAGCAAGGCGGTAGCACGGTTGGCAATCAACGTGGTGGTGGCAGTAGTGGAAATTCAGGAGCCAAACGTGCCAGGGGGAGACCACCTGCTTCGCGGCAAGCTACCATTCAGGGAGGTAGTGGAACAGGGGTTCCTGGAGACGGCGCCAATAGCAGTGAAATAGTGCGAACTACGGGTGGGAAAATCAGCTACTCTGCGGTGTGGTTGTTCTTCATAAAGAATCCGGAGGACCTTAGCGTAGTCACATGCAAAATCTGTCGGCAGAAAGTGAAGCATGGCCAAAGTCCCTATCTCGGCACCACGGCCCTGCGTTTTGAGCTGTAACTACGGGCAGGGACAATACATCTCTTTTACGGCCCACTGGGTAAATGTTGTTCCTGCACAGCCTCAGCAGCAACTTGGACAGGTCACACCGCCTCCTCCTCCACGCTCTCGCTCCCAGGCAGTTGGTCCTTTTACATTGTGCGCCTCCTCCCCCGTGTCCTCGGCCTCCACTGCACATCCAAATCTCGGTGGCCCTTCATCGTACCATGTGTGTAGGGCACAGCGGTGTCAAGCCGTCCTTCACATGGTTTGCCTTGGCGAACGGAGTCACACAGGGGAGGAACTGCTGAAGTTCATTAGGGAAGAAATCCGAGTATGGCTTTCTCCACGAAATCTGGAAATGGTGACCGACAATGGGAAGAACATTGTGGCCGCGCTGCGACAAGGAAGTGTGAACCATTCGCCCTGCATGGCACACATGTTGAATCTGGTTGTCAAGAAGTTCATCAAGTCTGCACCCCATTTGCAAGACATCCTGACAATGGCAAGGAAACTGTGCATGCACTTCAGCCACTCGTACATCGCCAAGCACACTTTGCTTGAGCTGCAGCGTCAGAACAGTATCCCACAACATAGTCTCATTTGTGACGTTGCCACACATTGGAATTACACCCTGAATATGTTGGACAGACTATACGAACAAAGAAAAACCATCACGGATTTTTTGATGATACAAGCAGATAGGAGTACTCCCCTGTGTAACTTCAATGTGAACGAGTGGCAGCTCATACGTGATACCTGCCATTTGCTGAGGCCCTTTGAGGAAGCCACATTTTTTGTTAGTCGCTTGAATTACGCCATGAACGATGTAATTCCACTCCTACATTTACTCCAAAAAATGATTGAAAACATGGCTAGTCACGGCAATGGAGATGTTGCGCCTACATTACAAGGCTACATGAGTCCTGTGGGGGATAAACTGGAGGAGGATGATGAGGGGCAGAGCGGAGCACAGTTTACGGTGGATGAGATGGCCGGTGTTTCTGGTCATTGGACAGGAGGGGAGGAGCAGGAGCAGCCAGAGGAGCTGGAGGGTTATTACGAGAGAGGCGAGACAGAGGACCCAGACACACCGTGGCAGTATGCAGTGGAGATGGAGGCAGGTAGTCCCAGTGAGTCACTGTCACAAATGGCACGATGCATGCTGAGTTGCTTGCATAGTGACCCCCGAATTGTCAAAATTCGTCAGCACGATGACTTCTGGATCTCCACCTTATTAGACCCTCGCTACCGGCCCAGAATGGGGGCCTTTTTTACACCCACTGAGAGGGAGGACAAACTGACCAACTTCAGGGAGCTTCTACGTAGTCGGTTGGCCGATGCCCATCGGCCACATGGTCCATCCACTCGCAGGTCTGACTCGGGGGGCCCTCTGCGCTCACCTTCCACTGCCACAGCTGCTGGGGAGGGGAGGTTTGGCAGGAGCAGTACCGGCTCAATCAGTAACAGCCTGAGTCTACAGTCGCTGATGAGTAGCTTCCTTCAGCCGCATAGTGAAGCTACTCATCAGCAGCAAGTGGACATGGAGCAGGACCTGAACCAGCAGGTGATGCCTTACCTCGACATGACCCTGCCAACAACGGTTGAAGATCCGCTGGACTTCTGGGCTGCCAAACTCGATTTATGGCCGCAACCAGCAGAGTTTGCCCTGGAAAAGCTGTCCTGCCCGGCCAGTAGTGTGCCATCAGAGCAGGTGTTTAGTGCGGCCGGGGCCATAGTCACCCCAAGGCTAACTCGTCTGTCCACTAAAAATGTGGAGAGACTGACGTTTGTCAAGATGAATCAGGGATGGATCAGCCAGGATTTCCAGCCACCAATGTCAGATGGGTCTGAGTAGATTGACCATGCTCCTACAACAACATTTTCTCTATTGTGGTTGGTTATGAAACCCTCTGGGGTAGACCTGGGGATTGTACGGCCCGCTTGACACATACGGCACTTTGATTGGCTCTGACCGGCCCGCGCTGATTGGGGGACAACTATGCTCCTAATCTGGGGGACAACTATGCTGCCTAATCTGGGGGACAAGTATGCACCTAATCTGGGAGACATCTATGCTGCCTAATCTGGGTGACATCTATGCTGCCTACTCTGGGGGACAACTATGCTCCTAATATGGGGAAAACTGAAGCTTCTGGCTTTGGGCCTATAATTTTTTGAAGTTTAGCAGTAGCTAAATACATGCTTAATGCAAATGTCAACATTGATCTTTAAATGTAAGGGGTTATGAAACCCTCTTGGGTACTGCGAATGACTGCTCCAGACTCATTCTGTGTCTTTCACAAACTACTTGCCTCCCTGGTGCCTCAGGCCTTGGGCCTATAATTTTTTGAAGTTTAGCAGTAGCTAAATACATGCTTAATGCAAATGTAAACGTTGATCTTTAAATGTAAAGGGTTATGAAAACCTTCTGGGTACTGCAAATGCATGCTCCAGACTCATTCTGTGTCTTTCAGGAACTACTTGCCTCCCTGGGGCCTCTGGCCTTAAATTTTTGGATGTTTAGCAGTAGCTAAATACATGCTTATTGCAAATTTCAACAATGATCGTTAAATTCTCGGCGCTCTGCCAGGGCCTTCTCCTACCCCGCCTGGGAGGATCCGAGGACCTCACTAACCAACTCACTAACTAATCCAATCGCTTATAGCGACGGGCGGTGTGTACAAAGGGCAGGGACTTAATAAACGCCAGCTTATTACCCTCACTTACTGGTAATTCCTCGTTTTAAGATTAAATAATTGCAATCCCAGATCCCTATCACAAACTGGTTTCAGCGTGCAACACGCACCTGTCCTTGAAAGATAGAGAGACGCTAATCCGTTCAGTGGAGCGCTAGTGCGGCCCAGGACATCTGAGGCCATAACACGCCTGTTATTGCTCGATCTCGCAATTGATCGTGCAAAGGTAGGGGGTTATTAAAGCCTCTTGGGTACTGCTGAGGCCTACTCTTGACTGCTCCTGGTGCAATGTATGGGGTAATTAAACACTCTTGGGTAGTGTTTTTTTTTTTATTTACTGATAATTTTATCAGTAATAAAATAGAATTTTCCAGAATGCTAATGGTTATTATTGCGTGTGATTTTTTTATGAAAATAAAAAATAAAATAAAAATACAGACAGGGATTAACTCTGCTTCATCATTTTCGGCGAAAAAAGTCCTTTGGTGATCTGATCTTTTGGAGACAGATGCGCTTACACACATATTGAATTAGTTTTTGTAAAACATTGTGTGGTTTATTATTTTTGAGAAGAATGTCTTTGGGTGGTCCACCGTCCTGCATTATAGAGTCTTGTGAATTGTTGGATATGTGCTTGTTCTTACACAAAGGTATTTCTTTAAAAAATTTCTAAAATGTTGTTTTTTGGAGGGGATTGTGAAGCCCGGTGTGTACTGGTGCATCAGCCAACTCCAGGCTGTGTCCTTCAGGCAATATATGGGTTATTGATGCCGCAGAGGTGGGGCCTGGGTCTTGAAATTTAAAATTTTTGGATAGCGGGTGCTACCAATGAGAAATCTTTGACAAAAATTTCATATATTGTGTTGTTTTTTTGGGGGGGGGATTGTGAAGCCCTGGTGTGTACTCTTGCATCAGCCAACTCCAGGCTGTGTCATGCAGTCAATATATGGGTTACTGATGCCGCAGGGGTGGGGCCTGGTTCTGGAAATTTCAAATTTTTGGATAGCAGGTGCTACCAATGAGAAATCTTTGACAAAAATGTCATATTGTGTTGGTTTTTGGGGGGGATTGTGAAGCCCTGGCGTGTACTCTTGCATCAGCCAACTCAAGCTGTGTCATGCAGGCAATATATGAGTTATTGATGCCGCAGGGGTGGGGCCTGGTTCTAGAAATTTCCAATTTTTGGATAGCGGGTGCTACCAATGAGAAATCTTTGACAAAAATTTCATATATTGTGTAGTTTTTTTGGGGGGGGGATTGTGAAGCCCTGGTGTGTACTCTTGCATCAGCCAACTCCAGGCTGTGTCATGCAGTCAATATATGGGTTACTGATGCCGCAGGGGTGGGGCCTGGTTCCGGAAATTTCAAATTTTTGGATAGCGGGTGCTACCAATGAGAAATCTTTGACAAAAATGTCATATATTGTGTTGGGTTTTTTGGGGGGGATTGTGAAGCCCTGGTGTGTACTCTTGCATCAGCCAACCCCAGGCTGTATCATGCAGGCAATATATGGGCTACTGATGCCACAGGGGTGGGGCCTGGTTCTGGAAATTTCAAATTTTTGGATAGCGGGTGCTACCAATGAGAAATCTTTGACAAACATTTCTCATTGTGTTGATTTTGGAGGGGGGATTGTGAAGCCCTGGTGTGTAATGGTGCATCAGCCAACTCCAGGCTGTGTCCTACAGGCAATATATGGGTTACTGATGCCGCAGAGGTGGGGCCTGCGTCTGGAAATTTCAAATTTTTGGATAGCGGGTGCTACCAATGAGAAATCTTTGACAAACATTTCTCATTGTGTTGATTTTGGAGGGGGGATTGTGAAGCCCTGGTGTGTAATGGTGCATCAGCCAACTCCAGGCTGTGTCCTACAGGCAATATATGGGTTACTGATGCCGCAGAGGTGGGGCCTGCGTCTGGAAATTTCAAATTTTTGGATAGCGGGTGCTACCAATGAGAAATCTTTGTAAAAAATGTCATATATTGTGTTGTTTTTTTGGGGGGGATTGTGAAGCCCTGGTGTGTAGTGTACTAGTGGGGGGGGATTGTGAAGCCCTGGTGTGTAGTGTACTAGTGCATCAATTCCCCCTCCTGCTGTACCGAGTACTTCAGAAAAAAAAAGTAGGCAGACATGTCCACCCAAGATTTTGCCTATTCATTATTAGTGTTGCTCACGAATATTCGCAATGCAAATTTTATTTGCGAATATTGCATATTCGCTAATTCACGAATATTCGCGAATATAGCACTATATATTCGTAATTACGAATATTCGTTTTTTTTTTGTTTTTCTTTCCACAGTACACATCACAGTGATCACCCCTCTCTGCTTCCAGCTTGTGTGGTGTAAGAAGGCTCTAATACTACTGTGTGAGACTGGCTTGCGAATTTTCGCATGTGCGAAAATTTGCATATGATAATTTTCGCATATGCAAATTTTCGCTTATGCTAATTTTTGTATATGCTAATTTTCACATATGCTAATATTCGCATTCACAAATTTTCGTATACGCGAATTTTCGCATATGTGAAAATAAAACGCGAATATTACGAATATGCGAATTTAGTGAATATATGACGAATATTCGTCCATATATTCGCGAAATATTGCAAATTCAAATATGGTCTATGCCGCTCAACACTATTCCGGCCAATTTACGCAAAGACATTTTGAACGGTAAAGATATCAATTTGGCGTCATTGCTGATTTCCTTGCAGGATTTGATGGACACTAAAACAGTTGCATGCGAAGAACTGTCTGTCATCCTCAAAAGCAAGGACCTCAGGCTTAGTCGCAAGCTTAATATACATGAATTTGTAATTGCTTTCAGTAGATTCAGAGAGGTCATATGTTCGGTCAAGCCAGAACGCCAGGAAGAATTAGACCTTTACCTTTTACAGCTCACAGAGTTTTCTTATAAATATGGAGGATCACATTTTCATGATTACCCTAAAAGTTTCTCGGCAAAAGCAGCGGCCTCTTTCAGCCAATATGCGTATGTGACGGATTGGAGCACGGTGGACATGGAACTATTTTGTAATCATTTTTCAGGTCTCAAGTCCCCAGCGTGTTCATTGTGCAAATCCATATCACGTACGGCAGCTTGGTGTGGGACGGCCAGTCGAGCAGAGGAACCCGGTACCAGCAGAGACCCTGGACAGACTTCAATGTCAGGGCAAAAATCAACTCCTTCCGTGGACAAGTTGGGGCACCCGGTAAGGTACCTTGGAAGGAGTCAGATTTGTAACAACTTTAACCTGTCTTCATGTAATTACAGCAATTGTAGGTTGCTGCACATATGCTTCTTGTGCTACAGGGCTTATCCTAGTATGGTCTGCAACCAGAAAGGCCAGGCATGATCCAGGTGACAGCCCTGGCTAGGGTGTTAGCCAGTCACCATGATCCGGGTTGGGTGAAGTTGCTGGTGGACGGTTTTGTGGATGGTTTCCACACGGGATTAGTCACGTTACCACAATGCACTTATGAATGTGGGAATTTGCAGTAAGTCTGCAATGATCCGCAGGCCGTCTCCCAGCTACTTCAAGTTGAGTTGGACAGGGGCTACATAATAGGCCCATTTTCTTCAGCAACCTTTGATACCTGGAGGGTAAGCCCAGTTGGAGTACTCTGTGGTAAATCCAACAATAAAAACGATTAATTTACGACTTGTTGGTACCGTATTCATCCATCATACCTAGTTTAAATTCCCATATTCCATCAGAGGAGTTTTCCATGCAATATGCGTCTATTGATGAGGCCATCCAGCTCATCCAACAGCTAGGGTGGGGTGCATGGTTGTCAAAAGCAGACATTGTAGATGCATTTAAATTGCTACCTATACAGCAGGATCTATGGAAGTGGTATGGGGTCAAGTGGCAAGGTTGATATTATTTTGCCACAAAAATAATGTTTGGATCCAAGAGCAGTCCCTGGCTTTTTGATCAGCTGGCACAAGCGTTACATTGGGCTCTGTAGAATGTCTCCGGGTGTTGGAATGTCATCCATTATTTGGACGATTTTCTCATACTCGAGACTCCGCAGGATGAGCCTGTTGGGTTAGGTATGTTATTGGGCTTGTTTTCAGAAGTTGGTGTCCCAGTATCTCCTACCAAGACTGAAGGCCCGGCTACAGAATTGGTGTTTTTTGCATTTTTCTTGACACGGTAAGGTTGGAGGCTCGGTTGCCCGCACACAAGTTGACCAGAATCTGGGACACAATTCACAAATTCAAGTGCAGGCAGCTCACAAGCAAAGTCGAGCTGCAAAGTCTATTAGGGATTTTAGCTTTCGCCATGCAAATCATAACTCAAGGAAGGTTATTTGTGTCAAGGTTACTCGTTCTTTTACCTTCAGTCCCGTATCAGGATAGTTTCATCTACTTGGATGCTGAGGCCATGGCAGACCTTATTATGTGGGACTCTTACTTGACACAATGGAATGGCGTGTCCATGTTCATGCCGGAATTTACCGATACATCACCATCAATGTTCATGGATGCCTCATCTTCAATTGGTTTGGGGGCAGGATATTGGTGTCCCTTTCGTTGCACTTCAGATTTAATTTTGTTTGTAGACATGTAGCAGGTACAGTGAATGTAGCTGAAGATGCCTTATCACAGGCTAATTTTGACATTTTCTCACAGGTTATGCCACATGCGTATCCTATCGGCACGCCAGCCCTGCCGACACAAGCCTTGATGCTGAATTAGGTTTCTTTTCACAAGTAGCAGGCAACCTCATCAGGGATTCACTGGCACCTAGCACAAAGAAAACCTATGACACAGCTTTATACACTTATATCACTTTTCTGGGGCAAGTCAATGCTAGCTTTTCCTTTGACACCACTCTCATCCTGTCGTTTATAGGTTTTTGCCACTCAACTCTGCACTTATCACACAGCACGGTCAGGACTTATTTGGCAGGGATTCAACACCATATTTCGCTATCATTCCCAGATAGACCTTCCGTGCTGTCTATCCATGCAGTCAGAGCAGCTCTCAGAGGAATGCAGCTCGCCAGCGGTCCCAAGGAGCCTTCCAGAAGGCCAATTTCAGGGGAGTTGTTCAGGGCTATGTCAGCTGCTCTTTGCGTTTTGCACACCCACCCTCTTGCCCCATCTTTTCTCATATTATTCTTTATAGAGTATGCCCTCTAAAGGCTAACCCTCGGTCACGGTTTTCAGGCACACTTCAACCGCTTATTCATGTTGATAGTCATGTGTTATTATGCAGATTCTCCACAGGTAAGAGTCTACAGTTCCATACGGGGGTAGGTAAATCTCCCAGTCACGGCGTGAGCCCTGACCACAAACAACAACTTTTGGGGAAACCCCAAAGGGGTGCCCTAAACTAGAAACTCCCCCAAAAAAGTGTATTAAAATGTAACTTTTATTGTTATGCGCTTAAAATTGTGATCAAATACTGTGACAATTGGTATCACGTGATGTGTATGTACCATGGTGCTTAAAATTACAGGGTCTGTCTAGCACAATTGAATGATAATGAAAGAAAAGCCTCTTAATCTGTGTGCCACAATATTTGTATGGCCACCACTGAGGCACTGACTGGCAGTGTATGATGGTGCTGACAGAGACCCCTGCGTTTAAAAGTTACCAGCTAGCCAGAGTCCTGACGGCGTTTCGCTGGCAACCCAGCGTCATCAGAGGACTGGGGTTTGTTGTTATATTCCAGTGACATTAGCTCATCGGAGGAACAGAAAAACATGATAAAACTTAATTATATAACTGAAGAGCAACAACAAAGAATGAACGACTTAAAGCCTAATGGAACTGAGGAACTTCAAAATGGAAAATCTACCACGTGGGATAGTCAGTCAATTCCAACAGCCGGTGGTCAGTATCCACAGTTCCCTGTTTCTGCTAGTCATTGGAAATATTCCTTTTATTACTGGTCTGGTATCAACATGGCACTAATGCTGGGAGAGTAACTCAAGGATACCCACATGTTTCCTACAATACACAGTTGTCAGGATTTGGCAGGCTGGTGGTGGATCCTCTGTATCAGTGAGGGATTGGCATGGACCGTACTGGAGGATCGGTTCTAAGTTGCTACTGGTTTTCACCAGAGCCCGCCGCAAAGCAGGATGGCCTTGCTGCAGCGGTAGCAACCAGATCGTGTCCTCCGGTAATGGCTCAACCTCACTGACTGCTGAGACAGGCGTAGTACAAAGGAGAAGGCAGAAGCGTGGTCGGACGTAGCAAAGGTCAGGGCAGGCGGCATAGGTTCACGGGCGAGAGGACAATAGCAACGGGTACGGCAACGGGCAAGGCAAAACACAACTGTAGGGAACGCTTTCAAAATGGCACTAGGCACAAAGATCCGGCAAGAGCAGGAAGGGGAAGAGCTCTTAAATAGGCAGGGACACAGTGGGGGAATCAGGAACCAGCGCATCAATTATTGGTGGGCTGGCCCTTTAAATTTACCATAGACGGCGCGCGCGCGCCCTGGGGAGCGGGGCCACGCGAGCTGGAATGCCGAGGACGGGGCTGCAGCACGCCGGAGCGCAGGTGAGAAGGAGGGGGATGCGGCACGTGAGCGGTGGCCAGCCGCCATGCGAGCCGCGTCCCCTGGACAGTAGGACCCATGCTCCCGGTCGATGTCTCTGACCGGGAGACGCCGGGGACCGGGGGCAACGGAGGTAGGCAGCGGGCGCTCGATCCGGAGGCGGGGATCGGAGCGTTCGCTGTAACAGTACCCCCCCCCTTAGGTCTCCCCCTCTTCTTGGTACCAAGAAAGTTGAGAACGAGGTTGCGGTCCAAGATGTTACTATCAGGCTCCCACGACCTTTCCTCAGGACCGCAGCCCTCCCAATCTTAGAAGCTAGAATTTCTTTGACAGTGAAGATGTCAGAAGTACCAGCGACAGGGGTGGGAGAAAGAAGTTTGGGAGAGAAGCGGTTAAAGACAGCGGGTTTAAGGAGGGAGACATGGAAAGAGTTATGGATACGAAGGGAGGGAGGAAGATGGAGCTGGTAGGAAACCTGATTAATGCGGCTTTTGACCTTGAAGGGACCCAAGAAACGAGGGCCCAGTTTGTAACTTGGTACCTTGAATCTGACGTACTTAGAAGAAAGCCACACCTTGTCCCCAGGACAGAATTCTGGAGGAGATCTGCGACTCTTATCAGCCTGGATCTTCATACGGGTCGAAGCCTTGAGGAGAGCGAGTGTTTTGCCAAATGGAAGAGAAGTCTTGAAGAAGATCTTCGACAGCAGGTACAGAAGAGGAAGTGGTGGTTAGAGGCAGAGGTGGAAGGGGATGACGACCATACACTACAAAAAACGGAGATTTGTTGGAGGCGGAGGATGGCTTGAAATTATAAGAAAACTCTGCCCACGGGAGTATATTCGACCAATCGTCATGACGGGAAGACACAAAATGACGGAGATAGTCTCCCAGGATTTGGTTGATTCGCTCCACTTGACCATTAGACTGTGGATGGTACGAGGAGGAAAAGTCCAATTTGACTCCGAGTTGACCACAGAGAGCCCTCCAGAATTTGGAAACAAACTGCACTCCACGGTCCGAGACAATGTGTCTGGGAAGACCGTGGAGGCGGAAGATGTGAAGAAAAAACTGTTTGACTAGTTCAGGCGCGGACGGAAGACCAGGCAGGGGCAAAAAGTGAGCCATCTTCGAGAACCGGTCCACCACAACCCAAATGACTGTCATACCACGTGAGGAGGGAAGATCGGTAATAAAGTCGATAGCTATGTGAGACCAGGGGGTCTCAGGCACCGGAAGGGGCAGAAGAAGGCCCGCTGGTTCTTGGCAGCAGGACGGAAATGAATCTCAAAGTTGAAGCGGGCGAAAAACAGGGACCAACGGGCTTGACGGGGGTTCAGTCTCTGGGCAGACTGGAGATAGGCTAAGTTCTTATGGTCTGTGAAAATGTTCACTCGGTGAGGAGCACCCTCAAGAAGATGTCTCCATTCCTCTAGGACCAGCTTAATAGCCAACAGTTCTCTGTCCCCAATGGAGTAGTTAATTTCAGCGGAGGAAAAAGTTTTAGAAAAGAAGCCGCAGATTATGGTCTTACCCTTGGACGACTTCTGGGTCAGCACAGCTCCGGCTCCCACCGAGGATGCGTCCACCTCAAGAAGGAATGGTTTGGAGGGGTCAGGCCTGGACAGAACCAGAGCAGAAGCAAAGGCGGATTTCAGGGACTGGAAGGCCTCTTCAGCCTCAGGAGGCCAGGTCTTGGGATTACCTCCTTTTCTGGTTAATGCCACTATGGGAGCCACCAGGGTAGAATAATGTGGAATAAATTGCCTGTAATAGTTGGCAAAACCTAAGAATCTTTGTATGGCCCGGAGTCCAGTGGAGCGTGGCCAATCCAGAACTGAGGAAAGCTTAGCAGGGTCCATTTGCAGTCCCTGAGCAGAGATGATGTAACCGAGAAATGGCAAGGAGGAACTTTCAAAGAGACATTTTTCGATCTTGGCATACAGGCGCTTTCTTCTAAGACGAGTGAGGACTTGACGAACATGAGCCTGGTGTTGGTCCAGGTTAGAGGATAATATAAGGATATCATCCAAATATACTACCACATAGGTATAAAGCAAGTCCCGGAAAATATCGTTAACAAATTCCTGGAAGACCGCAGGAGCATTACAGAGACCGAAGGGCATAACCAGATACTCGAAGTGTCCATCCCTAGTGTTAAAGGCTGTCTTCCATTCATCTCCCTCTCGGATGCGGATCAGGTTATAAGCCCCACGAAGATCCAATTTGGTAAAGATCTTAGCACCTCTGAGACGATCAAACAGTTCTGAGATCAGGGGCAGAGGATAGCGGTTCTTGATGGTGATCTTATTAAGTCCTCTGTAGTCAATGCAGGGGCGGAGAGAACCATCTTTTTTAGAGACAAAGAAAAAACCGTCTCCGGCAGGGGAGGAAGACTTCCTAATAGACCCTCTTTGAAGGTTTTCTTGCACATAGTCAGACATGGCTTGAGTCTCAGGAGGACAGAGAGGATAGATTCTGCCCCGAGGTGGAGAAGAACCAGGTATCAGGTCAATAGGAAAATCATAAGGCCTGTGAGGTGGAAGAGTCTCTGCTTGCTTCTTACAGAAGACATCTGCAAAATCGTGGTAAGACTTGGGAAGACCCGGTGGCGGAAGCACTGGCAGGATTCGTTTAATAGGAGCAGGCTTGAGACATCGGTCAGAGCAGGAAGAACCCAACGAAGAATCTCCCCGGTGGTCCAATTAAGGACAGGACAATGGCGTTGCAACCACGGAAGACCCAGCAGGAGCTCTGAGGAACAAAAAGGAAGGACAAAAAACTCCAAAGCCTCTGTATGAAATATCCCAATGTCTCTCCGAAGAGGCTGGGTACGGTACTGAACCGTGGCAGAAAGTCTCTCACCATTTACAGTAGAGATGAGGAAGGATTTAGGCAGACGGACTATGGGAATTCGGTACTTCTCGAGCAAGGAGGCGAGCAGAACCGGAGTCCAAGAAGGCGGCAGCCGTAAAGGAGGACTTGGACGGTAGGAACAACTGCACAGATAAGATGAGTCGTGGAGAGGAAGAATCCTCACCCAGCAACGCCTCTCCCACGTTTACTAGGTGCGGGCGTTTCCCGAACATGGAGGACGAAGAGGACAGTCTCTCAGGAAGTGCTCGGTACTGGCACAGTACAGACATAGATTCTCGTATCTACAACGGCTTCGTTCTTGTGGGGTCAGGCGAGACCGGTCCACCTGCATGTCTTCCACGGCGGGAGGCCCAGGAACAGGTTGAGGTGGACGGAAAAAAACGGGAGCCAGACGAGGAAAACGTCTTGGACGAGTCTTTTCTTTCTCCTGGAGGAGTTCCTCTTGTCTTTCGGAAAAACGTTTATCAATCCTGGTGGCCAGCAAGATGAGGTCACAAAGGGTAAAGGGCAGCTCTCGAGCTGCAAGGACACCCTTTATATCACAATTAAGTCCTTTCTTGAAAGTAGCGCAGAGGGCTTCATTGTTCCAATTAAGTTCTGCGGCGAGTGTGCGGAACTGTATAGCATAGTCCCCCACAGAGGAGCCTCCTTGGGTCAAGTTCAGTATGGCAGTCTCTGCGGAGGTAACCCGGGCGGGTTCCTCAAAAACGTTACGGAATTCCCGGCAGAAGTTCTGTACAGAGGTGGTGGCAGGATCAGAGCGGTCCCAAAGTGGTGTAGTCCAGGCCAGGGCCCTCCCGGTAAGCAGACTAAGGATGAAGGCAACTTTGGCTTGCTCAGTTGGAAACTGATCTGACAGTAGCTCGAGATGGAGGGAGCACCCTCGGCACTGCTTGGGGTCTCCGTCGTATTTGTCCGGCAAGGACAAACGGATTCTGGATCCGGAAGCAACTGCAGAAGGAGAAGAAGCGGCAGATGCAGACGGAGGTGCTGGCTGTTGCTGAGACGGCAGGAGCTGCTGAATCCTAGTGGTTAGCTGAGCCAGCTGTTGACCTTGCTGGGCGACAATGGTGGTTAGGTCCGCCAGACTAGGCAATGGAATGTCAGCGGGATCCATGGCCGGATCTTACTGTCAGGATTCGGCAGGCTGGTGGTGGATCCTCTGTGTCAGTGAGGGATTGGCGTGGACCATACTGGAGGATCGGTTCTAAGTTGCTACTGGTTTTCACCAGAGCCCGCCGCAAAGCGGTATGGTCTTGCTGCGGCGGTAGCAACCAGGTCGTGTCCTCCGGTAGCGGCTCAACCTCACTGACTGCTGAGACAGGCGTAGTACAAAGGAGAAGGCAGAAGCGTTGTCGGACGTAGCAAAGGGCAGGGCAGGCGGCAAAGGTTCACGGGCGAGAGGACAATAGCAACGGGTACGGCAATGGGCAAGGCAAAACACAACTGTAGGGAACGCTTTCAAAATGGAACTAGGCACAAAGATCCGGCAAGGGCAGGAAGGGGAAGAGCTCTTAAATAGGCAGGGACACAGTGGGGGAATCAGGAACCAGCGCATCAATTATTGGTGTGCTGGCCCTTTAAATTTACCTTAGACTGCGCGCGCGCCCTGGGGAGCGGGGTCGCGCGAACCGGAATGCCGAGGACGGGGCCGAAGCGTGCCGGAGCGCAGGTGAGAAGGAGGGGGACGCGGCGCGTGAGCGGTGGCCAGCTGCCACGCGAGCCCGTCCCCTGGACAGTAGGACCCACGCTCCTGGTCGGTGTCTCTGGCCGGGAGACGCCAGGGACCGGGGGCAACGGAGGTAGGCAGCGGGCGCTCCGATCCGGAGGCGGGGATCGGAGTGCTCGCTGTAACAACAGTCAATATATGGAGACCATATAGTGGCTGAATGACACAGCCTGGAGGTGGCTGAATCATGAGGAGACCATGTAGTGTCTGAATGGCACAGTCTGCAGATGTCAGAAGCATGAGGATCATTGAAATGTAAGAATTTTAAATAGAAATTTAAGATTTTGAAATTGAAATTAAGGATTTTGAAATTGAACTTTTAACTACCAAGTTTTAGTGTCCTGGACCCCGGCGTGTGGGTACAAAGGATCAAATCTAACAAGGAGTCACATGTCACATGGCAGCCCAATGACAAAGCTTGGAGGTGGCATCAGTATGAGGAGACCTTATAGTGGATGAATGACTGCCTGGAGTTTGTGGCAGCATAGGGAGACCATATAGTGTCTGAATGGCACAGCCTGAAAGTGGCTGAAGCGTGAGGATACCATATAGTGGCTGATTGGCACAGCCTGGAGGTGGCATCAGAAGTCCTGAAAGTGACCCTAATGCAAGGAATTTCTGAAACTGGGGACCAGCACCTTAATTATGTTTTGCAGTATCCATGGCAGCACAATGAAAGAGCCTGGAGGTGGTGGCATCAGCATGAGGAGACCATAGAGCAGCACAATTATAGAGCCTGGAGGTAGCAGCATTAGCATGAGGAGACCATATGGCAGAGCCTGGAGGTCATAGTATTAGCATGAGGAGACCATATGGCGGCACAATGACAGAGTGTGGAGGTGGTAGCATTAGCATGAGGAGACCATAGAGCAGCAAAATGACAGAGCCTTGAGGAGGCAGCAGCAGCATGAGGGCCATGCCAACTGAGGGTTGAGTCTGAGGAGCCAACCGACTGTTGACTGGGGGTGTCGGATGTCCCTTGGGATGAAGTGGAGGACCGAGTGAACTTCACTTGGGATGAAGTGGATGACCAAGTGAACTGATCAATCATGGCTGCTGGGTTGCTGATCGTGACACGGCCGGAAGCTCAGACCTTTCGCTGCGACTTCTGCTGCCACACACCCCTACTCTGCTGCGACCTCTGCCTGCACCTGATGAATTTAGGCCTCTGCCACTCCACTGTGCACGTCCTGGCACAACTCTGCCTGACATACTTATTGCGTATATGAGGGGAGTACAATACGCTTCACTATGCTTAAAACAGTATTTGTCTAGAACAGCAGCAGGTGTGTACTATTGGCTGTCCTTTCACAGTATCTAGGCCCTTTAGAGATTAACAGATACAAAATAGTACACTACTTAGATGTAGGTATGTGGTATGCACTTATGAGGGCAGAAAAATGCGCTACAATATGGCTAAAAACTCTGTATTTTTGCAAAACACCAGCCTTTGATTACTTTTGTCTGTCCTTTCACAGTATGTAGGCCCTTGACAGATTAACAGGTACAAAATAGTATACTACTTAGATGTAGGTATGTAGGTAGTATGCACTGATGAGGGAAGAAAAATGCTCTACAGTACACTTAAAAAAGTAACACCAGCCGATGAATACTTTTGGCTGTCCTTTCACAGTATGTAGGCCCTTGACAGATTAACAGGTACAAAATAGTACACTACTGAGATGTTAGTATGCGGTATGCACTAATGAGGGCAGAAAAATGCACTACAATACGCCTAAAAACTCTGTACTTTTATAAAACACCAGCAGGAGATTACTTTTGCTTGTCTTTTCACAGTATGTAGGCCCTTGACAGATTAACATGTACAAAATAGTACACTACTTAGATGTACCTATGTGGTATGCACTGATGAGGGCAGAAAAATGCGCTACAGTACCCTTAAAAAAATAAAAATTTTTGTAAAACACCAGCAGTACACAACAGTGCTTCAGCCAATAAAAGCTGTGTAATAAACACAAAATTGCACTCTGTCACTGACTATTAGGAATGAACTGCTGTGTATTATGCAGTCTACAGACTAGTATAACCAGTAGATGTTTTTTTGCGGGACAAAGACACAGAATTGCGTTGAAAAATTATTCCTCCCTCCTAGGCTAAGGTTTATGAAAATGAGGCAGCTTGTTGAAAGGTATGAGGCAACACACAGCTATCTGCCCTACTCTGTAATACAATGCTGAAAAAAGTGAATGGGAGGTTTATGGCTGCAGCTGCAGTAAAAATCCTTTTCAGTGAAAAAAACAATTCTCTCCGTCCACGAGATGTGACTAGGAGGATGTTAAACGCTGCTGGAATTCGCTTCTCTCTGCTGTAACACACACACACAGGCTGTCCGTCCTATCTCTTTGCAGTGTAATGAATGATATGACGAGCTGCAATATGACTGCTGATTATAAAGGGCTGTGAGATCACAGGGGTGACTGGCTGCTAATAGGCTGCATGCTGCATGTGATTCAGGGTCATACCGCCTACTTCCCTTCACGCCTTTCCTTCTCGCCTTCCCAGCGTCTCTTGCCCCATGTACTGACATGTGGATCCGCCATTTTAGATGCCCTAGAGCCTGAAACGTTTTAAAACGGAGTATAATGAAGAGATTTGCGCAATGGAATCACGGTGATATTTGCATTCGTTGCAAATCTAATATTTCCTGAAATTCGTAACAAATTTGGGTTCGTCAGCTTCGATTTGCTCATCTCTATCTGGGACCTTACAACCCAACACTGAAACAATCATCTGGTGCCGAGCACGTCCTGGAGTAAGAAATAAGGACTCTCAAGCCCTGCTAGAGCCTATGCAGTTGGAAGATCATCCCCTTGTCGGAGCTGCGAGATGCCTTGTCACAGTTACCAATGGGAGAGTTCCAGTCCAGCTAGTTAATCTGTCTGATGTTGCTACAGTCTTACCTAAATACACCCCAGTCCCCCAGCTGTATCTTCTAGAGTCAAGGGACATCTTAACAGAACACAAGGTGGCCCAAGTGACTCCAGGATCTGCTACAAGTTCCCCTGAGCCTTGGTGGGCACAACTCCAAGTGGGAGACAAAACCAGTCCGAGAGATCAAATCAGTGGAGTCATCAATGTCGCCAAGAGGTACTACAAGGCTTTCAGTAAACACCCCACAGACTTTGGACATACGTCCACGATCCAGCACTGGATTCTGACAGGCGACAGCCCACCTATCAAAGAAAGACACCATCTGGTCACGCCAGGCATGTATCAAACCATTAAGAAGATGCTGGTTGACATGAAGGAAGAGAATGTCATTCAAGAGAGTCAGAGTCCCTGGGCAGCGCCCCTTGTCTTGGTCAAGAAGAAGGATGGGGCCATCCGTTTTTGAGTCAACTACAGGAAACCGAACAATGTCACACATGAGGATGCTTATACCCTTCCAAGAATCAAAGAGTCACTTAAAGCCCTTGGGTCAGCTGCTTACTTCTCCACCTTGGACTTGACCAGTGGGTATTGGCAAGTGCCTATGGCTGTGGAAGATTGAGAGAAGACAGCCTTCGTGACACCCATGTGACTGTTCGAATTCAAGAGTATGTCGTTCGGGCTGTGCAATGTTCCTGCTACTTTCCAGCATCTGATGGAGCGGTGCCTGGGCCATCTAAACTTTCAGAGTGTCCTGTTGTACCCCGATTATGTCATTGTGTACTCCAAGTCCTACCAGGAGCACCTTAGTCATCTGTCAGACGTCTTCCAAGTCTTGATCAAACATGAACTGAAGATTAAGCCGTCCAAGTGTCATTTGCTTAAACATCAGGTACACTACCTAGGTCATATTGTCAGTGCCAAGGGAGTCCAGCCTAATCCCGAGAAGGTAGAGATTGTCAAGGACTGGTCTACCCCGGGCACAGTGAAAGAGGTTAGGAGCTTCCTGGGATTTGCCGGCTACTACTGGTGCTTCATTCCCCATTTCACCCAGATTGCAGGACCCCTCACAGCATTCTTACGGGGTACGGCAAAGGAGAACTACGGTGGAAGACTGTCTGTTGAATGGGCCGAAGAGCAAGAAACAGCTTTCCGAGCTCTTAAACACCTGTTGACAGAACCACCTATCCTGATGTATCCAAACTTTTTTTTAATGTAAATATTATATATATATATATATATATATATATATATATATATATATATATATATATAGTTTTATAATCAATATTTTTTTCAAATTATTAGGGTAGATCAAAGCTAAAAGGATTTAGTTTTTAAAATTAAATAAATACAGTGTGTAATATAAAATTCAGCCACTAGATGGCAGCATAGGATAAGAAATAGGCAATTTCAGTGAAAAAATGCCAGAAAATACATCCGGACAGTAAACAACAAAGTAACAAAGTCCCTAAAGGGGTGTGATACACTTGTTGAAGATGAGGAGACTGACAGTGATCTCTTCAACATCCAGCAGGTGAATACCAAACTGCTAGCTAAAATCTTGCTAGATTTAACTGTCAGACAGTTAGGAGATGAAGAAACATGGCGCCTATGACCCAGGAGAAAAGAAAGACAACAGATGATATAAGAAGGAGAACGGGATCCTGGCAGAAGGAGAGATCAGTGGGGATGATCGGATGACAAGAAAGAAAGATAGTAGGTAAGTAAAAATCAAAATATATGCAGTCAGCCATTCCAGTTGTATACTGATGCCAGCTTTGAAGGTCTGGGAACTGTCCTGTCCAAAGTCCAAGAAGGGCAAAAGCGAGATATAGCCTATGCCAGCCGTAATCTGCGAGGAGCAGAGAAGAACGATGCCAACTACAGCTCCTTCAAGCTGGAACTCCTTGCCCTAGTATGGGCTGTAACTGAGAAGTTTAAAGACTACTTGGCTGCCACGCCATTCAATAACTCGTTGGTCCATTTGAACACTGTCAAACATGGTGCCATCGAACAGCGTTAAGCCTCAAGATTAGCAAACTAAAACTTCACCATCAAGTACAGAAGCGGCAAGTCAAATGTCAACTCTGATGTTCTATCTCGAATGACCCCCGGCGAAGAGTCACCTGTCGAAGACGAGTGGGAAGACATGGAGATGCCCCCATTCTACCAGAAGTTCGTGAGTCAGAATATTGGGACCACCCTTGAAGAGTGTGAACCCAGGTCCGAGAAGGTCCAGGAAGACCTATACACCTGAAAGACTCTACAAGATGAAAGTCAAGTCATGGGGGATCTGTTGGACTACCTTCTGATGAAAAAGGTACCAACCCGTCTACGCTGGGCCCAGTGTGACTACGAGTTGAAACGTCTGTGGCGACAGAGGAAGCGACTGTTCATGCACAAAGGACTACTGTACCGGTTTCTAGTGATCAATTTCATCAGATTCTGATTCAATGAAGAGATGAGGCAATGGTCCTCAATGCATACCATGATCAGTCGGGGACACTTTGGAGTCAACAAGACCAAGGCTACTGTCAGATGAAGGTTGTACTGGATTGGGAAGCGGAGCAACTTCAAGAAATGGTGTAGTAAGTGTGCCGTCTGCAACATTACCAAGAATGGACGCAAAGACCCAAGAGCATCCTTCATTCCATCCAGAGTGAAAGGTCTAAACAGTTGGTCATGCTAGGCCATGTCAAGGTGTTTCTTACCCGGTCTGGGTACACTTAGGTGTCTGACCATGGTGGATCACTAGTCCAAGTGGGTTGTCGTAGTGCCCGTTAAAGACCTCACAGCCAAAGCCACGGTCCAGATGTTCTACTCTCATTGGGTACAAATCCTTCGATGTACGGAGTCTGTCCTAACGGACCGAGGAACGGCCTTCGTGGCCCAACTTTTTAAGGAACTGTGTCGGTTCCACGCCTGCAAGAAACTCTGGACTACTTACCACCCTCAAAGGAATGGGCTCTGTGAGCGCATCAATCAAGTTTTCATCCACATGCTGCGATCCAGTGTTTTTGTCAAAGCACGAAGAGTGGCCCCGGTTGTTGCCCGAATGGCTGGAAATTTATAATAATAAATACACCCCATTCTACTTGATGATGGGTCGACACGGGCAGCTGCCAAAAGACAGGACGTTTGAACTCCAAGCTCCCTTCAACAACTCTCCACAAGCTTCTATGGAGTGGGTCTTCTACCACCAAAGAAGGATCCAGGAAGCCAGAGAGATTGTCAACAAAAAGATGGGTGAGGCTCAGCAAAGGCAACAACAAGACTACAACCGTCATGCCTCCGCCAAATCCCTCCAGTTCGGCAACAAGGTCTGGCTGCGGAAGTTCCTGAGGACCAACAAACTGTACTCTATTTGGGAAACGGAGCCCTACACAGTGACGGCCGTACCCTACCCAGACTCAGTTGTGTATGCGATCCAGAAACCAGGGTACGAGCTGCAAGTTGTCCACCGTAACCAGATAAAGTTATGTTGCAAAGAAGACTTGGCAGAACCTCCTGTACCTCCTCCACCAGCTGTCAAACCTGCGAGGGAATACGTGCCTGGAGAGGGGATCTACCCATCCATGGATGTCCCCATGTACTCTCCCAGCCAACCTGCAATCTTTGGTATCATGCATTCTCAGGGGCCGATGCAACTAACTCTAGTCACCTCACCAGCTCAAGTCCTGTCATCATTGGCACCAGTCTACACTCCAGTTTCCAGGTCTCCAGTATCTCTGCCAGCCAGCCCGAATCCAGATAGTCCAGTACCAGCTCCAACTCTGCAAATGGATCTTCAAGAGACCTCTATCACTCCAATCGCCAAGAGCTCCTGAAAAAGGAAGTGTTCCCGATTTGCAAGAGGTGGTGCTGAGTAGATCCCAATGGTATACATAGGGTCAGATACCCGCAAGATACAAAAACTAACACCATGTACAATCAAAATTGAATACAGATTAAAGTCTAGTACTAAGTATAGTCCATAAGTACTCATAAAATTCATGTAAACATATTTAATGTACATTAGGGCTGTAGCACTCACTAACATCACAGTCCATTCAAATGTCTTTTAGTGTCCTATGTCTCATATGTCTAATGTAACTTTCTTGAGTCCATGTGCTCAGGATACTTTGCTAGCCAGAAGGTATTCCTGTACCCACAACGTGCTTACCTAAATAAGTATAAGGTAACAATTTGTCACGATTCGGCTAGCTGGATGTGGATCCTCTGTGTCAGCGAGGGATTGGCGTGGACCGTGTCGGTGGACCGGTTCTAAGATGCTACTGGTATTCACCAGAGCCCGCCGCAAAGCGGGATGGTCTTGCTGCGGCGGTAGCAACCAGGTCGTATCCACCGGCAACGGCTCAACCTCGCTGACTGCTGAGAAGGCGTGGGACAGAAGGACTAGGCAGAGGCAAGGTCAGACGTAGCAGAAGGTCGGGGCAGGCGGCAAGGTTCGTAGTCAATGTGGATAGCAGAAGATCTGGAAACACAGGCTTGGACAACACTAAACGCTTTCACTGGCACAAGGCAACAAGATCCGGCAAGGAAGTGCAGGGGAAGTGAGGTAATATAGCCAGGGAGCAGGTGGAAGCTAATTAGGCTAATTGGGCCAGGCACCAATCATAGGTGCACTGGCCCTTTAAATCTTAGAGAGCTGGCACGCGCGCGCCCTAAGGAGCGGAGCCGCGCGCGCCAGGACATGACAGCCGGGGGCCGGGACAGGTAAGTGACTTGGGATGCGAATCGCGAGCGGGCGCGTCCCGCTATGCGAATCGCATCCCCGCCGGCAATGTCAGTGCAGCGCTGCTGGAGCTGCAGGGAGAGGAACGCTGCGAGCGCTCCGGGGAGGAGCAGGGACCCGGAGCGCTCGGCGTAACACAAGTGCCAAATGTTATCTTATAAATGTCTAAATAGATCTAGTGTTCTGGGAAGAACCATGCCAATCATGCCAAGGGACCCCAGTAGCCAAGTCATTGGGCAGAAAGCCTCCGACAACCCAATCCACCAGTGTTATGTCTAATCATATGTATAAAGTGTTGTAATATGCATAGTCCTAGTCAAATTTTATAATATGCATAGTCCTAGTCAAACAAAAAGGTTAATAAGTCATGTTTATAACATAGTCATTGCTATACATAGTCCTTATTCACCAGTAGTCCTATGGTTGTTAATGTTATACAATTTGTCAGAGCATTATAGATTGGTGTCCAGGGTTGGCTAAAACTACAAAGGGGCAACAATTCCTAAATTTATTGCAGGATAATTTTATGGGCCAGTTTGTGGAGGACACAACAAGAAGTGATGCCTTTTTGGATCTGATCATTTCCAACAACGCAGAGCTGGTTGGTAATGTAACTGTGCGTGAAAACCTTGGTAATAGCGACCACAATATAGTTACTTTTGACTTAAAATGTAGAAAACAAAGACAGGCGGGGAAGGCAAAAACATATAACTTTAAAAAGGCAAACTTCCCTGGGCTGAGCGCTGCACTACAGGACATAGACTGGGGGGAGATGTTGTCAAATACTGATACAGAAGGTAAATGGGACATCTTTAAATCAACTCTAAATAACTATACAGCTGAATATATACCAAAGGGGAACAAATATAAACAATTTAAACTAAATCCTACATGGCTGAAAAATGATGTTAAAAGAGCAATAAACAACAAAAAAATAGCCTTCAAAAAATTTTAATCTGATGGGTCAGATATAACATTTAAACAGTACAAAGAGCTTAATAAAATCTGTAAAAATGTAATAAAAACAGCAAAAATTCAACATGAGAGACAGGTGGCCAAAGAAAGCAAAACAACTCCTAAATATTTTTTTAGATATAGGAATGCAAAAAAACCAAGGACAGAGCATGTAGGACCCCTTAATAATGATAATGGGGAGGTTGTCACAGGCGATAAAGAGAAAGCGGAGCTACTGAATGGGTTCTTTAGTTCTGTATATACTAGGTAAGAAGGAGGAGCTGACATTGGCCAGGTCAGTGCTGGTAACACATCATCTAATGTATTGAACTGGCTTAATGTAGAGATGGTACAAGGTAAGTTAAGTAATATAAATGTAAGCAAATCTCCAGGGCCACATGGATTGCACCCAAGAGTTCTTAGAGAACTAAGTTCAGTAATATCTGTACCCCTGTTCGTTATATTTAGAGATTCACTGGTGTCTGGTATTGTGCCAAGGGACTGGCGCAAGGCGAATGTGGTGCCAATCTTCAAAAAGGGCTCTAGGTCTTCCCCAGGAAACTATAGAACAGTAAGTTTAACGTGCATTGTGGGTAAATTTTTGAAGGACTTACAAGGGATTACATACAGGAATACATAGGGGATAATAGAATTATAAGTGAGAACCAGCATGGGTTTACTAAGGATAGAAGTTGTCAAACCAATCTAATTTGCTTTTATGAAGAGGTGAGTAGAATGGCTGTGGATATAGTGTTTCTGGATTTTGCTAAAGCGTTTGATACTGTCCCTCATAGACATCTGACAGGTAAGTTAAGGTCTTTGGGTTTGGAAATTTTAGTTTGTAACTGGATTGAACACTGGCTCATGGATCGTACCCAGAGAGTGGAGGTCAATAATTCGTACTCTGCTTGGTCCCCATTAATTAGTGGTGTACCCCAAGGTTCTGTACTGGGACCGTTGTTGTTTAATTTATTTATCAATGATATAGATGATGGCATTAACAGCTCTGTTTCTTTCTTTGCAGATGACACCAAGCTTTGTAGCACGGTACAGTCTATGGAGGATGTGTATAGGTTACAAGATGACTTGGATAGACTAAGTGTCTGGGCATCCACTTGGCAAATGAGGTTGAATGTGGATAAATGTAAAGTTATGCATCTGGGTACTAATAACATGCATGCATCGTATGTCTTAGGGGGGATTAAACTGGCAGAGTCACTGGTAGAGAAGGATCTGGGTGTACTTGTAGATCACAGACTTCAGAATAGCATGCAATGTCAGGCTGCTGCTTCCAAGGCCGGATGGATATTGTCATGTATAAAAAGAGGCATGGACTCGAGGGACAGGGACATAATACTCCCCCTTTATAAAGCATTGGTACGGCCTCACCTGGAATATGCTGTTCAGTTTTGGGCACCAGTCCATAAAAGGGACACTGTGGAGCTGGAAAGGGTGCAGAGACGCACAACTAAACTATTATGGGGCATGGAACATCTTAGCTATGAGGAGCGATTAAAGGAGTTACAATTGTTTAGTCTTAAGAAGAGACGTTTAAGGGGGGATATGATAAATGTATATAAGGATATTAATGGCCCATACAAAAAATATGGAGAAAAACTGTTCCAGGTTAAACCCCCCCAAAGGACGAGGGGGGACTCCCTCCGTCTGGAGAAGAAAAGGTTTAGTCTAAAGGGGCGACACGCCTTCTTTACCATAAGGACTGTGAATTTATGGAACGGTCTAC